>NW_026731627.1:0-505796 GCF_028476545.2 Physella acuta
GTTAAGCAACGAATTATCTCCCATTTGAAAATTTAAAAAAAAAAAAAACTTTATTCAAGGGAAATAACTTTCAAAAGAATTGCTAAATTAACCAAGTGTAACTAAGACATGCTTGAAAAACAAAATAAAACACTCTAAATTTCATTACGTAAAAAATTATAACAAATTTTTCTATATCAACTATGTAACCTTGTAAAAACAATATATTTTACCTATTGAATACTTAACTGTAGGTTTTGTTTGAAAGTCTAAAAATGTTAGCTTTATTATAACATACTTCTATTCAATTTTGATGACATACATAGAATTGTGTTGCAAATTTAGAAAATTAACTTAAAATTTTGGATCCCCTAAATAAAGGGATGTCTTTCAAAAAAAAAAATCAAACACTCAGAGGCGTAGCGACCCTTCCCGACGCCCGGGGACAAACTTTTCGATTTGCACCCCCCTCCCCATCAAGATCTCGATTTGCACCCCCCTCCCCATCAAGATCTCGATTTGCACACCCCCCCTCAAACTCTCAATTTCCACCCCCCTCAATCTTTCAATTTATTTTTCCAACCCACTTTGGAGCCCCCCCCCCTCGCTACGCTACTGCAAACACTATAGATATAACTATTTTAGGCATTGCTAGGATTATTGATTAAATATAAAAAAAAATATAATTTGAAAAAAAAACCCCAAAGTTTACGGTTAGTTGTAAATTCCACCCTATATTATTTAGAATATATTAATACTTTAAGAGTGGTAATATAGATTCCTAAAAAAACTAAAGATTTTTCAACTAGAGAACGCCTACCTTTCTTTGTAGTGTGTTCCGTACTAAATTGAAATCATCCAACTTACGATACACTCGACTACTCGATATACTCTACTACATAACACATATCAAACTACGATACCTAAACATAACTAGACTCGATGCTCCAGAACTACGACACCAAGCTCTACAAACGGTACTCCAAACAGTGGCGTAGCCAGGATCGTCTCAAGGGGGGGGGGGGGGGGTCCAATTTTTACCCGGGGACAAACTTTCGATTTGCACCCACCCCCCCCCTCAAAACTTTCGATTTGCACCCCCCTCAAACTTTCGATTTGCACCCCCCCCCCCTCATACTTTTTCTATATACCGAGGGGTCTATGGGGGGGGGGGTTATGACCCCCCCTAAACCCCCCCCCCCCCCCCCCCTGCCTACGCCACTGACTCCAAATCAACAACGATTTCACTGTACCTACTACTACACTTTAACAGTCAATATAATTCTACCTTAATACCACAAGAATCAATACTCCCGAAGTCCAGAACTACGATACTTCATCACCTGCATTCTCATTTCTCTACTACCAATCAGATTCCACTAGACCTTCAAATACACAAAAGCCAAATAAAAAATTCGACACTTTAACACCTAGATACTTTATACTTACGAAATTATATCAGCAACAGCCTTCCGCAGTTACTCCCTATTATAAACGATATATCAAAACTTACCAAACAAGTGACAATACTTTGAACACCCCGTCATTACAAAACTCCATACACCAGGTCATATTTCTAATTCAAAGTCAGAGAAAACGAGACTTATGAGCCCTATTAACTATTAAAATGTTCGAAATTTAATTTACTAACTTGTTTAATCGTTTTCTACATCAATTATGTGGTCCCAAATTAAAAAGGCAAAGTGAGTGGTAAAAAGCGCCCCGACTTTACCAAATTAGGGAAATGGGGTTGCATTTGCACCTTCGCGAATAAATATAGGCCTATATAGACATAATTTTGGGGTGGGGGTGCACAATTAATAGTTCGTCTTGGGTGCCGAAATAGATCGCTACTCCTTTATAAAATATATTAATTATTAGGTACTTTTCGATAATAGCGATTAAACCTTTTGCACCCCCCTAGGGATGGCGCCCTAGGCGACCGCCTAGTTCGCCTTATAGGTAGCGCCGGCCCTGCCCACCGCTCATCCCGGACGAAATGGAAAAAAAAAGTTTATATAAATGTTTATTCTTTAATCACTATCCGCCCCCCCCCCCCCCCACCGGAATGTTCAACTGACCCTCCTCCCCTCTCCCCCTCGCCCAAGGAGCGAAAAAAGTATTAACAAAACCTTGCCCCTGTCACTTTATATATTTCTCTACCCCATTATATTATAATTCTGGAAATGGGCTTATTAGCGGAAACGTCTGGCTAAAAACCAGCCAGTAGACTTCAAGGCCCGGCTTTTAATAAATTGAACAAACAGCGTGGATATGCCCATCTGTGGACTATGCCCAGCGTGGATATGACCAGCGTTGATATGCCCATCTGTGGATATGCCCAGCTGATGTTCAATAAAAGTTTTGGAGGTTTGGTATGGGGGTAACCCAAATAAATAATGTATATATCCATTTCATTTCTCGCTCACAGAAGCTGAGAAGCCTTTAACGAAATGTATCTAGCGGTGGTGAGCGGGTGGGGAGGGGAGAGGGACTAAGGAGCTTTTAATTGAATACCGCGGGTGGTGGTTTATATGTGTGTTACAATGGGTTGTGTGGCGGTCATTATTTATGTGTACAGTGGCGTAACGAGGTCGGGTGTCACCCGGTGCGGCACTTAATGGTGTCACCCCCCTCAAACTTTCGATTTGCACCCCCCCTTAAAATTTTTCTCTATATATTTTGCTATTTTTTGTCTTGGTGTCACCCCCCTAAATGATGTCACCCGGTGCGGTCCGCACCCCCGCCCCCCTCGCTACGCCTCTGTATGTGTATAATAGATGGGTTTATAACAGTAGGCCTATATCAGGGGTCCCCAACCCTCTGCCCGCGGGCGCCATGGCGCCCGCCGAACGATTCGTGTGTGCCCGCCTCTCACTATTCGACAGAGACAGATTTTTTTTTCATAAACATTATTGAAAGGTTGCAGGGAATGGAAATCAAAAGTTTGAGGGCGGGGGGGGGGGGGGGGGAAAGGGGGGTGCAAATCCAAAGTTTGAGGGGGGAGTGCAAATCGAAAGTTTTGTCCCCGGGTGACGGGAAGGGTCGCTACGCCTCTGGAAGGAGTTTGTCGATTTAAAATAGGTGGTGCCCGCCACCCTACCGATATTTTAGGATGTGCTCTAGAGTAAAAAAAAAGGTTGGGAACCCCTGGCCTATATCATGGGTGGAGCGTTGCGTCAGAGTGGTGGGGAGGGGGGGGGGGGGAAATATGATTTTCACTAATCAACGCGGTAGCCTACGGCATAGTACTCAGCTGAGATACATCAAAAGGTTAGCTACAGAGGCGTAGCGACCATTCCTGGCGCCCGGTGACAAACTTTCGATTTGCAACCCCCCTCCTCAAACTTTCGATTTGCACCCCCCTCAAACTTTTAATTTGCACCCCCCTCAAACTTTCGATTACTTTTTCCAACCCATTTTGGCGCCCCCTTAGGTCGGCGCCCGGATATGTCCCCCCTGCCCCCCATCGCTACGCCTCTGGTTAGCTATTCTGTTCTGTACATTAACATACTTAATACAATTTGGAATACGCCGCGGACCAATTGCCTCGTCGGGATATTTGTCGTAAAGGGAGGGGGCGGTTCAATTGTGTTAACACACACGCGCACACACGCAATGGCATATCCACCCCACAGTCACACAATGACCCCCCCCTTCAATGGCAGCTCCACCAACCACGGGGCGGGTTGGCACTGCTTCTAGGTCAGGGTGACTCAAATATTTTATCAGCTCTCACGACACAAATATTCTGCAGCAAAAAAAAAAAAAAAAAAAAAAACTAAACCTGCTTAATTAATTACAAATTTGTGCCGTTGGCGTGGACAGAAAAAAATATTTTTTTTTTATCAAGTCTGTGAATTGATCTTCAAATTTTATCACGTTATTCTAATTTTAGAAGAAAAAAAAACAGAATAGGGCGGTTAAAAAGTTTGATATCATTAGCTAGTTTTTAACCAACGAGTCGGACCGCGGCGTATCATACGCCGATATTTAGTTGTTTTATTTTCTCCTTTTCAGTCATTCATAATGTGTGAATTCGACAGTATCAACGCTGCCACTGAAAATATTTGCTTTAAAACACTATCATTAGGCTGTTAAGGACGATACCCCCCCACCCTCCTTCCACCCAACCCCAACCCCTACACTACACCCACCCCCACCCCGTGAAAGCAGCCTCCTCTTAGTTACCTCCCCTATATTTTAAAAAAAGTTTCAAACTAAACTATCTGCCCCTAATAGGCGTCACTAAACCCGGCTGTACGATTGTAAACATTTAGCGTAAACCACAGCTCACCAGACCATATGGGGGTGGGGGAGGTTGCGATATGCCTAGAGAGGAAGAGAGGGGGCTGCTAGGCGCGCTTACAGCTTGTTTTCTAACGTCTCCAAGAAGAGAATTATATATATAGATTATAGTTTTTAAGTATAATATGTTTTGAGCATACTAACGCAAATTATTTCTATTGTAACTGATTGATATGGGTTAAGGTATGGTGTTATTTAAAAGCACACAAATCTATAATATTTTGTTGTGGTAGCTAATTGAGGCAATAATTAGATTTTTAAAATACTAATTAACTTGTCAATCTCGACATGTATCGCATAAACTCCTGCTACAGCTGAAGTGCAACTTGGGGGGGTCGTCCATAAATGACGTCACGCTCATAAAGGGGGGGGGGGGGGGAAGGGGCATCCGTAATTTTGTGACGGTGTGTGATGAGGGGGAGGGGGAAGGGGTTCAGATGGTGTGACGTCACTTTTTTGCATTATAAAAAAGCAATGTTAGATAACGAATTTTAGCAGTTATTTTGCGTTTTAGAAAACGTTTTAATAAATGGTAAAAGGAATTTATCAAAACACTCTATGTTGACAGAGTTCTGACAAGATTTTGGAAAAATATCGATGTTTTAAGAAAATTTCAACTGCAATTTTGAGAGGGGGGGGGGGGGTTGTAGGCTGAGGTGTGACGTCATTTTAGGGGGGGGGGTCTGACTTTTTGTGACGACGTGTAACGAAGGGGAGGGGGGAAGGTAAAAATCGTCAAAAAAGCGTGACGTCATTTATGGATGACCCCTTGTTGATTTGTCATACCCACATATAACACACGGAACCATTTGGAACCACTTTTCCTACCTATTGTGCTAATATGTTATAATAATATATTATCCCCAAATACAAACTTAATATATCGCCCTAAGGGTCTTACGTAAATGAAATAAGCCGTATTTACGTGAGTCTGGTACCCATTAAGACTGGTTGGACTCAAAAACGGGTTAGTAGTCGAGTGCTCTACACCCTTTGGTAACGTACACAAAAAAACAACCATAGCCTGGGTCTAACAGCTTGAAGCGGATTAATCTAAGCGGATTACGTGTGAGTGTGTGTGTGTGGTTGTGGATAGGGGGGGGGAGTTAAGCAAGAGTTCTCGATCTTTAATATCCCGAATATATTGTTTTGTAATTATGACAAAATAAAAATTGATAATTTTCTGCAAGTGGCACAGCTCAATCTAAAGCTAATCAGCCACTGCATCAAACGTTACATTTTTTTTTCTAACGTAGTTAATACTTTTTACAACAACTGAAGTTAAATACACATTTCATGGATGCTCCTAAAATAGTTTAACGACAATAATTTGATCTATGAATCTAGCTTTATAAATTGTCATTCTGAATAAAAAAAAGATAGTCTAGTGCCTATATACAGTATCGTTATCAACAATATATAGTACGACTGATCGAGTGCCTTGCAGTGTTTCTTTCGTATATTTTTCTCCCGGGGAGGGTGTTGAAGTATATATTTTGTATATTAATTATATTTCTTTCTGGGGTGGGTGGCGACCCCCCCCTCTCTCTCGGAAGAGAAGCCTGAAAGAGACACTGCTATCGCCTAGTTTCAGCACCGTCATCAACTAATGTATGGTACGGCAAATCGATAACACCCGAAGCGTTTCTTTCTATTTACATTTCTGGTGACACCACCGTGACCTACCATGACCCTGGGTGACCCCGAGTGACCCGGAGTGACGGTAGGTCACATCCCGCTAGGGGCGCTCAGCACGAAGAGATTATTTGAACTCAGCCGGTAAGTCACAGAGATCACACAGTTCAAGACGGAAGTAGAATTATGGTAACCGTGGAATGTTTCATGTTGCTATGGACAACAAGGAAATGGAATTCAGCACTTATATTACATTTAAAACCTGAAATATTGCCAAACAACCTACGATTTATTCAACACTCCGGTCCATAAGGTTTACTGATCATAAAAAATAAAGAGTAGCGACCCTTCCCGGCGCCCGGGACCTTTCAATTTGCACCCCCCCCCTCCCATATATTTGATATATTTATAATGCAAAACTGCAGCTAAAACGAGATTTTAATTTGTTTTTACAACCCATTTTGGCGCCCCCTAAGGTCGGCGCCCCCGGGACATATGCATCCCCGCCCCCCCCCCCCCTCGCTACGCCTCTGGGGGGCGGTAGACTTTCGGAAGGGCTCTGCCACCCTCCCCCCCGAAGAGATGCCTGAGGGAAACTCTGTTCAAGACCACTGAACCCATGTTAAAATGGCGATACCACTAAAATAATAGTAAAAGACCCCTACGCTCGCATTAACAGACCCCTACACATGTGGTGTAATACTCCTGCACTAACAACGAACCCCCACCCCCTTGAGGAACCAAAGCCAGTTCCTACAAGGAAGGAACTTTGCTTAATCTCTACACTGTGCTCAACTGCCGTGAAGACACCATCATAATGACACCACCACCAACGCACACCATCACTACGAAACAGTTACCACGCACGACAACACCACTATGCCAACACCAGGACACCATTACAGGTGGGGGGAATGGGGTGTGTGTCAATCCCTTCCATTGAAAACGCTGTGCAAGACCACTAAACCCACGTGTTTTATAATTGCGTAGACCTATAATTGTTAGTTTACTGATTAAATTTATACATGAAGTCAACGGAGTTGAAGGAATGAGTATATTCAATCTTGATGAAGATTTAGTAGACAGAAAACGATTTTATTTTACGATTTCCGAAAGTAGTCGATACCTTCCTCGAGGGGTTTTCCCGCCCACGTTGGTTTATTTATATCCTCTAAAGCCTACCAGTGAAGTTTCACCACGTTGCTAGAAACGGAAGCTTCCAAACAAAGTGACAGTGTAGGGGAGGGAAGCACGTCCGTACTAGAATTTACCAGATGGAGATTTAAACGTCTATACACATTCTACAAAATCAATACGAGAAGGCCTAAAAATAAAGGTAAGCTATTTATAGTAACAAACTAATTTATTTATCGAACCAATTGTTTAAATTTTTTTTATGATTTTCAATTTGTAAATGGATACGACAGAAAATGCGCAGGACGAACTGATGCCAGAAGAGAAACGAAAGAACGACAGAGTAGGAAGAAGAGAGGGAGAGAGAGAGTAGCCTGTTGCTCAAGCGCGCGTAGTTTGGGGATTCCCACAATGCACGCTGGCGTTTCTAAACACCACTTCTCTCTCACTCTCGCGCTTTATGTTTCGGATTAGCCTAAGATGAACGATTCTACCAGTTCCAATTTCAAAACGGTTTTGAATCTATGATACGTTTTAAAAAACGGCGGGCATATTTTTTTTTCTCTTGAAACCAGGGATAATTTATTCAAGCAATATTTAAAAAAACAATTTTGGTAAGTAAGTCTTATAGTAGATTAACTAACTACTACTTTAGTAACTTTACCACTAACCAGCGTTTGTTTAATGTTTTACATTTTTAATTACATGTAGATCTATTTGCATTAAATTCCTATTTGCGAATAGTCGAAAAGACTTCAAAATATATAAAGTATGCCATTTTTAAAGAAAGTAGGTATACAGCCTACTTAACCAGTTTTCTCTCCCCCCCCCCCCCACTAACCAGTTTTCTCCCCGCCCCCGAAATTTCATAGTGCCGTCGCCAGAAAATGTCTGAAATAAACACTGGAAACATGGCGAATTTGCAAAAGAAAAATTGGGATTTTACGAGCTTAGCATTGTAACGGAGGATGAAGGGGGTAGGGTTGGTAGCGTCCCCATCCCTAAGCACGTATACCTCCGCCTCCCCTCCAGACTTTTTTCTCCGGGGGGGGGGGGGGGGGGCACTTGAAATTTTCAGGAGGGGGGCGGACACAATTTTCCCGGGGGGGGGGGGGCGGTCACTGTTAAAAGTATACATTTTCTATATAAATTCCATTTCGTTGGGGTGGGGGGGGGGGAGACTTTCTTCCCCGAAGAGACGCCTGGAAGAAACTCTGCTTTCTTATGCCAACCTCAGGTCACGTCTAGTAAAGATTTATTTTTTTTACTGCGTTTTTGCTTGTTTTGGGGCACCCATGTGAGGGCCTGTTTTGAAATGCTAGTTGCAAGATTGTGTGACCACTACTCTACTGCCGCTGGCCATTTCTTCTTTTATAGTATATTCTCAGTGACGTACACAGGATTTTGCATCCTCAAATGCCACACCCGCCTACGTTATGGTGTATTAGTAATCATCTTTTCCCGTTCCGTGCCTAAAAACACACGGGGAAGATGTAGTAGAGTTCATCTGTTTCAATCGACCTTAACATACAAGGTGATAGTGTAGTCAGCACTATGCCCAGCCTCCTTTGTTTCCCTAACGTGAGTTAGAAACCCATCAGAGCTCGGTGGACTCAGGGATGTCATCCAGACTGGGATCCGAACTCGAGACTTTCTGGTTAGCAGCCTAGCGCTATATGCAGTCCCCGTATTAGTAACAGGCCTACATAGTAATAAAATGCTTGAAAAAATAACTTAAGCAGTCGTCTGTTTCATCAGTGTTATCTCCCCTACAGCATACGTCATAACTTTGTATCGTTGCGCTGACCTACTGAATTTTAATCGGCGCAGATAACTCTGTTATCGTCTGATACAGGTGACTTTTTCCATGAACAAAATTAAACTTAAAAAACTATTTGACTTAATATATATTGTTATATTGAAATTTTCATAGAAATTATATCATTTTCAGTCTAGCCAGAGGTCGGGTCGTGTGTAGGTCAGAGGTCACGTGATGGACTCGCACGGAGAGCCTGCGTACATCCTGTGGTCAAACCTGACGGACATCGTCTTCTTCAACGTGCTGGGCGTGGTCACGTGCCTGTACGCCCTGCACGTGGAGGTCAACAAGGAGAGAGACCCCAGCTACAGGGCGGCGTGCGACTTGAGCGAGCACATGAGCTGTTCGCGTGTACTCACCTCCAAGTGAGTTCTTTTGGTATTGTTGGGGGGGGGGGGGGGGGGGGGAGTGAGTCATTTGGTACTGTGGGGAGTGGGGGAGAAAGGAGAGTCATTTGGTACTGTGGGGGGGGGGGGGGGGGGGAAGGGAATGATCAAGTCGCCAAGGGAGTCATTTTGGTACTGTAGAGCCATTCAGTAGACTGTTAAGAGGGGGGGGGGAGAAATGACCAAATAAAACAATGCAACTGGACCATGTACCTTTTACATGGGGTTTGGGGGGTTAAGGCAAAAGCCAATTGACTAATTTCTTACTATGAGGTATGAGAAAACGTAAGTAACTTGTTTATGTGGGGTTAGGGGAATGTCCTAATTAGTTTTTTTGTTACTTGAGGGAGGGGGGGGGTGAGTCATATGTAAATGGTGGTATTAGGAGGGGAATTAAAGAAATAACCAAATAAGTCATTTGTTACAGTAATGTATTTTGTCAATGTGGGATGGGAAATGACCAAGTGAGTCATTTGGCACTATAGGCTTATGGAAATCAACTGAGCCATGTGTTACTGTTAAGTACTAGAATGACCAAGAAAAGCTTTAGATATGGAAAAAGGGGGGGGGGGGGGGTATGATGACCAAGTGTATCACATTTCTGTGGGAAATAACCAAGTCAGTCATTTGCTTATGTGGTTTGTGCTCTAGGTACAGCCAGGGATTTGGGGTGATGCACTTGCTGTTTGGTGAAAACCATATGCTCAACTCTAGGAACTGCAACATCGGACTCGTTATTTACATCATCAACATTTTATTGTGTGAGTAACTTTTCTCAATTTTTACTCATTTACATAATTTTTTCACACAGCACCAGTGCATCATGTCATTATGCAAAACTTAAATTAAAAAAAAAAAACAATTGTTAATAAGTTGACATCACAGATATAAATGCTATATAATTAAATAGATTTTGGCCCCCTTTTGTACACTGTTCATAACACACTTTCATGAATAAACCATTTATTTAAAAATATATTTGCAAAAATTAATCATGCATGAATTCAAATCTTTTTAATCTGTAAGATAATATAAACCCAAGACAAACTAAAATCAATGTATAATAATCAAAAATGAAAATTTGAGTATAAATGAAGTGTATAAAAAAATCTTAAGATAATAGTAGCTTAAAACAAACTAAAATCAATTTATAAAAATAAAAAATTTAAGTGTAGATGAAATGTAAGAAAAGGACTAAAAATGTTTTTAAAAAAATTTCCACAGGTGTATTTCTCCCATCACCAATGGCTGCCACTATCCTATACTATGGTTCTATAGTCAGTGTGTTGGGGTGTGTGTACTTGGCTTTTATTCTCTTTGTTGTGCTGAAAGATGTGTGTATTGTCTGTATGTCCATGTATGGCATCAACGCTGTTCTACTCTACTTGACCTACAAAATGCATTCATTCTATAACTAACATTGTAACAAGCTGGCTATAAATGTTAACATGAATTAAAATAAAAAAAGAAATTGTTCAAATACTGGCAGTTTAAGCTTCATTACAGTTGTTCATTAAAATTTTAAAATATACATAATTAATGTATAATGACTAACTTAAAAAAAAACAGGTGTCTAATCACAGTCAACAAATATAATGGCACTGATGTATGGCTGACTTGACTTCAAAACATTCAAATAACTACCAAAGTCAAACATTTTAAAATAATTTTACAGCAAGAAATTAAAAATGTAATTGTTTAAACTTTGTTTATAACATGAAAATAATTATTTTTTTTACAATTCATTTAGAAAAATGTCCTTAAGTCACCGATAAACATATATTTCTTCAATTAGATTGTCCATTGTTATCAACACATGAAAATATCTGTCAAAGAAGTTCTCTTAGTTTTAGTTTTTTTTTACAGCAGGGGTAGTCTGGAGGTGTTGATGGTGTTTGGTTGAGGGATGTTAGGGTATAAGAGATGGAATTGTTGTTTTGAAGTTGTGACACAACACTAAATTTTAGAGGATTATGTCACATCTGCATAGTTTAGTTTTGTGAGTATATTAAACAGGCTTGTTTACCCTTTTTATGGAATGTAAGTAGCTGTTTAGGGACGGCATGGTCATACGGTAGAGCTTACGAGTACTAACCAAAAGTCTAGAGTTCAGATCCCGGGCTCAGGTCTGTAGAAAGTCCCTGAGTCTACCCAGTTATAATTGGTACCTGACTCATGTCAGGGAAGGCAGTGAGTATAGTGCTGACCGCATTATCACACCACGGTCATTGAAACAGATGAACTCTACTTCTGATGAAGCTAGTGTGATTAGATTAATGATTGTCCATCAACTGTTCAGACCCTACTGCAGTTAGGGAAGGTCATCATATATCTGTAGTCAACATTTATTTAATTTAATCAACTATCTCAACAACAACACAACAATTCACTCTTATTGTACTGATGCAGCATTATCAACATCAACAAACATTGTTTATACCAATCTTGTTACATGGTATTTTACAGATACCCTTTGAAGAAACTTAACAGTGCTTATAAACTTAGCTTTAAGAACAAATGGTTGCATGAAAGTTATTTCTTGAATGAAAAACAGTTTAGACTGACTTATCTTTTGATTTACAATATACCTTACAAAAACTTTTCAGTAACATGTAAATAAATATATTTTGTGTATATGAAAGAAGCTGTAGAGTTTACATTAATTTCAAGAAAGAAATTCTGTTAAAGAGTTTGAAAGCCCAGTGAGATGGGTCTATATTTTGCAGTCAAAAGAAAACAAGTAGACAGGAAAAGGTTGAAAAAAATATCACAAGTTTATATCACTGTAGCTAACGTGCATAGGGCTCTGTAAAATAAAGTCACGCTCGAGTGCTTCCAGGTCAGCTTGGCTGATGTTCCCGCTGATATCCAGCCAATCAGCAAGAAGAGATGAAGACAGGGGGCTTTGGTCTGGTCGTATGCTGGAATGAAAACATAATAAAAATAACTTTAAAAAAAATTGTGTTAGTTAAATAAAATGATCTGTAAGTGATCAAACTGGTTTTTGTAAAAATGTATTATGCGCAAGAGAGAATGGTAGTGAGATTTTTTTCTGCCTGTGTAGCTGTGAGAGAGGGTTGGGGTATTAACAAAAGAATCACTGGCATTTTTACAAGTAACAATCCCTATCTATTAGAAAACTGATTATCTTGGTTGAATTTATGGTTGAATTTATAGCCTTAATAATACTGTGACCCAAGGGAGGTTATGTTATCTCAAATATGTAAATGTGTATGTGTGCATGCATTCCAAATTGAAAAGCACATATAATAAATTTTTAAAAAATTTCAATTTTCAAATTTTTCTTTTGAATGTTGTCCATGTTGTGCCTCATTATATTATTAAGTAAAATAAATTAAAACAACAGCACCATGACAATGATTTGTATCTTTGAAAAAAACCATGGCAGCTATTCCTTTCAATGTCACACCCCTCCCCTGCTGAGTTATCACCTCTTTCTCCCTGATTCTGCCTTGTAAAATAGGGACTCACAGCACTCATTTAAATCAGATGAAGAGGGACAGGGTTTAAAATAAGTTTACCATGCCATTTCTTGAGCTGATTTAAATCAAGAGGGACAGGGTTTAAAATAAGTTTACCATGCCATTTCTTGAGCTGATTTAAATCAAGAGGGACAGGGTTTAAAATAAGTTTACCATGCCATTTCTTGAGCTGATTTAAATCAAGAGGGACAGGGTTTAAAATAAGTTTATCATGCTATTTCTTGAGCTGATTCAAATCAAGAGGGACATGGTTTAAAATAAGTTTACCATGCCATTTCTTGAGCTGATTTAAATCAAGAGGGACAGGGTTTAAAATAAGTTTACCATGCCATTTCTTGAGCTGATTTAAATCAAGAGGGACAGGGTTTAAAATAAGTTTACCATGCCATTTCTTGAGCTGATTTAAATCAAGAGGGACAGGGTTTAAAATAAGTTTACCATGCCATTTCTTGAGCTGATTTAAATCAAGAGGGACAGGGTTTAAAATAAGTTTATCATGCTATTTCTTGAGCTGATTCAAATCAAGAGGGACATGGTTTAAAATAAGTTTACCATGCCATTTCTTGAGCTGATTTAAATCAAGAGGGACAGGGTTTAAAATAAGTTTACCATGCCATTTCTTGAGCTGATTTAAATCAAGAGGGACAGGGTTTAAAATAAGTTTACCATGCCATTTCTTGAGCTGATTTAAATCAAGAAGGACAGGGTTTAAAATAAGTTTACCATGCCATTTCTTGAGCTGATTTAAATCAAGAAGGACAGGGTTTAAAATAAGTTTACCATGCCATTTCCTGAGCGTCTGTCAACATGTGGTCCAGGTCCATGCCCACACCGTAGCCCGCCCCTGTACCTTTGGGGGTCAAGGTCAGCGCAGGCGGGAAGATATCAGCCACCTGGGATCGGGACAGCTTGCTGCTCAGCAGGGCGATCAGGTCGGCAGGGTTTTCTGTACCCCGGGCTGGGTGGCTGCAGTTGATCCTCAGCTTGGTTTGTTCTGTGTTGCCTGCAGACAAAGGGGGGGGGGGGGGAGGGGGAAATGATCAGCTCAAGTGTTTTCAAACAAAGCTGCAGGCTAACTTAGACCTCTACACAAACCTATCGACTGCACTTAGACCTCTACACAAACCTATCGACTGCACCTAAACCTCTACACAAACCTACCTATTAACCTAAACCTCTACATAAACCTACTGACTAACCTAACCTCTACACAAACCTACTAACTAACCTAAACCTCTACAAAAGTTTTAACTAGACCTCAATATAATCCTTAATAATAACTTTAATCTAAGCACACAAAAAAACCATTAAAGAAATTTAAATAAACCTCTAACACAAAAGATAATTTTATACATATTTTTCTTGAGTTTAAACTAGGCCTCAATATAATCCTTAATCTAAGCTTAAACAAAAACCTTCACAGAAATTTAAATAACTATCTAACACAAAAGATAATTTTATACATATTTTCTTGAGTTACAAAAAAAAATTCTTAAATTCCAGAGGTTAAGAAAATATATCATTTATATATTTAAAAACTGTTTGTACCAGTATATTTCAAGATATGTCAGACACAACTTAACTCTTTAGATGCTGATATTCAATGGTTGCTGTTACAACATTCTATCCAACCTGACAAAGACAGGTATCATGTCTTACCTGAAGCTCCAGCCCTGGGCTGTTGACCCAGGTTCTGGTTGCGGTGTAACAGAGGTGAGTTAAAGGACTGGTCACTGCCTGAAGAAACCAATGAGTGAGCGGGTTTAGTTTGCTGTAAGTCCTCAGATGTTCTACTATAGCTGCTGCTAGCCTGGTATATATTTCCTTCTATACCAGCCTGTTGAGGGTTAAAGCCTTGATTTCTTTCAACACTGGCCTGTGTAGGGTTAAAGCCCTGGAACTGGTTAAGCTGAGTGGCAGGGGCTGTGTCTGTGTAGCTTGGGTACCCACCAAACGTGTCTGCGGCTCTGAAAATGTGCTGTGGGTTGGGCTGGCAGGAGAAATCTGGCGAGATTTGAAACATAAGGTTCGAGTGGGGTAGAGACGGGCTGTAGTTCAGAAGGTTGGCAGGCTGTGAGAACGCAGGGCTGTTCTCGTGGGGGCTGTAGCCGTCGGAAAACTGCGTTGTCGTGTCGATGTGGTGGGGGAAGGTTTCGTTGAACTTGCCTGCGTAGGCCACCTGGAAGCTGTTCTGGTTAGGGAAGGAGTTTGAGAATGTTTGTTGGCTGTAGGAGGCGAAGGGAAGAGAAGACCTCTGTGTCCTCTCCTGGGGCTGACTGGTGAGGCTGGGCGTGTGGGAGTTGTGTCTGAGCAGACTTGGTGTGGAGTTTGACCTCGTTATCTGTTCATCGTTCTGGACATGTGAGTAAGTGTTGTAAGCGGGCGGGGTCGATGTGTTGATGTGAGAGTTCTCGTGTGACCCGTGTAACGGAAATGACCCGTGTTGTTCAGGAACAGATGAGTGGTAAGGGGAGTTATGCAGGAGTTCTTGTTTTGGGGAATCTTTCAGATGCTGGTCCAGGAAGTCCAACAGGTCGTTTCCTTGGCTACGAGGTGACAGCTTATCTTCCTTGAGCTCCTCTTGAGTGGTGAGAAGATTTCTATCACATAGAACAGAAGAGTCGAATTTGCTTGATGTTAAGATATTAGATGTCATGTGATCGTCTTTAATGTCGGAGGAGTACTTTGAGAAGTTAATGTCTGTTTGAGTTTTCAAGTTAATAAAGCTGTTGTCGACTGCGCTTGCTTTAGGCTGGGTATCGACAGGCGGCGCCGTGGAGTTACCTCTCATTAAGATTGCATTCTGTAGCAGGCTTTTGGTGCTGTCTGATGTTTGGTTCCTGGGGGCAAGGCTGGTGGAGCTGGCAGGTTTAGAACCCAGGTCAGAAGAGTGGAAGATTCTCTTGATCTCAATCTTCCCTGGGTTGGACACTGACGGTATGGCCAGGACCGGGATGAAGTTGGCCTGCACTAGATTTAACTGCGTGCCGGACATGAAGACGGAGGGGTTGACTAAGGTGGTGCTGGACAAGGTGCTGACGGAGGTCTGGGCTAGAGTTGTTACTGATGCCTTCTCCAGGGAGGAGCTGGTGTCTGGAGATGTTTCTTGGACAGAGCAGCTGCTGGAGAATGACTTGGATGAGATGGTGGTGGGGTTCTGTGGCGGGGTCAAGGACGGACCAGGGTGGGGTGGACTTGATGTGTCGGTGTGACTGGGGTTTTGCATCACGGTCCACCTCCTTAGAAGTTCCATGTCCTCTGTAGACAGCAGGATTGGTTGCTCTTGGCAACCTGTTTTAAATTCAGAACAAAATGTAAAAGTATGATCACAGATATAAAGCAGAAAACAAAATGGTATCCAACAATAAAATACAGCAAAAAAAAAAAAATACTTGCTTATTAGAAGAATTGTCGCACATAAATTTCAAACTACACAAAGTAATCAAATAGAAAATATTTTCATTAGAAAAAAATAGTACTTAATGCTTGAAAACTACCTTTCTTTTCTTTAGATTTTTTAACTTTCTCCAATGCTCTCTCCTTTTTCTTCCTCCTTTTTTCTTCCCTTTCCTTTTGTCTTTGGGCAGCTGTCACAGGTTTGGTGTCTTTTGGCTCTTCCCCTTGGGATTCTTAAAAAATATGCATCATAAAATCACTAAGTCCTTATTGGAATACAACATGTTATAAATAATTGTGTAAAATTTAAGTGTGTTGGTTGCTAAACTGTCAAATAATTAAACAATGAATTTTAAAAATATAAGGAAAATAGTGAAAATGAAAACTGTTGAAGGAAATAGATTCAGGGAAGACGAAGTATTAAAATTTGAAATTTTTTTTGCTGATGATACATCTGGAAGATAGAAGATGGCATTTTATAACTTTTTCTTCCTTTAATAAAAAAAATATATATAAAGGCCTTTTGCATATTTTAATGGTAACATTTTTATTACTTTTAGGTGTAGTTGGCATTGTAAGTATAATAGACGTCCCTGAGCCCACCCAGCTCTGATGGGTACCTGATTCAAATCAGGGAATGTAAAGGCGGATGAGCATAGTACTGACCACACTATCCCTTCATATGGTCATGGAAACAGATGAAATCTGCTTCATCAGCACAACTAACCTCTTTGGTCCTTTTGTGAGATTTCACCTTCTGAGAGTCCATTAATTCTATCAATTAATTAGTTTTTAAATGCATACCTGCTCTCTGTTTCCTGTGAGTGGGGTTCATCAAGGCCATCTTCACTCTAGCCTTAGTATCCTCTGAAATAGTACTGCCAGTTTTCTTTTCCAGTCCAGGTTTTTCCTTTTCCCCTACACCTTTGTCTTTCTCCTCTTGAATGGCCTCCTCCTTGTGTAAGGTTAAGCTGGCGGCCTGGTGTGTGTCCATTGACCTGCCGTCGTTAGACTGGGCGCTCAGCATTTCAACGTCAGACGAGGACGCCACCACCTGTAGCTTGCCCAGGTCAACTGAGACCGGTGACACTTTACTAGCTGGCTTGGGCTCCGCATTGCCAGACATTTTAAAAACACTCGTTTCAGTTTTTCCTGAAACAATACAAATTTTCTTTTAAAAAATGGCAGTGTGGCTTAGACTCATGTTTATTTCAGGATATTTCCTGAAAAATTTGAAATTCAGGATTTAGGCTTTTTCAAATATAAAATTTGCATAAACGTGTACATATGTGATCTTAAAGATGTATAAGCAGATTCCATTTTGGATACTCTAAAGGGTATAAAATGTTAGCAGCTCTACCTAAGTCGGCATCTGATAATGAAACTATTGCACAGTTTTTAGAAAAGAGATCTTCCGCCTTTTCATTTTTCTTTGTCTCTTCAACTTTAGGCGCAGGCCGAAGGAATGCACTGAAGCTCAGTGGTGAGGGTTTAGGCTGGTGAAAGCTCATGATTTCCTCCATTATTGAAGTCCTCAGCTCAGTTTTATCCAAGTTCTAGAATAGGAGAAGACAGCTTTAAATCAATGGCTTGTTTAGTAGAAAAAAGTAGTTTCTTTAAATTTTTTTAAAATGGTCCAATGTTAATTCAATACTATTTGCGTTGAAGGGATGTAAAAGATTAAGAATTTAGGACAAAGTTGTATTTATAACAAGAGTCCTTTTGTTTCTTAATGTGAGTTAAAGAACCATTCTAGCTGGGTGGACTTAGACGTACAACAGATCATGCTGTTTATAAATAAATTGTACCTATAACAAAACTTTAGAAAATATGAGTGATAAAAGTACAAAGTTAGGAAAACAATGTTCACAAAAATTCTAAGAATAATCTATCTCACTTGTTTCTCAAAATCAAAGTTAAATGGCGGGACACAAATGGGTTCATCGTCTGGGTCGTGATAGTTATTGAGGAGCCCATGGGACAATGCCTTCTCCACTGTGATACGTTCTGCAGGGTTTATCACCAGCATTCTGCTGAGGAGGTCCAGAGACTTTTTACTTGTTTTAGGGAACAGCTTCTGCCATGACATTGGTTCCTTTTTAGTAAAACCTAGGCAGTGAAGAACAGTACATTACAGTACAGTAATTGATAATTATTTACATTACATACCTCTTTTAAATGAGAGTATTGCATGAGATTTTGAATGTCATTTTTGTTTAAGAAGACAGTATTAGTTTACCTTAAATTTAAAGTTCAAATATAGTTTAGTATTTAAATTTTTTTTTTTATAAGGAATATTATTTAAATAACAAAACAAGTGAAGCAGTCATATACATTTTGTAAATATCTCTAAGAGGCAAAATTTCATGTCAAGCAAACAGCACTGTAAAAAAGGTTTCCAAACCTTTGATAATTCTTTTAAGGATGTCATTTTGACAGTTCTTTAAGACAGCCTCAGAGGGAGTTCCAAGCACACCTATAATTAGCTTCAGCTGTGAGATGTAATCCTTACCTAAGGATCAATTGATCAAAAGATTAATCATAAAATGAAAAAAAAAAAAAAAAGAAAAAAACAACAACAGATGATTTATTCTAAACTATTTGATCAAAATTAACTGTCTGTCAAATCTTAACTTCATCATAAGCTAGTTGATTGATCTGATTTTGTACTGCTTGGTCTACATCATTAATACAAAAACTTTCATAACTGATACTTAAAAAAAAACAACTCTGGTGAGCTTAAAGTTAGCTAAAATGTGTTGGGCTAATTCATACCAGGGAATAAATGTTTCCTGCCAATCATCTCGGCAAAAATACAGCCAACTGACCACATGTCAACTGCTGTGCCATACTCCAGCATTGCTAGCAGTATTTCTGGTGCACGGTACCATCGCGTGGCCACATACTGAGTCATGTAGTAACTGGCTTCATTGGGCGTGTAGAATATGCCTCTTGCCATGCCTGTATGAAGGGTAGAACAAAAGGGTAGAACATATGGTACAAAAGCTTTAACAAAATATCACTAAAATGATTCATTGTCTCCTTTTTAAGAGGAATTTTAACACACAGTGAGTTAATAATTCCCCCTCCCTCCCCGCTCCAATTAAAAAAAACAATTGTTTAACAAATGGTTAAAGATTTCTAATGAAATTTAGTATAAATGATGGTCACTAAATCAATACAAAAAGTACAGAAGCATGAATAAAACGAAAATAGCCAGAACAATTCTGCAACTTGTTATTTATAGCGAGAGAATTTTCAAAACAAATACTTCTAATGATCAATGTAGTTTATAATAATCAACATTCATCTTTAAATTGTTGACCTTTAAAAATGTCTATGTGATAATGATTGGAACCACATATTTTAGAAACATGGAGCTGGTTTATGTGTAAACTCTGTACACCACACAATATAAACAACAAGCCAAATAATAAAACTGAATATTAAGACTTTAGAGAACATCTAATAAAGAACATTTTACCAAAATCTCCGATTCTCAAATGACAATCTTCATTGACTAAAAGGTTGCTGGGCTTCAGGTCTCTGTGTATGACATTGGCTGAGTGGATGTACTTCAGCCCGCGCAGTATCTGATACAGGAAGTAGCGAATGTGTTCTTCACTCAGCTCCTGCTCCGAGTAGATGATGCGATGCAGATCACTCTCCATGAGGTCAAAGACAACATAGATGTCCTGTGTAGGGAACAAAATCAATATTGAAGTCTTCTTGTTCAGGTAAAGTTAGATAATTATTTAAATATTGAAATAAAACCAGCAAAATGAAAGCTACTAAAAAAATATAGATAATTTAAATATTAAAGTTAAAGCAAAAACAACAAAAAGAAAGCTATTATAAAAAATAGATAATTGTAAAAATAAAGTAAAAACAAAAAAATAAAAGCTATTAAAAAATTATAGATACTAATTTAAACATTAATAAAGCAAAAACAAGCTGTTTAAAAAAATAGATACTTATTTAAATAATAAAACAAAAGCAATGAGTTTATGCTTGCAATTTTAAAAATTAGGATTTAATAAAATGAAAGTTATATTTACAAAATAAAAAGTCATTATTTCTCATAAGATCACTATGGGCAGATGAAGTGTAAGGAACTTGACTAAAAACTTGATGTGTAGCAATTACTCTCTCAATTACTAGCTCCACAGCCCTAAACACAATTTACACAGCACACAATAGACCACACCTTAAACACGCAACTGAAAACAATGTTGCCCAAACTCGACATAGAGATTGGAATGCATAAAAAACTATTACCTTGAAGTCTTTGGCATTTTCCTTTGGCAGTAATATTTCCCTTATACAAATGATATTGTCATGCTTGAAATGCTTCAAAATCTTTATTTCTCGGTACGTTCTTTTAGCTATGGTCAGTGCTTCAAAGACACTTGGAATTTTTTTAATGGCGACACGATCACCAGACTTAGTGTGTATGGCCGAACACACTACTCCATAGGCACCAATGCCAATATTTTCTATTGGCTTGTAGTCTGTGTCCTGCAGGTCAAATTTCACATCTAATGAGCGTTTGGCCAGACTTTGACGAAAGCGTTCGAGATCTGCAGCTTTGGACGCCTTTGATTTTTCATCCCCTTTTGTTGGTTTGATATCCTTGATGGATTTTAAAGACATCCTCTAATAGTTGTTCCTTACCTTAAAAAATGTAAAAAGCCAAACATTAGATAAAAAGAAATATGTAACTTATAAAGACTCCTGTAATGTAATTTTTCAAGAATATGCAATTTGTAAAGATTTATGTAATATAATTTTTCAAGAAAATGCAATTTGTAAATATTCCTGTAATATAAATCAAGTAAAACAAGAATAATAGTTAATAATTAAACTTAATGACTTAATGCAATTCTTCAATAATCAATCAACAGGTAACTTGTCATCTGGCTGCAAACTGGAATTGACCTCAAACCATACCTACTTAACCTACCCTACCCTTAATTGACAATAACACTGGAGTTTTTATATTACCAGTGTCCAACAATAGACTCTTCCAAAAATAGCCATGATCAGTTGTATGGTAATCTCTTCAAGTTTAGTGTTTTGGCCAGAAATTAGGGTTAAGGCCCGTTAAGTTGTTAAGGCTATGGCAGTATTTGGACATGGGTTAGACTAGAGTAGTAGAGGTAACAAGTTATAATTAATATAGGCCTACTTACTACTTATATTTATTAGGCTAATTAGTCCCTAATTCATAATTGACTACCAGTAACTTTCAGTTGAGTAAGCTAACAATAGTGTTACAATAGGTAACAACACCCATAGGCCTAATAAGGCCTAATTATAATAATTAGGGCCTATGCCTTATATATATTGTCCTGACGGAGTGGTCTAGTGGTAGAGAGCTGGACTTCTAACCCATAAGTCTCGAGTTCGAATCAGGGTTCAAGTCAGTAGACCGTCCCTGAGTCCACCCAACTCTGATGGGTACCTAACTCACGTTAGGGAAAGTAAAGGCGGCTGGGCATAGTGCTGACCACACTATCTCTTAACATGCTGAGGTCACAGAAACAAGTGAACTCTACTTCACTTGCCCCATAGACTGTCAGGTTTGAAAGGGAAACTTTACTTTACTTTTATGCCTTATCTTATAATTATAATTTATATGACTTAGGCTTAGGCCCTATATTAAGTATATTTATATTATTTATATATTATTAATTAATAATTATTAATTATTAACATAATAATATGATGTTACATATACATACTCAACTTACAAGTTCAAATCTGACACTGTGACAGTCACTTCACAGTCTGACTCTGACGATTTCACTAGAAATTGGATTTTAATGGTAAAAAGACCATTTTAGTTTCAGATTGGTATGAATTAATTAAACTAAACTTATATTTATATTAGTTTAGCCAGCGTTAGCTCAAGCAAGACTTTTATTTAATGAGTAAGCAAGCCAGATAAATAGTCTAGAAATAGTACTTTCAGTTCTGTTCATAACTTCCGTATTTAAAAACTTATAAAACTTTAATTAAGCTAACAAATAAATTAAAATATTTAGGGCCCTATCTAGACCTTTATTATAGATTAATTATTCATCGCATTGTTTAGCATTTAATCAGTATTTACCCTCTACACAAGAATAAAATTTAGACAATTTTTAGTGTAAGAATTAGGCCTTATCACTTTAGACTTAGATCCAGATCTAAATATAGTTAAATATAGATTTCAATACAAAATATGAATCGCTTATTCAAAATTCTTTTAAAAGAATATTTAAGTTGACTGCACTTTGAGGAATGTATCCCAAGTGGTCTAGTGGTTAGGATTCCGCGCTCTCACCGCGGCGGCCGGGGTTCGATTCCCCGCTTGGGAATTCTTTTTATCTAGGTTTCCGATTTTAATGTAGAACTTTTAAGGTTCTTAATATAGTTTTACTTAGGTCTCAACTTGTGTTCAGAGTTTCTTCCAGGCATCTCTTCGGGGGCAAAGCCCCCCGAAATTTTTTTACCGCCCCCCCCCCCCCCCGAACGAAATGAAATGTATATAATTTATATAGAAAATATATACTTTTAACAGTGTCCGCCCCCCCCCCCCCCCCGAAGAAAGTTTACCCCCCCCCCCCCCGAAGATTTCAGGTGCACCCCCGGAGAAAAAAGTCTGGAAGAAACACTGCTTGTGTTGCATGTACACCATTAGAAACATTTACATTAAATTACATTGAAGAAGTTGTGTCATCGTCATTTACCGAAGATACTTTAAATTGAATTTTTTTTTTCTAGGGTGGGGGTTGAAGGGTCGTCAAAAAATGACAACAGTGTAACGTCACCCTTTTGCATAAAAAAAGTAGTTAGAAACTGAATTTTAGCCATTATTGCGTGTTTTAGAGGAGGTAATGTAAATTGTACTAATAATTGATTAATATTCTCTATGTTAACTGAGCTTAGTCAATATTAGAGAAAAGGAAAATTTAACTGCAATTTTGATTGGAGTGGGGGGGGGGGGGGCGTTGCAGGCAGTGGGACGTCATTTTATGGGGTGGGGATGGTTTTGTTTTGTCACGATGTGTGACGTAAGAAGCATGACGTCATTTATGAATGACCCCAAGTATAATTAATACCTAAGTTAATTTAGTAGGCGAGCACAGATTCACACGTGGGTGGGGAGTGGCAGCTGGGGAGGGGAGAACATTTTTTCCTCAAAGAAAACAGTGCCTCCTCTAGACAAAAATATAATGTTTGCAGAAACTGAACGATTATTACACTGTATTGAAAAAACAAAGTTACGTAACTTGTAACTGTTCTGATTTAACTACACCGTCCACCGTAAAGAGATTAAGGTGAAACCACATTAGAAATGTGCAAATCAATATGGGACGGTGTGCTCAAAGGATAGAGCGCTCGACTGCCTACCAGAAAATTTTTGAGTATGAGATTTCCATAAACGACTTCCCGTTTTTCGACGAGTTTACTCTTAACCTCATCGTCACAAAATGTAATACTTCATACGTTGTTACCGTAGCCAGTTACGCCCCCCTATGTCAATTTGTTTAAGGGGAAACTACCAGGCTTTGATATTTCTGATAAAAATATTTATTGAGTATTTTCCCTTTGGTAAGAAAATCTTAATATTTTGTTGACTTAATTGGAAAAATCGGATTAATTTAAGATTTATTGATCACAAAAAATAATAATTTTAAAATGTAATAAAAATCTTCTATAATTCATTTTTATAGAAAATTCAGCTCTTCCTAAACCTCACCTTCTCTCTCTCCCTGGTTACACATGGCACTTAAGTCCGAACTCAGTGGTGTGTAGTTCAGTGTCTCTTTCAGACATTTTTTCTAGGATGGGATGGCGCAAGAAAATTGCCCGTGTAGGAGTAAAGCCATGTGTTTTGGGGGCGGGGGGAAATGAAAATAATTTTTCGAGACTTTATTTTATAATATTGCGAATTTCGCCAATGTTTGCACTCCTAAGAACCAATCATGGTGTATGATATTGGAAGGAAGGCGAGATAGATCTAACTGTGGTGTAGAACTACAGATTGGGATTTGATGCAAATATTTTTGGGGTGTTAATTAATATGAAGTCTTGTAACTCAGTTTTGACACATTTTTAAATCAGCAGTTTCTTTCAAACTTCCCAAATATATACCTTTAGATTTATAACACATAAGTATTCCAGTCATTCACGGTTAACAAAAATTAAAGACAAAATGTAAAAGGTAAATTTTTTATTAATGTAACTGCATTATAGGTTAACAACTTCTACTTGCGGTTATTTAACCATCTAGGAAGTTGAGTAAAAATACATTGAAAAAAAATTGACATTCAAGAAATGGCCATCACAGAGAGAAATTGATCTGGTAACATTTTTTTAGAGAATAAATTAAAATAAGGACCAATCATAAGCTACAATCCTAAACATCTACCATCCAATAATTAGTTGTCTGAATTAGAATGAAAAAGTATAACTATAATACATTTGGCTTAATTATCAGATTTAATAAACAAAAGAAAGTATTAATTATTGTTACATTAACAACTGACTATCTAAGCAGATTTTTAAGATTTTTTCATAAGATCCATTTTTCCCCATACATATAATATTATTTCATTTTCAATAAATGTTTAAGTAAGCAAATGGTTTAAGTTTTTAGCATACCATATTACCTTTAGTACTAATTAACCAAAAAGACACAAGTCCTATTTTAGTGAATCAAATATTCTTTAACCCTCATCATGTGCCACTACAAACACATAAGGGATTCACTATGTCTACATAAAGAGGATTAATTCAACTATGAAACCTATGACAAGAGCAGCATTATGCATCATACAAAAAAGGCCTGTAAAAAACAAATGAACACATTACTGTAGATTAAAGCTTAAAATTAGAAACAACAAAAAATGCTTTAAGAAAATAAAGGCTAAAACAAGTCAACAAAGAATGGACCTTAAAATGCTGTCTATAAAAGAAACCTGAATAGCTGATTTTTATTCCAACCCACCAAAACAGCTTAAGTTTTAACTCATTGGATACATTAGCTGATTGCTGTAATAAAAGAGGTTTACAATAGACTGGAACTCTCAATATTAGAGAACTGTGGTGACAAGCAGTTAACATAATAAACAGAATGATTTTGGACTTCTGAATTAACTTTGTCTAAATAACATTCAACATGTAGAACAATGTGCACAAGACACATTTAAAAACTAGTTGACTACCTCTTTACCAAAGTTAAAACTAGTAAATTATTACACTAAAACACTGGCAGATTTCTAACTTTGTTAATAAGCTGTAAATGCAACAAATTAAATCATAATGCAAGCAAAAAATTTTCAAAATGATATATAAATATTTAAGTAAAATCATGATAAAAAGCACATAGAACATCTGATGAAATAAATTGAAAAAAAAAATGTTTTTTCAAATAGATTCTAAATAAAGCCATATTTTTCCATCATTAGAAATACTTTAGAGAATATGTCATAACTTACTGAAAAGATGCACACAAAATTTGAAGTTATGAAATAAAGACTAACAAATAAAAAAACTGGTTACATTACAAGGTGTAAATAGTTGGAAAATGGAATTCATTTAAACTTAAATCAATACACAAATTAAACAAAACATATTTCTGTAAGAAATAAAACTTACAATTTTTGTTTTGTTTATAAAATGCCTGATATAAAAGAAAAGAACACTAACAGCTGATAATGTACAAAGTTATCATCTTTAACTACTTTAAATTAAATACACACAATGCATTATAATAAATATTTCAAAATATATCCTATTACTCCCATACAAATAAATATACAAGCAAATTCACAGTTTGGATTGAGGTAAGGGAAAAAACAAACAATCACAGCTGAAAAACTCAAACAATCCTCAAAATAAGAGAGGCAGCTATTGATTTAGATAATTTATTTCAAAAATTATTTTAACACCTAAAATTCCTTAAAGAATGAAATCCATACTTTTAGGAAATTTAAAAGTAGGAAGAGCAACATTAATACGATAGAATTAGTGGTGTTACAGGATAAAGCTACTTTATCCTTGCTAAGCCCCAATATATATATATATATATATATATATATATATATATATATATATATATATATATATATATATATATATATATATAGTGGCCTGTCTTATAAAGGATTAGTTAAGGGAACATTTATAGCATACACTGGATCTTTGCTCAACTTTTTATCATCGCAAATTATCTATTTGAATTCCTTTGTTTAATAGAGGCAGAGAGTAAATGAACAAATGAATACAACTTATGGTGTATGTATCACAGTGAAGTGGGCCTACAAGAAACTTGGTCAAGTACATAACTCAGGACTTGTCCTTGTAGCTTTGTTTAATAATGAAATAATAACAAATGAAGATAAATATTTTTTAAAATAAGGTGAAAGGGGTTATCTATACATGACATCACACAACTCGGAGAAGAGGCAGGGGAGAAAGGTAGGACATTTGTTTTAATTAGCTTGACAGAGTTTTATTTTGGACAGAATTTTTTTTTTAGGAACCTAAGTTTTGAAAACATAAAAATGATTATTTTAGGGTGATTAAATAGGTTATATAATGTTGTCATTGACAGAGGGGACTACTGTTTGTGATTACATGTGATGAGGCCAGGGATGGTAGGGAAGGGGTTAAATCAGCAACGATAGTGTGACCCCATATATGGATGACCCCTAGCAAATATTAATTAAAGAAACCCAAACACCAATAATGCTCTACTAATGTAATACAAACATAAATGCAAATGTATTTTAAATATACATTTTCCAAAGATCTATTTACATTAGAGTGTACATAACTGTTCTACATTTACCACAACATTCTGGAAATGTTCTGAAGTTTATATCAACATTTGGTTATAAACGAGTTCCTATATTTTTTATGTCAGTATTCCAGGAAAATTGAGAAATGCAGCCGTTGTATTGAAAGCATGCTGTTTTCAGGCCAAGAACTATTTCTTGAATAATCCTTTGTATCTGTCTAGGCTTTTAAAGAATGACAAACATTCTTGGCAAAGAGTGGAAGGTTAATATTGGAAGTCAAATTACCAAATGTGTAATAGTGAACAAAGAAATACATGATGCTAAGCAAATATTCTATCAAAATGTCTTCATGGGTCAAGTAAGGCATTAATTTTTTTCCCACCACTTCACTTACAGTTGCCTTTATTTTCCAATGGTTTTTATTGTTAGTATTCCTGTGTGCTAACAAATAGCTATGAGAAACTCTGTATTTTTAGTCCTTCTTTTCTTTTAAGTGTTGAAATAACACTAAAGGCCTCATTAATATAAAGGGAAATTAACTTGTTCCACACTTTGCCTAGCAACCTCTACAAAAAGAAATTCTTTCCAGAATAGATTATTTCCCTTTAAAGTAACAGTAACTCTGAGGTTCTGTTCTGGCTTAGCTAATCACTGCTGCAGAGTTTAGTATATCACACTCAAAAAATGTAAAGTCCTGTTTAGCTTTAAAGCAATAAACTTCAAATAAAAAAAATGATCAATATGACAATTAGACCACAAAAAAAGTATATTTCATTTTAACAATTGTAGGCATAACTAGTAAGATAATGTTATAATAAGAATTCAGAACACTTCCCGAGTGCTAGCTAAGAATGAGTCTAGAAATCTAAGTGGCACTTAAGTAGAGTAAAGAGGTGCGGTAACAGATTATTATGCTTTACAACAGTACAGTAGAAAGAAAACAACTGTGTAAGAAGATTTATGTTTTTTTTTACATTTAAAGAAACAGGAGACCGATTAAAAGTTTCATATATGTACACCATAAACATCCAAGTCTACATTCAGAAAGGGAAGTTATCATTTACAAACTTTTTACTCCTGGGCTAGGCTTAGCGCTGACCATACTATTCCTTCATATACAGAGGTTACAGAAACAAGTGAAATCTACTTTACTTGCCCCATGAACTGTCAGATTTGAAAAGGGAACTTTTACTTTTTTTTTTTACTTTTCACTCCATGGAAATAACATTAAAGTATGGTAATCTACGCTAGAGCATGTTTTGCGAGTGTCTCTTAAATCCTTGGGCTCTCACTCTGCCTGCAAGTTTTCTTCTTATAAATATTTGAATATCTAGAAATGCAACTTGAAAAAAAAAAATGACAAAAGGTAAATTAAGCCATAGTGAGGCTCTTGAAACATCAAGTTTGAGTTTAAACTTACTAGTTAAATAACATTAAAATATAGCAGGATTAATTTTATTCAAGAATAAAAGCAGCTTAATTAAGGTCCTTAAACCAGCAAATAAAACCGTTTTTTTTTAAACATGATTTAAGTAGGTTATATTGATTCTTCAACATGCTCATGTGAAGGATTTGCTATATAAAATGTTTTCAAGTTTACTAGAAGCAGATTCCTTATCTTCTATTATAAGTAGTCTTTAGTTATAAATACAATTTTTGGCAAGCTTAGGTATAATTCATTTAAGAATTTAAATAGAAGATGTAAAATTTGGTTTACAAAAATAGGTTTTAAATAAACCATACACCAAAAGTTACTTTGATTGTTTTTTAAAGTAGAAGGCTAAGTAGAACTTATTTCATTATTTTTGATGGTCCATCATATTTTGATAATATGATTAAATGTTTTAAATGTTTATCAGTATCTATTAATCAAGAACCATCTTCAATGAGGCTTGCTCCAAAATAATTTTTTGATTTAACGAATAATGTTTTATTTTCAGTGTAAGTAGGTGAAGATCCTATTTAAATTGCAATACATTTATTTCTGTAAAAATGTTGCTAAAATGTTGAAACATACACATTAGGATTTTAAGTAGGCAAAGACATACTTACAGAATTAATACAATTAACAAAATCATGTTACAATACCTAAAAAAAATTCAGTTTGTTTTTCTAGGAATAAAACCATATTCAATACTGAACCATTTATAAACAAAATATTCTTAAATCTAGTTGAACTTGTAATTTAATAAAAATAATACTTAATGAGTTCTAGTATTCTGTTTCATCATTATTAATTAATATAAGAAAAAAACATTCTATCCTTTAGTAAGCCTTGAGCTTGTGACTTGTTTCAGCATTGGTCAACTTGTAAGCAGCCAACAGCCTCACAGATGGTCCCCTTGTTCCCTCCCTTTACCATTCATGCAAGATCAAGACATAAAATCCCTTTCTACGGCTCAGTCATCAGGCTGCAAAAAAAAATTATAATAAAATTTACCATATTTTATTTTAAAGCTAGAAAACTATACTTTGTCACTAAACTATACTATAGTATTTTTAATAATATGATGTCAGAATACTTTGCTGAAGAATAAATTCATTTCGCATAATAAAATCACAAAAATTCAGATAAAAAATGTATATAAATAAAATTGAGGTATAAATTCTCTGTCTATAAATTTTCTTATCTGGCTTATATATCAATGATAGTATTGATACATGCACACATATAAACAAGTCAGCCACCAATAATTTTGCATGTGGAAACATCAAAGTGATAAAGTTAAGCAGAATTTGTGATTACATGCACACATGATCTAGACAACATTGAAATAAAAACAGTCAGGAAAGTCAAAATACACCAAGATATCAATAAAAAAAATAGATGCCTTTAGTTTATAATTTTCTTTATTTTTGTGTTTAGTTATCAATTGATCAACCTAATCTAAACCTTTTTAAAATTTGCTTTTTTTAAAAAAACTAAGTTCACAAAATCTACATATATTCCTTATTCTATTGACTGAATGGTATTTTTACAACAATATTAACTTGTCCTATTTAACATTTTAAAACAACTTGAGAGATAAAAATGATTGTTAGTTATACAAGTAAAGTTTCTCTGTGATGGAGCAAGCATGAAGAACATCAGGGGAAATACTAAATTTTTTTACTGATTAAAAACATTTTACAAGAGGTCATATTGGTTAGTTGGTGGGGTACTTTTAACAGGTGGTTGATGTGGTCGGTGAGGTAAACAGATGGGATTGAGATGGTTAGTTGGTTGGTGAGGTAAACTGGTTGATGTGGTTGGATGGTGAGGTAAACAGAGGTGGTTGATGTGGTTAAATGGAGAGGTAAACAGAGATGGTTAGTTGGTGAGGTAAACAGAGATGGTTAGTTGGTGAGGTAAACAGAGATGGTTAGTTGGTGAGGTAAACAGAGGTGGTTGGTTGGTGAGGTAAACAGAGATGGTTAGTTGGTGAGGTAAACAGAGGTGGTTGGTTGGTGAGGTAAACAGAGATGGTTAGTTGGTGAGGTAAACAGAGGTGGTTGGTTGATGAGGTAAACAGAGGTGGTTAGTTGGTGAGGTAAACAGAGGTGGTTCACATGGTTAGATGACCAGTACAGAAAACTAAATTCTGAGAGGAAAATAGGTTCAAATAGAGGTTTGGTTTACAAGCAAGGGAGGTAACAAGAGGATAGTAAATAAAGGTACATTACTTCTACTATACTTTTCTTTACAAATGGAATACAATTAGATATCTCCCCACTTTAATTATTGTATTTAATACAGCTGATTATATTTCAAACAAAAGATCCTTTTAAAAAAAACTGTTTAATCCTATGTTATAGTAAAACACAAATCTTTCAGATATGCTCAGCATAATATGTACATTATATAGGCTATGTCCTACATATTTAAAAAAAATTAATTGATTATTAACAGCTTCTCTTTAAAATAATATTACACATTTTTTAACTAGAAAAGCTATTGCCAGCTGATCCTACCTTTTGAAAAAAGTTTACTAGTAATGTAAATGGTTAATAACCAACTTAAAAAAAAAAACCATTTATATATATAAAAAAGAGAAAAGATTTTTTTTATTCGAAAGGCATATAAAAATTATTTTAATATAAAATAGAATGCAAGCAGTTAAGTGTAGGCCACCACTAGAATGCAAGCAGTTGTGTAGGTCCACAATAGAATGACAACACTCACTATCTCTACCACAGAACACAAGAAAGCACACGGCTGTCTACAATTGAACCTCTGGAGTGAGCTCAGCAGACAAGACATGCCACCTCCTGTACTCCCTGTCTGGGTTCTTCAGTGTGTCAAACCAATGCTTCAGGCGCTCTCCTTTAGAGTTGATGCCAAGCTGGACACCACCTAGTTGGTTTTTTGAAAAGTTGACAGGGAAATAAAGTAGCACATTATGGTGATAGTGAAACTAAATATCATGTTGTGTAGATAAATACATCTATATAGTTGTGTTGATAGAGAGACTAAATATCACATTGGGTTGATAGAGAAATAAATGATCTAGTTGTGTTGATAGAGGGACTAAATATTAATTTATGATGATGCAGAAACAAATATCACATAATGTTGATGAACTAAATATTAAGTTATGTTAATAGAGAATCAAATATTACATTTTTGATTGAGAAATAAGTATTACATTATGTTGTTAATGTTAATGTTAGAGGAATAAATATTACATTATGTTGAAAGAGAAACTAAAATATCAATTTATCTATTGTGAGTAGAACAAATACATTTATGAAGGGTAGAAAAAATGATAGCTAGACACCAACTTTAAAGGGTACTTCAATCTATAAAAAGTAATGTTAGCCAGGTATAGTACTGACTAGAAAATCTCTTTATGTAAAGAGGTTTTGAAACAGAGGAATTCTTCCTCTCCATATTAAAATTAAGATTCCTAAAAGCTTGACTCAATTAACTTTCAAATCCACATACCTTTTATAATAAATTCAGTGGCGTAGCCGCCAGGATCGTCTCAAGGGGGGGGGGGGGGGGTTCCAATTTTTACCCGGGGACAAACTTTCGATTTGCACCCCCCCTCAAACTTTCGATTTGCACCCCCCCTCAAACTTTCGATTTGCACCCCCCCTCATACTTTTTATATATACCGAGGGGTCTATGGGGGGTGTTATGACCCCCCTAACCCCCCCTGCCTACGCCACTGAATAAATTTATCTCTATTGTAAAGTTTCTAATGTTTTCAATAAATTAATTTGTTTAATCAATGTGAATAGGTTATTCATGGGTGACAAATGTATTATTTGTTTGACCAATGTTAGACAGTTATTTTGTTATATGTGGGGAATGCTACCAAGAAAATCATTTGACCAATGTTAGAAAGTTTTTTGTATGTTGCATGTGAAGAATGTTACCAATAAAATTATTTGACCAATGATTAAAAAGGGATTTGCATGTTACGTGTGAGGAATGTTACCAATAAAATCATTTGTTTTTCCAATGTCTTTATCCCACACAGTTATCTCCAGGGTTTTCTTGGCCAGCTCATTATGACGGATCTCATAGGTGAACTCCTGCATTGATAGGGGGAAGGTATGGGGAGGTAATTGTTAGCTGCCATTTGTATTCTAACACTAACAGTATTAAAAGGGGAGGAAACTATCATATTTACTAATTTAATGTGGGAGCTGTTAATCATTAATGGTAACACTTATTGATAGGGATATTTAATATTATCTGTCATTATTTTGGAAATAGAGAAATGTATATTGGGTGTTTAAAACAAAATTAAAATAAGGATTATACTATTATACAATATTTATAAATATGTATAAATGTTTACAAATTATATAATCCAATGAAGTACTAATTTAAAAATAAGATTAGTAAGTACCTCATTGTATTCTGGGTTGAGTGTCCTCTTCTTTATTGTGGTTTTATATTTGGACTTCTTGTCCTTGTCTGGCTTCAGGTAACTGTTTTTATGACAGGGAATTTTGGTGATTGTTTTAATGACAAGGGATTTAGGTGAATGTTTTAATGACAAGGGATTAAGGTGAATGTTTTAACGACAAGGGATTTAGGTGAATGTTTTAATGACAAGGGATTAAGGTGAATGTTTTAATGACAAGGGATTTAGGTGAATGTTTTAATGACAAGGGATTTAGGTGAATGTTTTAATGACAAGGGGATTTAGGTGAATGTTTTAATGACAAGGGATTTAGGTGATTGTTTTATGTCAATGTTTTAATGACAAGGGATTTAGGTGAATGTTTTAATGACAAGGGCTCTAGATTAATGTTTTAATGACAAGGGATATTGGTGAATGTTTTAATGAAATGGGCTTAGGAAAACTATGTCAATAGTTATGGCTGCAGGTAACTGTTTTAATGGTGAGGGCTTTACGTTACTGCTTGAAATAAGAGCTTTAGAAAAAGATTAAATAATTGGATACAATGGCAAGTATTTGATGTCCGGCTAGTTATTATTAAAATCATTATTTAATGTAAACACGGGGGCGCTGTATACATTGTAACTTATTTAGAAAAGTATAAAATATAAAAATGCATACACTTTAACATATGGGTCACTATATCCATTAGTGTCCATAGCTGCAAGCTCAGCACAGCGGATTATCCGGACATATAAGCTCTGTTTGGCCAGAGCATATCTCAAGGATAAGAGAATTTTTCCTCGGATCTGTATCAAATCATCATCTTTTTCCATCTGTAAAAGACAAGGGGATGGATGTTTACAGATTTAATCTTGTAACAAATTAGTTTGTCCAAAAACATACATTATCAAAATTAGTTTTAAGTAGAGATACTGAGATGTAAGTATAAATAACTTAATCTCAAGGACGCTCTACCTAACTCTAATCTATAAAACATGTCAATAAAGAGGCAAACAATGTGTATTTAGAACAATCCACCAAGCGTCAATGACTAACAGACGCTTAAGAAAAGAAGCATTTAGTCAGTGCCAAACAGGTCTAATGGCTAAATACAGCCAAAGAGTATTGTGTACTTGATGTGTAACAGCAGTCAAAGAATAAATAAAAGTATTCTGTATTCAGAGTATTTCACCAAGTGCTAATGTGTACCAGCAGTCAAAGAATACAATAATTGTGTGATTAGAATGCTCCGCCCTACACTAATTTGTGAAAACACACGAGAGAACATTATCTACTTACAGCCATCTGTTTCTCCAAATAAACACTGAAGTTCTTGGTTTGGTGAGGCTTGATTCTTTTTAGAGGCACTCGAAATTCTCCAATAAAGTCAAAACCAAAGGCGTCTTCATCAAGGACTGAGAGCCTGCATGATGTGGAAAGACAGAGTTAAATGGAATGATTACTGGAGAACAAAGTATACCAGTTATTTGGATAGTAACTTGACTCAAGATTAAATGGTGAATAGAGCTATCAGACAATTTGTCATTAAAGAAATAAACTATTAACAATCTTCCATTTTATAGGCAACACTTTAAATGTGTTTAAAATCTATTAGGCTTTTGATTTAGTTCTAATATTTGTTTAGACCTTGCATCACTGCTAAACTGGAAGTTTCAGGTTTGGGACTAAGGCTTGAGCCCATAGGACACTCTAAGTTCACCCAGCTCTGATAGGTACCTGACTCGCATAAGGGAAATTAAAAGTGGCTGGGCATAGTGCTGAAAACATTATCATCCATATGCCAAGGTCACAAAACCAGGTGAACTCTTCTTTATCTGTCCTATGGTAACTTAACAGACTGTATTCCAGCTTTATATTTATTATGTAAAGTGAGTAATTTTTAATAAGTCCTAATTTATGCACACAGATATGATTTTTAATTAATTTAGAATTCTGAATAGCAAATGTTTTCACACTTATGTGTACAAGTATGTGTACACAAACAAAAATGTGTAAGTGTTTGTACCTTAAAGTTTTCCTTAGTATATCCTCCTCTGTGACTCCGTAGTAGGTCAGGGACTCGTTCCACTCTGGATTCAGTGTTTTGTGGATTGTTTTTGTCCTCAGCTTTGTTGACTGTGGGTAGATGAAAAAAAAAGTAAAGGATCTTTGTCAAACCAAATGTGCATGGGGCAAGTGAAGTAGAGTGGACCTATTTCTGTGCCCAAGGCATATGAATGGATAATGTGGTCAGCACTATGCACAGCCACTTTTGCTTTCCCTTATGTGAGTTAGGTACACATCAGAGCTAGGTGGACTAAGAGACTTGAACCCGGATTCAAACTCAAGACTATTGGGTTAGCAGTGTAGTGCTCTACCACTAGGCCATGCCATCCCTTAGTGGAAAGATGTTGAGCACACTATATGTCAGAGCAATTTAATACTTTCTCTTTTAGGTTGCACAAGTCAAGATATTTAAATTATACACTGAAAAAATCATAAAGATTTGAGTACTTTTATGATCAATCAATCAATCACAAGGTCTCTAAGATTTTATAATTTGTCAGCCTAATAATTTTGACCCTAACAGTAACTCCAATTCAAATAAGAGTATGGGACATTAGTGTGTCATAATGGCTAAACCTTGCATGTAACAAACTCTCGTAATGAGCCAACTATTTGACCAACTAATTCTACAATTAACCAACTAGTTCTACATTTAAAATTTTAGAGAACAAAATGACTTACTAAAAAAATTAAAAAAACAAAATGCTATATATTGACTTTATTAATGAGTGTGTGATGAAGGCTAAACCTTGCATGAAAGAAACTCTCTTAATGAGCGTGAGATGACAGCTAAACCTTGCATGTAACAAACTCTCTTAATGAGCATGTGATGAAGGCTAAACCTTGCATGTAACAAACTCTCTTAATAAGCATATGATGAAGGCTAAACCTTGCATGTAACAAACTCTTAATGAGCATGTGATGAAGGCTAAACCTTGCATGTAACAAACTCTCTTAATGAGCATGTGATGAAGGCTAAACCTTGCATGTAACAAACTCTCTTAATGAGCGTGTGATGAAGGCTAAACCTTGCATGAAAGAAACTCTCTTAATGAGCATGTGATGAAGGCTAAACCTTGCATGTCACAAACTCCCTTAATGAGCATGTGATGAAGGCTAAACCTTGCATGTAACAAACTCTCTTAATGAGCATGTGATGAAGGCTAAACCTTGCATGTAACAAACTCTCTTAATGAGCATGTGATGAAGGCTAAACCTTGCATGTAACAAACTCTCTTAATGAGCGTGTGATGAAGGCTAAACCTTGCATGAAAGAAACTCTCTTAATGAGCATGTGATGAAGGCTAAACCTTGCATGTCACAAACTCCCTTAATGAGCATGTGATGAAGGCTAAACCTTGCATGTAACAAACTCTCTTAATGAGCATGTGATGAAGGCTAAACCTTGCATGTAACAAACTCTCTTAATGAGCATGTGATGAAGGCTAAACCTTGCATCTAACAAACTCTCTTAATGAGCGTGTGATGAAGGCTAAACCTTGCATGTAACAAACTCTCTTAATGAGCATGTGATGAAGGCTAAACCTTACATGAAAGAAACTCTCTTAATGAGCATGTGATGAAGGCTAAACCTTGCATGTAACAAACTCTCTTAATGAGCATGTGATGAAGGCTAAACCTTGCATGTAACAAACTCTCTTAATAAGCATGTGATGAAGGCTAAACCTTGCATGTCACAAACTCTCTTAATGAGCGTGTGATGAAGGCTAAACCTTGCATGTAACAAACTCTCTTAATGAGCATATGATGAAGGCTAAACCTTGCATGTAACAAACTCTCTTAATGAGCGTGTGATGAATGCTAAACCTTGCATCTAATAAACTCTATTACAAAGCATGTGATGAAGGCTAAACCTTGCATGTAACAAACTTTCTAAATGAGCATGTGATGAAGGCTAAACCTTTTAATGAGCATGTGATGAATGCTAAACCTTGCATGAAAAAACTCTCTAAATAAGATATTGATAAAGGCTAAACCTTGCATGAAACAAACTCTCTAAATGAGCATATGATGAATGCTAAACCTTGCATGAAAAAACTCTCTTAATGAGCATGTGATGAAGGCTAAACCTTGCATGTAACAAACTCTCTTTATGAGCATGTGATGAAGGCTAAACCTTGCATGAAAGAAACTCTCTAAATGAGCCAGTGATGAAGGCTAAACCTTGCATGTAACAAACTCTCTTAATGAGCATGTGATGAAAGCTAAACCTTGCATGTAACAAACTCTCTTAATGAGCATGTGATGAAGGCTAAACCTTGCATGAAAGACTCTCTTAATAAGCGTGTGATGAAGGCTAAACCTTGCATGAAAGAAACTCCCTAAATAAGCATGTGATGAGGGCTAAACCTTGCATGTAACACTCTCTAAACCTTGCATGTAACAAACTCTCTTAATTAGCTTGTCTCACCTTGCTGGCCCCAGGCAGCAGATGTAACTTGACATAAGGATCTGACAAGCCATTGGAGTCCATGGCTTTCAAGCCCTGCAATTAAAACGCAGCTTTATTACAAAAAAATATTAATCTGATCACAAATTAAAAAAAAAGGCTGATATTTTTATCAAAGCACACATAGGGTGAGTCCACCCAACTCTGATGGGTACATAACTCACGTTAGGGAAAGTAAAGGCGGCTGGGCATAGTGCTGACCACACTATCTCTTCATATGCCAAGGTCACAGAAACAAGTGAACTCTACTTCACTTGCCCCATAGACCGTCAGGTTTGAAAGGGAAACTTTACTTACACATGGTGAATAATATTTTAAGCACAACTATAATAATAGCTATTTTGAAAGTCAGAGTAGAACAAAATTTTCTAATGAGCAATTTATTTAAGTACATATCTAATGAGTAATATTTAAAAAAAAAATAGAAGTATTTTTTGAAAAAGTAATCCTTTTTAGTGTTAAGTTAAATATATTAATATTTGTTTCAAAACTTTTCTTACAATAGCACACCTTACTTTTTGTGTTGCCCAACTTACCTTGGCTCTAGCTATGGTACAGTGTAAAGCATTGTTGACCGAGTCATACAACAGTGAGAACTCCAGGAGACCCAGTGATGCTGACAGAGGGGAAAGAGATTCAGGCACAGAATTAAAAATCATGGTTAAACACTCTGTACACATTTAAATACAGTAATACAGTATATAAAAGTACATTATTTTGGCGCATTATATAATTTAAATGGAAAATTCATATTTTAGCATTGTAGGGAATATTGACCAACTAATTATACAATTAACCAACTAGTTCTACATTTAAAATTTTAGAGAACAAAATGACTTACTAAAAAAAAAAATGCTATATATTGACTTTATTAACAACCAATGTCATATTTATAATTAAAAAAGTAAAACAATGCGATAATTTAAAGTGATACAATAAAAAAAAACTGCTGTAATTTTTAATTAAAATCACCCCAAAAACCTCCACACAAAAAAGACTTACTTCCTTCACTATCAGGGGAGGAAACTTGCTCCTCATCAGCAGTATTTGAGGTTTTCCCATATCTATTTACAGCCACATCAATATTGTCTCCCTCTTCCTCATGGCCAAGACTGCCCTTGCCTTTAGATCTTGTTGAGCCCTCCCTACTAAATACTGAAAGTGGAGAACACATTCACAAAACCTTCAGTACCAAAAACAAACAAGAAAAAACAAATACCAACAAGAAAACATAGTTGCATGTTCCTATGAAAAAAAATGTATTTAATACTTATAAAGTAAAAAAAAAAGCATGGTATAAAAAGTGAATGTAATATGTCTGATTAAAAAACCATAATTTAAAGAGTAAGAAAAAAAGAAAAGGTCGTATTTAATATAAAGACTTTAAAAGATTATCGTTCTAAAAATATTGTGCAATTTAATTTTAGCGAGGTCTGAAAATAGCCCATCTTGAGAAGCTATTGATTTCCAATAGAGTTGTCAAATTATGTTCTAACTCCTCAAGGGATCATACAAAACTAGGAGACATCTTTCAGACCAGATTTTTTTATTCTTGGAGGAAATCTATTTTCTCCCCTTTCAACAAAAAAGGAAAAATTTTATGGGTCTTTTTATGGAAGGTTTTTTTAGTGTATTTCTGGGCATAAAAACTTTTAAAGTCCATAAAAAAAAAATTATTGGAATGTTTCAAAAATAACCTAATGTTCTGACTGGCAGAATTATTAAATTGTGTGAAAAAAAAAATAATTTCCAAATAGAGTGACAAGAATCAAGACTGTCTTCAAAGACAAGATATTGATTAATTCCAGCGACATGATCTAAAATTTACATGATATCTACAAATATTGATACTCGGTTAAAAAAAAGTATGTAAAGTTTCCTTTTCAAACCTGACGGTCTATAGGGCAAGTGAAGTAGAGTTCACTTGTTTCTGTAACCTCGGCATATGAAGAGATAGTGTGGTCAGCACTATGCCAAGCCACCTTTACTTTCCCTAATGTGAGTTAGGTACCCATTAGAGTTGGGTGGACTCAGGGACGGTCTAGTGACTTGAACCTGGATTCGAACTCGAGACTTAAGGGTTAGCAATCCAGCTCTCTACCGCTAGACCACTCCGTCCCTGGATATTCGGTAAAGTTGTCTACAAATCCAGACACTGTGTAAAGTTGACTACATATTGATGCCATGTAAAGATGTTTACAGATACAGATAATATTACATTCTTCACTGAATTCAGTAACTGGACCAAGGAGAATTTCAAGTTACTAGCAACCCTTACAAAGAACTTAGCAGCCTAAGTACAGAGAGTTGATGCATCACCATTTGACAGTCAGATTTCAGAACATAAACCGTACTGCATTCAAAAGCAGTGCTGGCTTATTTAACTTGACAAAACTCATTGCAGCTAATTAGACAAGATCAGTTCAAAAGCAGCGTTGGCTTTCTCTACCTGACAAAATTGTTGCAGCAAAAAGTTTAAAAGCAGTGTTGGCCTTACTTACATGATAAAACTGACTACATCAAAAAATTAAAAACAATATTAGTCCCACTTACTTGACCTCTCAGAGTCTGTGTCATCGTGCAAGTCGTCCCCCCTGCTACTCTCTGTAGCGCTGAGTTGCCCCCCTGCCGTGGTGGCGCTGGTGATGCTTGTCTTGCTCTCCGCCCTGGAGTAGTTGTGGTTGTTGTTGTGGAAGGCTGTCCTGGAAGCTGAACTGCCTATACTTGCATTATCACTCTCTAAAAGGACAATCATTGTTTAAGTGCTATTTCCTCGCTACTTCATAAAGCACTGACAGGAGACATTCAAGTCTACTTTATAGCATGGCTATCCCTACACTGGCACTAATCCTATCAGTAATCCCAACACTGGCCATAATCCTATCACTAATCCTAATTCTATTCCTAATCCCAACACTGGCCATAATACTATCACTAATCCTAATTCTATTCCTAATCCCAACACTGGCCATAATCCTATCACTAATCCTAATTCTATTCCTAATCCCAACACTGGCCCTAATCCTACCAGTAATCCCAACGCTGACCCTAATCATAACACTAATCCCAATACTAATCCTAATTTTACCAGTAATCCCAACATTGGCCATAATCCTATTACTAATCCCAATACTAGTAAAAATACCATTTCAATCTGCTAATGTATTGTCCTGTCAGCATTATAAATTAAACCATTTCTTCCTTATGGATGAGCATTAGCAAGCTTTAAAAAAAACTCATTTATATTAATCAACAAGATTGAAATAATTAGTTAATTGCATGAAAATGAATCTTATTCTCAAAGAAGATGAAAAACAATGTAAATTTTGTATAATTATAGTTTTAAGTTATGTCTAATATATCAGCGGCTGAAATATTTTTTTAGCTAAATATAAATATGGATCTGCTTGTTTTAATTAGTGTCAAAACAAAATGAATTTTTAAAATTAAATTTAAATGAAAATCCTAAAGATGTATTCAGGTATAATTCAGAGGGAAAAAAACCAATTTAATTACTTTTCAACACTTTTCATTTTAGATAATTATTCTAAAATTTCAAACAGACAATCCATTAAATATAATCTGTGGAACTCTTATATACAATTTCTAAAAACATCATTTTAAATCTAAATTTAAATCATGCTTTAAACATGCTTTTCAGCACATGAAAAGTATTAAAGTAGAGTACACTTTTTACCATGCCCTGTAACTAAGCGTATTGATACCCAATGATGAAGTTGTGTGCATGCTTAAAAAAAATATCAAGTCTAGCACTAGGATGATAAAATGAGACTACTCGCTACTGTGAAAGAGATGCTCTGATTGGTTGGCTGATTATGTACTTGTCATAGTTTTTGGATTACCCAGGTCTGTGCTCTTTTTGGCTTTGGCTTTTGTCATAGGGAAGTCTTCTTCTGAGCTTTCAGAGGAGTCTTGTTCACTGCTCTCTCCATAGCTGGCTGTGGTGGGTAGAGGGTTGGTTAGTGGGTGGTGTGGAGGGGTAGAGGGTTGATTAGTGGGTGGTTGTAGAGGGTTGGTTAGTGGGTGGTTGTGGAGGGGTAGAGGGTTGATTAGTGGGTGGTTGTAGAGGGTTGGTTAGTGGGTGGTTGTAGAGGGTTGGTTAGTGGGTGGTTGTGGAGGGGTAGAGGGTTGATTAGTGGCTGGTTGTGGAGGGGTAGAGGGTTGGTTAGTGGGTGGTTGTGGAGGGTTGGTTAGTGGGTGGTTGTGGAGGGTTGGTTAGTGGGTGGTTGTGGAGGGTTGGTTAGTGGCTGGTTGTGGAGGGTTGGTTAGTGGGTGGTTGTGGAGGGTTGGTTAGTGGCTGGTTGTGGAGGGTTGGTTAGTGGCTGGTTGTGGAGGGTTGGTTAGTGGAGGGTTGGTTAGTGGCTGGTTGTGGAGGGTTGGTTAGTGGCTGGTTGTGGAGGGTTGGTTAGTGGATGGTTGGTTAGTGGATGGTTGTGGAGGGGTAGAGGGTTGGTTAGTGGATGGTTGTGGATGGTTGGTTACTGGGTGGTTGTGGAGGGTTGGTTAGTGGATGGTTGTGGAGGGGTAGAGGGTTGGTTAGTGGATGGTTGTGGATGGTTGGTTACTGGGTGGTTGTGGAGGGTTGGTTAGTGGACGGTTGTGGAGGGTAGAAGGTTGGTTAGTGGCTGGTTGTGGAGGGTTGGTTTGTGGATGGTTGTGGAGAGTTGGTTTGTGGATAGTTGTGGAGAGTTGGTTACTGGGTGGTTGTGGAGGGTTGGTTTGTGGCTGGTTGTGGAGGGTTGGTAATATTAATTAATAATAATTTTATAGTTATTTAATCAGCTTAAGCATTGGTCTTTATAAAAGTGAGACGGGTACAGAACTTCGACTATTTTTAAAGTTCTAAAATAACCAGCTTGAGAAACATCTAAGATATTAAAAAGATCAAGGAATAAAATAATTTATATAGTTCTGGAAAACAGCATATACATTTGAGCAATGTAAAAAGTTGAATTTTTAAAAATAACCACACCATTGCATGATTAAAATACCGAATGAGTAAAATAGTGTAACCAGCTTACACGAGACCCCGGTGCTGGCACTACCCCGGGCCTTGTGCCAGGTGTATGAGTCCCTGGGAGAGGGGGAGCCCGCAGGACGTCCCTTCAGCGAGCCTCGGGGTGAAGGCCGCATGCGCATCGGGTACTTGGAGGTCTCGTTTTTCTTCTCCGGTAGAGTGTACTTGGGGATCCCTTTAAAGAACCAGGCGCCAGACCGCTTCCACACCTAGGGAAAATAAAACATGACATACTAAAATTTTTATCTGGCAAGAGTTTAGATGTATGTGGATGGTTGTGGATGACATACTAAAATTTTTATCTGGCAAGAGTTTAGATGTATATGGATGGTTGTGGATGACATACTAAAATTTTTATCTGGCAAGAGTTTAGAGGTATGTGCGTGATGGTTCATACAAGACGCCAGACAATTTTTAGCATATTGTTTCCTCCATCCGACTATGGTAAAAATTAGACTCGAAGCCAGACACTTAACCCCCACCCCTACATCACGTGACCGTCGACTCACTTCATTAGCCATTCAAAAAATAAAAATAAAATAAAACCGTTAGTCTAGCTTATCACATTATTATAACGTCATTTATGGACGATGCTCAAAGTGTTACACTCAGTCTAGCTGCTTACTCTTTAAACATAACGCGACACGAACATGAATGAATTAGCTAAATAGAAACGAAAAATAGACTGAGCACAATGGAGGAAGAAAGTACAACTACAAAAGGTCTGAACCATTTTAAATTTTGTTTTGTTTAGTTCACTAAACGATTGTAAATTTTGATGGGCTTACATCGCGAACACACATTGGGCGTCTTGGTCGGATAGTAGAGCATGCCCATTAACATGACAGCCTGGAGTTTGGATCCCGGACTCGAGTCCATTGAGTAACCCTGTGTCAACCCAGCTCTGATAGGTACCTGACTCACGCTAGGGAAAATGTAAAGTCGGCTGGACATGAGTCCACAGAAATAGATGAATTCAACTTTATCTGCACCATGGACCGCCAGTTCCGAAATGATACATCGCAAGCATAAACATTGTCTGGAGACTGGTCTTCTCGTGATCACCCTAATGTTTATCGTAAAGAAACTGTAGATTGAACGCCGGTAAGGAACAGGAAAAATATTTTTAAAATTCTCTGTTTAGGAGTCACGAGCATCCCTCAACAAACAAAATCAACAATCTTAATTTGATGGGTATACAAACCCCCTTCCACCCCCAACTCTGCCCCACTCCAACTCTGCGACCCCCCAACTCTGTCCCCCACACCCCCTACAAGTCTCTGCCCCCCCCCCCAACTCTGCACCCACTCCAATTCTGCGACCCCCCAACCCTGTCCCCCACAACTCTGCCCCATCACACCCCCAACCCTGCCCCCCCCAAACTCTGCCCCTACACCCCAAACTCTGCCCCCTCCCCAACTCTGCCCCCCCCAACTGCGCCCCCCAACTCTGCCCCTCCACCCCAAACTCTGCCCCCCAACTCTGCCCCACCACACCCCCAACTCTGCCCCACCCCCACCAAAAACTTTACCCCCACCAGACCACGTCAGAAATAATTAATGACATATGCGGCCGCTGATGAGAGAAGAATGACAGAGTGACTTCCCGCCACGCATTGGACCAGAAAAAAAAAATTAATCAAATTGGAAATTGGCGTCTGTCCGTCTCAACTCTGTCACCGGGAAATCTTATTGCCCCGGAGATTGAATAACACAGCTCGGGTAAACAAACAATAAAAACAATGTCTCCCTACGCAGCTCAAGCTCTGGCGAAGTAGGCCCAGAGATAAGCAACACTAAAATAAATCAAATGCGTTTTTATTTGGGCTGCTAGGGGTCTATGAGAACACACAAACTTTCTAATCTTGCGTTGAATATTAGTCAACGATAGAAGGTATTTACTGATGAAACATGGGCTTAAATTTTTTCATTTTCATTCATAAAAAATGGGATTAGCATAAGCCAAATACAGAACATTTTCATTCATAAAAAATGGCTAACACGAAACATAATACCACGGTAGAAAGCATTCATGGAATAGAACTAGACAGATCTAATCTAAGACAACCACCGAAAAACTGCTTACACAAAAGAAAACCACCGAAAAACTTCTGACACTCAAGACAACCACCGAAAAACTGCTTACACAAAAGACAACCACCCACCTAACTGTTTATACAAAAAGACAACCCCCCACCTAACTGTTTATACAAAAGATATAACCACCTAACAAACTGCTTGTACCAGAGTAGATGAAAATCTAAACACAAGTGTACCGTTTCACAACCTATTTCAGTTCGGTGTTCCATTTATTTTGGCGTCATTTAAGTTTTCAAAAAGCCCCACCCGTTTCATTCGACTGCTAAATCTGGGAACCTCGTTTGGCTTACACGAAATAGAAAACACTGGCAAGTCTGGATGTATTGACTAAAACGTTCGATTTTCCTGAATGGGGTTTTAAAAAAAATATTTATCCACATGTCCGTGCCGAAGTTATATTTGAGCTAAATCCCCCAATCACCCCATTCAAACATTTGATGCCCCCATCTAGTAGCGGTGCAGTGAAAAAATATTCCAAGAACGTCAACGGGGCATTAGTTTATTGTACTGAGGATTTTACTACGGGTTATCTTGTAATGGTTATAATATGGGCCAGGTCTCAGGATTGAGTAAAAGGAGGCAACGGTTATAGCATCGGTTAGGACCAGAGTTTCTTTCGGGCATCTCTTCAAACTGTCCCCCCGGAGAAAAAAGTCTGAAACACTGGTTAGGATATCCTTGTTACCCTTTTCCGGAGTTCTAGGAAATACTAAGCAAATGCAGCATTTAACACTTTAATCACTGTTGAGTTTATATGACAATAGCGCAAGCAGGTAAAAAAAAAACTCTTTAGTGACTAAAAAAAAAACATACTCGTAACACATTACATAAGTTATAATGATATATTCATAAGGGGTAAAACAGAAGCCTAAGCAGATGTACAGCTGAGGCAAAAAAATGTTTATAGTTACAATACAGTTTGGATAGCTATGCTCAACGATGTGATTGTGAATGCTGGTTATAAGGCTAAACCGAAAGTATCGAGTTCAGTGTTTCTCCCAGACTTTTACCTCCGAGAGGGGGGGGGGATTTTGGGGGGGGGGGGGGGGCGGTAGACTTTTTTTGATAAACGAAGAAACGCCAAGAAGGAACTGATCGAGTTGATGTTCTAGTCTGGGTGGTGCTGTTATTTGGTGTCCACCAATCAAGGACCACCATACTGACCCCAACACACCAGCAGGAAAATAAACCAAGGGCACCACAGGACTGCAAGTTCAAGGTCAGGTCACACTGTAGACCCGCGTCGATACGCGCCAATCACCGCCAATTTACAAATGACGTTTGAATCAGCAGACGATCCCCACAAGACTTAGCTGTCGATGCCGCCATTTTGCTGGGGTAGCCCATCGCGTGTGGGAGGGGGGGGGGTCGTCTGATAGAATCGTCATCACTTTCTTGGACCAGTTACCACGGACGTGAAGAGGGACAGTGGGTAAATACTCTAGAATTGGTTCTGGTGCGTCCCTCAGCTCTCTGGCTTTAAGCAAATAGGAACTGAGTGGCGTATGACTGCTATTTGAAGAGCTGACGGGGAGGGGAAAAAACCTCCTCGCAATTTTAAGTTAGATGTTTTTTTTTATGGGATAGCTGACCAGTGAGGTGGGTTTTTTTGGGATAGCTGGTCAGTAAGATGGTTATTTTTTGGGATAGCTGGTCAGTTATATGGTTTTTTTTGGGGATAGCTGGTCAGTGAGATGGTTTTTATGGGATGACGTGGTCAGTTAGTTGTTTTTTTATGGCGTAGCTGGTCTGTTATATGGCTTTTTAAATAGGCTTGCTGGCCCCCAGCTAACGGGCGTCATTTGCCCCGGAGTATGAACTTTGGACTTAGGATTTGGATCCCGTCTACTACACGCAAACTTTCATTATTACACCTCACCGTATTGCTCTGAATGAGTTGCACTGCAAATAAAAATGATCCACCTAACAACAGCTGCTAATTATATACTTTTTTTGTTTACCTAGACACATGATCGAAATGTTGATAAGTTTCGTACGGATGATCATCTTTACAATACTTTCATGTTATTAAGGCTGAGCTTCTTTAAATGTAACCAGCCATTGAAGATATAGAGAGCTATCTCATTGTCCTTGCTAGTGGTACCCCGATATTCACATCCCTAATGTAGCATGTTCCTTCAAGAAAAGGTTAATGGAAAGGGATTTCCCGAGGAATGCTCAAGATTGATTAACAGACGCCACAGAGGGTAATTAGTAACATGGCTGGAGAGTTAATAAACTGTAAATAATGCATACATTTTCCTCCTGATTAGCGCCCATGTTAAGCCGTACATTTTTTACATCATCAAAACTGGGAACAGCGGTAGCCGGTAGTTGCGTTGTTTTTTTTTACTGCTCATCTTCTAAGGCTGCCGTGTTAATGAGAGTGTTAGCTGGAGGCGACTTGATGAAACTAGTTAATCACGGGATGAGTGAGAGCGTTGACTCAACCAAAAAAAAAATAAAGAAGACCATTATCCAGAGAGAGACGACGGAGGTGAAATATGAAAGCTTAGCTCAAACATTGATAATTCACAGAGTATTTTAGGGCGGGAAAAACTAGGTAAAACGAACCTAAAAAAAAATATAGATCTAAATAAATGTTGAAATATATTTGATGACAACATGCCCACCACGGTTTACAAAACACCTTTAGGACACCCCAAGACACCGGGGGTCCTAAGCTTTACCTGATTTAGCTTATAGGAAAATCCGTCTACAGCAGGGGTCTCCAAACTTTTCAGTCCGAGGGCCGCATTACCCATCAAATTTCAGTTCGGGGGCCAGTTTCTTCCAGGCATGTATTTGATTTTTCTGGGCAAACTTCCTCAGCCATCATCAACAAACGATTTTTCCTTGGACAAAAAGATCTCCGCGGGCCGGATGAGAGGACTTCGCGGGCCGCATCTGGCCCGCGGGCCGTAGTTTGGAGACCCCTGGTCTACAGTAAAGTTGGTATTGTGTTTTTTTAAAATGATTTAACTTAATTTAAAGTATATTTTAAAAAAAATTAAAGAGTCCTATAAACTACATATTTTTTAAAGCAAAGGCTTGTGAACCAGATGTGTGAACGGGTAGCCAGTCAGATCCGAGCAAATATGCCGCGGACGTTCTTCAAGTATCCGTAACAAACCAGCAGGGGAAGCAACTCGTGGAGCTTGAGAGCAGCGGTTAAGTACCCTTGACGCGTCTCTACTATTACGGTCTGGCAATCTTCTGCTCGTGCGCCTTTCACGCGCGAGGTGAATATTAGAAAAGGGTGGAGGGGGGTGTCGGGAAAACAAAAATGTGCTAGAATATTCTGGGACTACGATATTTATTGTGGGACGCTTGGAAAACGACAAGTGCGAGAAAGTTATTGGGCCCATAAAAAATGACCAGTTCAAAAATGTGACCGGGACGCATGAAAATAACACACAGACACATACAAACTGCTAGTTTAATAAACCGGTAGTGATCTCCCCTAAACTTTCTCGAATATTCTTATATAAAACAACAGGGGATGGTAACTGGGGATATAGTTATGATCTTTAATCCATTTTAAATACTGAAACTTTTAAAAATAGAATAGAATCTCAGTAAAAAACAATTGCGCACCAAGCGAACGCCTAATAAAGGTGTGTATAATAGTGCGCAATAGTATTAGTACTTTATAAATTTACATTAGTTTTTTGAGAAATCGGAAGTAGCGTAAAGTACTACTTCCGGTCAACGGAAATTACTCAAAATTTAACAGAAGGTAGAGAATTAGATCTTTTACTTACATGTGAAATTTCATTTATCTATCTGAAATAGTACTCAAGTTATAGGCTTTTGAAAAATTCAAAGTAGAAAAAGTACCACTTCCGGTTATCCGAAATCGCTCAAAAGTTGATACGGATCTACGATTTTGATATAATACTTGTATATGAAATTTCATCAACCTAGCTGTAACGGTACTCAAGTTATCGTGTTTACACACGGACACACACACACACACACACACACACACACGGACACACAGACATACGGACAAGATTGCAAAATTATGTTTTTCCGTATCAGTGAGATGTAAAACGTCGAGATTTGCAAAAATCTCGATTTTTTTTTTTGCACGATTACAAGACTTTCTCTATACTTCGTATATACGAGAAAGTAAAAATGCTCACCTAAACCTTCTCGTAAAAGAAGTAAATAGAGTAAAGTGCCATTTCCGGTTTCCAAAAATCGCTCAACTATTGAGTAAATAGAAACTTACTTCAAGGGTATAGGAAATTTAGTCCACTCAACTAAAACAGTACACCATTTATTGAGTTAACACTCACACTGAGACAAACAGACAGAAAGACATACATACAATAAAAAAACTTGATTTTTTTCGACCCAGGACACAGGAAAGTTTATAAGGTCGAGATTTTTTTCCCCCACCATTACAGTATTTCTCCTCTACTCCGTATACCAGAATGAAAAATGAAATCAACCTGACCAACCTTTGGAAACACATAAACAAACTGTGAAAAAGCTTTTCCCCTTCCTGAAACCATACCAAAAACGTGTATATTTTCCATTAGTCTAGTGTCACCAGTACTTCATAAAAAAAAACCTCAATGTGGTATAAAAAAAAAAAAAAAAAAAAACACCGACCAGCCAGGCAATAAAGATTTCACCATCTGTGACACTAGCCGGACCACTAGGACATTTTCTATCAATACTTGGACTGGCTTCATCAAATTTATATTTCCTGTCATGGAAAAAAAATGCGGGGTATTATTATTCCCTTGTAGTGAACATCGTTATTTCACCAGACCAGCCTCAGGGTATTACTTTTGTCTGTTGTCGTTTTTATTTAGCGATGTTGTCAATGTGATAGCTGTGTTGTATATATTGACAAAGCTGAGAAAAAAAATTGTGACAAAGTTCACAGGACAAGAATATTTATTTCGTTTTTATTTAGCGATGTTGTCAATGTAATAGCTGTGTTGTATATATTGACAAAGCTAAAAGAAAAAATTGTGACAAAGTTCACAGGACAAGAATATTTATTTCGTTTTTGGTCACCGCTGACGTGGTTTGTGACGCGCTTCCGCCGCGCGCTGTTTCATTGCTTCCCGCGCGCAGATAAATATTCCCATAATAATTCAGCAGTTAATAAAGGAATCACGTTGGGCTATCGCTTGTTGGACTCTCGTCTTTCGTACTTGAACTCATTTTTTCTCTCTCTCCAGACAGTAAACAGATTAGATAACAAGCCCTTAAAGGTTTTTTTAATACAACGAAACACGTCTAAGCTGTGGTTATAGTGAGCCATACATCAAATTTGATAACTGCAGAAAAAACGACAACACAAACTGACACAAACCGAATACGATACGACGCAAATATGCGGGGAAAACATCCTGTTGTCTGATTACGTGAGACTTGAACACAAATTCCAAGGGCAATGGCTGCATAAGAAGGTGGTATTTGGGAAGGGAAAACAGGGTAAAGGGGGGGGGGGGGGCGGGAGAAAAAACCTATATAAAATACCTTGGTACTATTGTCGAGTTTAGTAAAAACAAAAAAAATATATGGGAAATTAAAAACGTAACCAACACTATACATAATAAGCCATTGAATTTATGTAAATTTATACAAGAAATAATTATTATATTGAAACTTTCAGCCTTGACTTAAAAATCATAACTATCAACAACCCCGAGCTGATAAAAAAATCCTATCCTCATGCAAACAATCCCTTTAAACCTACAACAAAATGCTCCACTTCTACCATGATGTAAACACATTCCCATATCAACGAATGGCGCTATTGCAACAACAATGTCTGACCCTGTCCTTTCCCACCCCTTATAACAATTGCTTTACTGAACCAAAACAAAAAACAACACTTAAATTACAGCAGACGTAAATGACACTTTAACATGTCCACATATCAACCCCCATACCACACCTCGCCCTCTGTTGTCCATCCTTACACCCATGCACCAAACAATCCGTAAACATTGGCAATGCTGAAAAAAAACAGCACACAGAAATTATAACCGACATAAAAATAACACCACATGTCTACATATCAACCCCTTTTAACACCTGGCCCTCTGTTGGCCATCCGTACACCCCTGTACCAACAATCAGTATACATTTTCAATACTGAAAAAAAAAACCCCAAACAAAACAACAACAATCAAACACAAAAATTACAACCGCCGTAAAAATAACAACACAACATGTCCACTTATCAACCCCTTTTAACAGCTCACTCTCTGATGCACCAACAATCCGTATACATTTTCAATACTGAAAAAAACCCCCAAAAAACAAACAAACAAACAAACACAAAAATTACAACCGCCGTAAAAATGACACCACAACATGTCCACTTATCAACCCCTTTTAACAGCTCACTCTCTGATGCACCAACAATCCGTATAAATTTTCAATACTGAAAAAAAAAACAACAAAACAAAACAAAAAACAAACAAACAAACAAACACAAAAATTACAACCGCCGTAAAAATGACACCACAACATGTCCACTTATCAACCCCTTTTAACATCTCACTCTCTGATGCACCAAAAATCCGTATACATTTACAATACTGAAAAAAAAACAACAAAAAAAAAAACAACAAAAAACAACACACAAAAATTACAACCGCCGTAAACATTGCAACACATGTCCAGACCTCGCCCTCTGTTGGTCATCCTTACACCACCCGGCAACGACAACCCTTGACAGATAACAAAAACAAACAGCACTAGAGCGAGTACTCACTGCCGTGTAAACAATGGCCGTGCGAGGAAACGAATTACATCTCGTGTGATATTTAACGATTACAGCAATAAAACGGTACTTTTTCGTTATGAGAGGCCATTGCTCGACAGCCTTTATTCATCCTCCATTCCTTGGCGTATAGCATTGTAGGACATAATGAATAATCTCATTATCTCTAGACTAACCTTAACCTAATCTTAACAGTACAGATGTCCCAAAGCGAGAAATAAAGCAAGATAAAGATGTCTGGTGTAGAGGCGGATTAAGCTTGGGAATGGCTCGTGATGTCTAACGAGCTACAGTTGAATGTAGGAATAAGGGGATCATATGCTGTTGTCTGACTTGTTAACATAATTATGTATGTCACTAAAATGTATGCCACTAACATATGTACGCCATTAACAAATGTATGCCACTAACATATGTATGCCAATAACAAATGTATGCCACTAACATATGTATGCCACTAACAAATGTATGCCACTAACATATGTATGTCACAAACTTATGTATGCCACTAACAAATGTATGCCACTAACATATGTATGCCAATAAAAATGTATGCCATTAACATATGTAGGCCCCTATGTCACTAAAATGTATGCCACTAACATATGTATGCCAATAACAAATGTATGCCACTAGCATACGTGTGCAATGCAAAGTTTTCCTTGGTAAATGTGAAGTCACAGATCGAGAAAAGAATTGTTAAATGCGGTAGAAGTTTAGTTTCTGCTTTAACTTAGGGTGACAAATTTACTTCGTGTAAAATATTACCAAGTTTTCTGACTAGTACCACAACACTAGATTACATGTATACATAATTATTTTATATACAAGACATGGCCATAATGACTATTGATAAAGAAAGAGCAGAATTTCAAAATGACAAAATAACACATGAACGAGAATCGAATCTGAGTTCGCTTATATTGTGCCAGAGAAAATAAAACTCACAATATGTAACATTAAAACTCATGTTACCAAATCCCATCAATCAAGTCTTATTGTTCAAGTGTCACGTGCTAGTATGTTATTTATAGAATGCTATTTATAGAATACAAAACATAGAGCTGTGAATAATAGTAATGCTAACCTGGTAACTTTATAACAAACCAAGCTCTACACAAATAAATCAGGAACCACTAGGCCGACGTTTCGCTGAAGTCATAAGGAATGAGTTCATTAAATGTGACAATATATGTTACTAAAGAGATGAATATCATATATGTGTAGGGTTTAGAGGTGTCAACTTTTCTAATAAGTGAAGGTATTATAATGACACTTTCACTTTTGTGGTACCGGACTAGATTATGCACATCCTTCATTATCAACAACAACAACACAAAAATATTTTAAAAAATAAAAAAAAAAACAACAAAAAAAACCCACTAATGTTGCGTTTATCTTTCGAAATTGAAGCGAAATGCTAAGTTAGAAATTGTTCAGAATTTAGTTGCAAGATTTAACATAAGACCCACCCCTCTCCCATAGGAGTGTGACGCCAATCTAACTATGAAAAGTAATTAAAATAATATGACTCTCTAACGTCAACTGATGATTATGTTTGTGTTTCAAAGAAATTTCAAAATCTAAATCGTTGCAAAATATGTTTGGATTATTGTTCAAGTCCAGAGTTTCTTCCAGACTTTTTCCTCCGGGGCGGGAATAGGAACTTGAATATTCCAAGGGGAGGGGGGCGGTCACTGCTAAAAGTATATATTTTCTATATAAATTATAAATTTTATAAATTCTATTAAGTTTGGGAAGGGGGGGGGGGGGGGCAGTAGACGTGTTTTTGGGACAATGTTGAAGTCATATTTATTACAAGTAACAGTTCGGGTCTAGGGTTAGGTATAGTTATTACGACTAACAGTTAGGATCTATGGTTAGGCTCTTGGGTTCAATTTAGTTTCAGCAGGATGCCAAAGTGTGACATGACTAAAGCAAAACTACCGACACGAACAACCGATCACTAAATCAACAGTTCACGAACATGTGAAAGCTAGAGGTGCTAACTAATTAACGTCAGCGTAGTAAAAAAAAAAAAAAAAAAAACTAATCGCAGCTTTTAAATTGTTTTTTTCCCGATTACAATCCAAACTATTGACAGCCTACAAAAACTTTGACCCAGCATTAAGTACGGGCTATATATTATGACACTGTAAACAGAGATAAGAGATTATTTAAAAAAACAAGAACCGGACAAATTCACGGGAGTATTTCTCTATAAAAGTGAGCTAGACGCAGAACCCTAGTCAAACACAGGACGGTGTACAAACGTTGACACTAGTACTCAAATCTCAAGCGGCCAACACGTGAAATGGACTCGAAGGTTCTCCTCTCCGCTCTTCTGCTGGTCATCTTCATTCAATTTTCCTCGCAGCAGGCCCGTGAGTATACCAGGACTAAATGGTAGAGAGTACGAGGGGGAGGGGGGTATTCTGTTACGGCGAGGTTAGATTGTGTACATTCAACATAGGCTAGGATGTTTAAGTTAGGCCAGGGTAAGGTTTGAGTAAAAGAAATTGGTAGGCTAAAATATTAATTAATTAGATTTCTAGCTCGATGACGTGTAATAGTGTAATGATTGTAAAGTACTTTATAACAGAATGTACCATACGGGTTGTGTTAGAATCGGTCGTTTACTATCACACCGGTAGTTACAGGCCGTGTGCTGGTGATAGTACAGTACTTAAGGGAATAAGGTTGGAATAAACACAGCTAGGTGTTTTATACGCTTACTATAAAATAAATGACTAGGAATTCGGAAACCCAATAATAAATTAAACACAGTGTAATGTTTTGATACAGAGAAAGTAAACAAAAGCCCTATGTTTGCAGCAGACTTCTAATGATAGCTGAAAAGTTTTAAAGTTTTAGATGATTAGAACTCAATTAAACAGAATTCCTCTCTTCTTATTTTACTGACATCATTTGACAGTAAAGATGAGTTAATACCCAGGGAGGGGGGGGGGCTAAAAAAAAGGTAGTATTTCACGTTTCACGCTGACTCGATCACGGATTTTTTTCAGACACTTTTTTTGGGGAAGGAGGACGTTCTTAAAATCAGTTTCTCCCAGGCATCTCCCAGGGGGGGGGGGGGGGGGGAGTCCCTAGGAAGAAAGTCTGAAAGAAACACCGCTTAAAATTTCATGAGGGGAGGGGTGGGGGACACTGGTTTCTATATAAATTATAGTAGACCCCCCCCCTGGGATGCCTGAAAGTAATTCTGGGCTAGATCTACTTTTTTATTTATTTAAAACCGGATGGGGGATTTACCACCAGCGTTTCTGTCTTTCATAGCCGGCATTAGACCAGGGGAAGTAATCAATACCAGGGGATTTAACTCAACCCACAAGTAAACACTTTTAACGACGTTCTGAATTATTCCTAACCTTACCCTTGAAATTGACACTCAACAATCAGAACACGTTATACATATTAAAAGTAAAGTTCCCTTTTCAAACCTGACGGTCTATAGGGCAAGTGAAGTAGAGTTCACTTGTTTTCTGTGACCTCGGCATATGAAGAGATAGTGTGGTCAGCACTATGCCCAGCCGCCTTTACTTTCCCTAACGTGAGTTAGGTACCCGTCAGAGTTGGGTGGAGTATGGGAGGTCTACTGACTTAACCCCGGATTCGAACTGAATACTTCCGGGGTAGCAGTCCAGCTCTCTACCGCTAGACCACGTTATACATATTTAAAAAAAACAAAAAAAAAACCCGAACATTCTAATAGTCTCGTGTACTTTCAGTGGATTCCTGTTCCCTGAGACCAGATCCAGGAATGTGCAAGGCGTTCATGCCAAGGTTCTTCTACAACCCTGAAAAAGGCGACTGCGAAGAGTTTATTTACGGCGGATGTGGCGGGAACGAGAACAGGTATGAGAAGATAGAGGACTGCAGGGCCGCATGCAAGTAATCCGTAACAGGGGAACTAATTCATACCCAAGGCCTTCTACAGTTCCTGCTGTCTATTCAACATGTTATTGTGATTTTAAAATGTATTTCATGTTTTTTCATGACCAATAGTCAATATGTCATTTACAAGATGATTTTTAATTTTTTATAGAAGAATGAATTATGTTTCTGCTAGTCATGTTACCATGTTTTAAAGTAATATATTATGTATTTGAGGTGAAAGATTTAAGTAAAAATTGTGTACCTATTGTTTTCAATGTTGACGCTGAAAAGTTTCGGACATGAAAATAATGGTTTAAACAGAAAAAAAAGTTCCTGTAGTTTTTAACAATCCTGAAAGGAAATTACACTAATGGTAAAATCAAAAGCTTTTTTTAAATGCTTAATTTGAAAAATGAAAATGTCGCTGTTTTTGTAGTGACCTTTACAAATCTCCTAATGAAAGATTTTTTTATTTTACAAAATATGCTTTTGATGAAACTCACTGTATACGTATCTGACTCATTAAAAAAAAATCTATTTTGTTTCTATTTAAATGTGTGTTCATTTTTAAAATGTTGTTGATCCATATTCTATAGATAACTAAAAAATAAATAAGCGCAACAATTGATTCGGCTCTCTCCAATACAACTACAAGAAAACAAAACCCATTACGCGTGTTACAAAAATACAGTTAAGCATAGTCTCAAAAAACAAAATAACCTGTGAGACGTCAGAGGATATGACAAGAGACATGGACCACCCTGCAATAAGTGACCTGGGTTTCTTTCAGACATTAAAAAAAAACTACATCGAATGGCGGTGGGAGGGAACAATGGTTAAGGTATACATTTTCTATATAAATTTAATATTTTAAAGAAATTGACGTGTTCTGTGTGTGTGTGTGTGTGTGTGGTGGGTGTGGGGGGGGGGGGGTGTCCTCCCACTCCCAGGAGAAATGCCTGAAAGAAACACTGTGAGTGACCAGGAAGAACAGGTGTGACAACTAGCGGCTTAAATTAATTGTTTATTACGTCATCAAGGAAGAGAAACGGGTGAACTCTTCTTCACATACCCCGTGAACTGTAAAGTTCGAAAGGGTACTTTATTCACCTTCTCCTATATCAAACATGTAGTGAACGAGGTTTGAAGTTTGTGATATTCCATAATGAGAACTTGTTTTGAAAATAATAAATTGACTAACTGGTTACGGAAATGTGGGGGATACGTGTAGTCACACAGCTGAGGACGACAGGAGTGTATGTGTGTGTGGGAGTGTGTGTGTGGGGGGTGCGTGTGTGTGTGTGTGGTGCGTGTGTGTGTGTGTGGTGCGTGTGTGGGGGTGTGTGTTTATTTGTCAGAAAACAACTTCCACTTATACACTGAGAGTTATGGGACTGTCATTGAAATTAAACAAATTAAATTAATTGCTATGTCAAAGCGAACTTTTATAGGCTACATATCTAAGGCTGATACTTGTACATAGATAACCAACTTTGTTAATAGGATTTTGTACACGTGTGTACACATACTGCATGAGTAACCGGTTTACGAGCTATTAAACCGGCCATTTACCGGCAGCCGGTCCCCAGGATGTTACATAACTATAGGCTTATCTTAAAATCATAACTAAAAATCACTCTTGTTGGTATTGGATTTCAAGGATTGGCAACAATAACTAATCAATTGTATGTCATTGATCAGTTTAAAAAAAACTGCAGTAAGGTGGTTGCACATTCAGTCATACTAAAGTTCATAAAGCAAAGAGCTAGGGAAGTATAATAAAACTAGAAGTAGGACTATAATAATATGAGTTTTGTTTCAAACGTGAAATGCATTAGAGATATCCGCAACAACAAAAAATGAGAAATAAGTTAAAAACCAACATCGTGCACCTAAATGCATTTAACCAAAACGGATATCAGGTAACTAGTAGTCTCCCTTTAAATGATTTGCTATTTATTTAGATTACATTGAACTAAATAGGGAAATATTAAAGTTGTTTTTTACATTCTCGATTAAATTATGCATCTCTTCACCACCTTTTAGATGCCTAGGGTCGAGGAGGTCACGTTAAATTTAGCTTAAGATCCTAACGTTTGTTGTGCATACCACGTTTTTCTTGTCCAAGATATTGTTTCCCCATCGCAGTCACAGCTTACTTAGATTTAGATACTTTCTAGAACTAGATCTAGATCTAGGAACAAAGCTGGAAGATCACTAACATGATTCACACAGGAATGCTCATATTGTTCAGGTATATTTTAGTTCAACGAGTTTCTAGATGTTTCTGAGAAATTATCTTTTCATTAGATCAACTCATTGACACCAATACATGACAAACGTGCAAGCTGCCGTGCTATCAACAACAACACGCCTTCACAGTGCTAAAGCCTACAACACACGGCTCACTTATATCCAATACCTTCAATTGGTACTGATAAGAAATGAGACTTAGCCAAATTTAGTGCACTTACAAAAAAAAAAAAAAAAAAAAAAAAACGGGTGGCATTTATATATACGGCCTACAATACGGAAAGCTGTGTTTTCCCAAAGTCAACTAAATGACTAAGAAGGCATGATTTGTGATTTGGCTTGATAGGGTGTAGGTGTGTAAACCCTTAGACCTCCCCCAACGATAAGGGACATGCGAGAGTCGTTCCTGAAGTTTACAACATGGTGTGTCATACAAGGGTCGTATATTTGACGCACAGTCCAAGTCTCTAACAGCTCATTTCCTTTCAGAGGCTCAGAAAATGAGGATGTATCAGTGCGTTCTATTCGCTCTCACTGGCCTTGTTTGTGGGCTGCTTGCCTTCCAAATGCGTAAGTATCCGTTTGATTTGATATAAACTTCTAATTACATGTCTCATTAAATCCAAGCGTCTAAATAATTGTTTGATTGGATCTAAATTTCTAATTACATGTTGCATTAAAACCAAGCGTTTAAATAATTGTTTGATTGGATCTAAACTTCTAATTACTTATTTCATTAAAACCAAGCTTCTGAGTATAGGTTTCACCATGCTTCTTAGTAGATCTTATTTGTTTCACTGAAACTAAGCTTCTAAGTGTGGGACTCTTGGCTGCTAACCCGAAAGTCTCGAATCCGAATCCGGGTTCAAGTCAGTAGAACGTCATTGACTCCATCCAGCTCTGATGGGTACTTAACTCATGTTAGGGAAAGTTAAGACGGCTGGGCATAATGCTGACCACATTATGCCTTCATATACCGAGGTCAAGAAACATGAGCTAGGTCTAAAGAGGAATCTTTACTTTAAGCCTCTAAGTATCTTTATAACCATGCTTCTTACTAGCTTATTTGCTTCGTTGAAACCAAGCCTCTAAGTATCCTTTTTATTCAATCTAAACTTCTACGTATCTGTCCCATTGGTTACAAACATGCTGAGATGAAGTATGTGGTAATATAATCAAAACTTCCTATTGTAAATCTTTTTCAAGTTTTTTGATGATGGTGTAGTGTGCGTTTTTTTTTTTTTTGACTTCAGTGTTCATTTCTTGTTGATGTTTGACGCGGTATATGTCAAATGATACAACTGACAGGCTATAAGAAAATAACACTTTTAGAGAGACTGACACTACATAGCAAAACAAAACAACACTCTATGACAGACCGACAGACAGCCACCCGAAAGAAGCGCAAGACGGACTGATGGACTAACGACCGGCCGACAGGAGATAAGGTCAGGCACGTAGACCGACGTATACAATCAGATATTCAATCTAAACTTCTACATATCTGTCCCATTGGTTTCAAACATGCTGAGATAAAGTATGTGGTAATATAATCAAAACTTCCTATTTCTACCAGCGGAAATCTGCAACCAGGATGCCGTGGTCGGGCAATGCAGGGCCATGCTGTCTAGGTACTACTACGACGTCAAAGCCAAGGCGTGCTACAACTTCATGTACGGCGGCTGTCACGGCAATCAGAACAACTTTGAGACCAAGGACCAGTGTGAGCTGACGTGTATGGGCACGTCGTTTAGTGGACTACCACAGTCGCACATCTTAAGCAGGCCTAGGAATACATGTAAGTCTGTGAATTGGGTGGGCGCGTCGTTTAGTGGCCTACCACAGTCGTACGTCTTAAACAGGCCTAGGAATACATGTAAGTCTGTGAATTGGGGGGGGGGGGGGGGGCACGTCGTTTAGTGGACTTCCACAGTCGCACGTCTTAAACAGGCCTAGGAATACATGTAAGTCTGTGAATTGGGGGGGGGGGGGGGGGCACGTCGTTTAGTGGACTGCCACAGTCGCACGTCTTAAGCAGGCCTAGGAATACATGTAAGTCTGTGAATTGGGGGGGGGGGGGCACGTCGTTTAGTGGCCTGCCACAGTCGCACGTCTTAAACAGGCCTAGGAATACATGTAAGTCTGTGAATTGGGGGGGGGGGGGCACGTCGTTTAGTGGACTGCCACAGTCGCACGTCTTAAACAGGCCTAGGAATACATGTAAGTCTGTGAATTGGGGGGGGGGGGGCACGTCGTTTAGTGGACTGCCACAGTCGCACGTCTTAAGCAGGCCTAGGAATACATGTAAGTCTGTGAATTGGGGGGGGGGGGGCACGTCGTTTAGTGGACTGCCACAGTCGCACGTCTTAAACAGGCCTAGGAATACATGTAAGTCTGTGAATTGGGGGGGGGGGGGCACGTCGTTTAGTGGACTGCCACAGTCGCACGTCTTAAGCAGGCCTAGGAATACATGTAAGTCTGTGAATTGGGGGGGGGGGGCACGTCGTTTAGTGGACTGCCACAGTCGCACGTCTTAAACAGGCCTAGGAATACATGTAAGTCTGTGAATTGGGGGGGGGGGGGCACGTCGTTTAGTGGACTGCCACAGTCGCACGTCTTAAGCAGGCCTAGGAATACATGTAAGTCTGTGAATTGGGGGGGGGGGGGGGCACGTCGTTTAGTGGACTGCCACAGTCGCACGTCTTAAGCAGGCCTAGGAATACATGTAAGTCAGTGGATTGGGGGGGGGGGGGCACGTCGTTTAGTGGACTGCCACAGTCGCACGTCTTAAACAGGCCTAGGAATACATGTAAGTCTGTGAATTGGGGGGGGGGGGGCACGTCGTTTAGTGGACTGCCACAGTCGCACGTCTTAAGCAGGCCTAGGAATACATGTAAGTCTGTGAATTGGGGGGGGGGGGGCACGTCGTTTAGTGGACTGCCACAGTCGCACGTCTTAAGCAGGCCTAGGAATACATGTAAGTCTGTGAATTGGGGGGGGGGGGGGGGCACGTCGTTTAGTGGACTGCCACAGTCGCACGTCTTAAGCAGGCCTAGGAATACATGTAAGTCTGTGAATTGGGGGTGGGGGTGGGGGGGGGGGGGGGGGGTTGGTGTAATTTTGTGGTCAGTGGGCTACCTCAGTCACACGTCGTGTTAAGCAGGCATAGGAATACATGTGTCAGTGAATTGAAATGGGTTGGCATATTCAGTGGACTACAACAATCACACAGGCGTATTACGTGTAAGGCAGCGAATTAAGTGTGTGTGTATGGGTGTGTGTGTGTGGGGGGGGGGGGGAAGGAGTTGTCATTCAGTGGGCTACCATAGTCACGGGTTTTAAGCTGGCCTAGGAATACATGAAAGTGATGCGCATTTAATAGCTATAGGTTGTCATTTAATGAGTTACAACAGACACATTCTAATTTGAAGTAGGAAAACACTGAACTAACTCCAAGAAAAGACAAAACTTGTTTAGGACATTTTTTTTTCTAAACTGATGCAAAAGTATGTATTAATCTTGTTTTTAGCATAGAATATCTTACAATCTGCTGATGTGTGAGAAGCTAAACTTTGGGCCAGATGAAAAGGTCTGGAAAACAAGGTTATTGCGTTAATAGGTCCATGTGTCAAGTGGAAGATAAGCGACCGGTTGGCGCGATCTATCGACCTTACATGTCATCCTCAGGGGTCCCTTTCACAACAAGAATATCGGGCAAACAATTTGTGCTACTTTCAACGTGAACATGAGATAAATAATTTAAAAGCTGTTAAAAATAAAAGACGTGATATGAGAAATTTTTAATTGTTAATTCAGACAAAGATGAAATCGTTGATACAAATTACAATACCAATACGGGACTATTTAAGAGTACCTTTTTTTTGGAAACATGCTTTAAAAAAAACTAACCCGTAATCCATATAGCTGCTTCAAGATCATAGTGGTACTTGGGGAAGATAAAATGGAGTTTATCTGTTGCTTGTAGATATTATGTGGCTAGCACTATGCTACTTTTAACTAATTGACACCCCTGCCTAAATAGCAGCTACAGTTATCCCTTATCCCATACATTCCTTCTCTTTACAGGGCCGATGCTATTTAGTCAGGTAGATATTAAGAGGTTGTTCAACCCAGCATTTCTATTTTTTAGCATACTTTTGCCAGCCGCAATGACCATTAGGTTTTTGTCCCCCCCTCCCCTTCCGTGCACCGTGTCAAGTTATTTTTTCTTGTTTTCATGCTGAAATCTATCACACCCATGTAAGTAAATACACGGTATGTGTTGAACTATTGTTTATGTTCGGTAGCGAGCTGACACACTAACAACAAAGCTACAACTAGTCATGAGGCACCATTAGGTCGGGTGTCACCCCCCCCCCCCTCCCTCCAATTTAGCAATTCAGGTCTGGTGTCGACCCTACCCTTTACTACTCTTTATTAATTTAAAGACGTTTGTCGTAAATTTTACGATATTTAAAAATTTGGTGTATCTCACAGTGCGGACCGCACCCTCCACCCCCCCCCCCCCCCCCCTCCCGCATACGTCTTGTGACACTAAAGCAGTCTTACACCTTTTGTTGATGTTCTGTAGCCGACATGTGTTACCCTTCCCCCCCCCCCCCCCTCCCGCATACGTCTTGTGACACTAAAGCAGTCTTACACCTTTTGTTGATGTTCTGTAGCCGACATGTGTTACCTGGAGCCGGTAGTCGGCAAGTGTAAGGCGACCATCGAACGGTACTACTACGACCAAAAGAGCAAAGCCTGCAACACGTTTAACTACGGCGGCTGTGAGGGCAATGCCAACAACTTCGAGACCAAACAACAATGCCTGCACGAGTGCACGGAAGCCGGGAAAAGAATCGTAGGTACGGTGACCTTCCTGTACATTGAGAAAAAAAAACTTGGTTAGCAAGTATGCTGTATTTTGTGTGCAATAGATTTGTTTTGCATTTTGTGTATATCGGAAATTTTTTAATTATAAAATGTGACAAAGTGTACTAATCCGATCCGAGATAAAAAACAACACTTACTCTTTTCTAAACCACACCCGATTAAAAAAATACTGGCGCAACGGTTAAGTGAATTTAAAAAAAAGTTCAAACCTGACTGTTTATGGATCACATTTTTAGACCGTCACTGAGTCCACCCAACTCTGATGGGTACCTAACTCACGTTAGGGAAAGTAAAGGCGGCTGGGCATAGTGCTGACCACACTATCTCTTCATATGCCGAGGTCACAGAAACAAGTGAACTCTACTTCACTTGCCCCATAGACCGTCAGGTTTGAAAGGGAAACTTTACTTTTAAACTCACATTTTAAGGCATTCTCAGCATCATCTTTTCCCGTTCAGGCCAAAGACTCAAGGTGGGGCAAACGAAGTAGAGTTTATCTGTTTCAACTACCTCAGCATACAGGGAGATGTATTTAGCAAAATGCCCAGCCGTATTAGTTTCCCTAACGTGAGATATATCAATCAGCTGGGTGGACACAGGGAGGTCCTACAGACTCGAGTATCCGAACTTGGCCTTTTGGGTTAGCGGTCGTTAGCACTACCATCCGATCACGCCGTCCCATCTAGGCATACAGCTGGTCACGTTTTCATTCTATTAAGGCTACCGATGCTACAGAAAAGGGTGAACTTTATTGTTGGGATACCAAAAAACCAACATCACATGTTTGGTACCCATAAACTAATGTCAAAATGCTGGGGTACGCATAAACCAATATCACACTTTGGGGTACCCTAAACCTTTATCACATGTAGGATACCCATAAACGAATGTCACACCCAACAATACATTTCCATCCTCCCAGCCAAGCCTTGCTTCCAGGCACCCGACACGGGAGACTGCAAGGCTGCGATCAGCAGGTATTATTACGACCCAGCGACGAGGAAGTGCGCCACGTTCTTGTACGGCGGCTGTAAGGGCAACAACAACAACTTCCAGACTATAGACCAGTGTGAGAACGAATGCTTGGACGACTCGGCGGAACCTAAAGATCACGACAGACGTAAGTGTGACAGCTTTCACTAGTGTGTAGGCCTATACTAGACTTGTCATTGACGGAACCTAAAGATCACGATAGACGTAAGTATGACAACTTTCACTAGTGTGTAGGCCTATACTAGACTTGTCATTCGATTGGACATAAAGATTACGACAGACGTAAGTGAGACAACTTTCACTAGTGTGTAGGCCTATACTAGACTTGTTATTCGATTGGACATAAAGATTACGACAGACGTAAGTGAGACAACTTTCACTAGTGTGTAGGCCTATACTAGACTTGTCATTCGATTGGACATAAAGATTACGACAGACGTAAGTATGACAACTTTCACTAGTGTGTAGGCCTATACTAGACTTGTCATTCGATTGGACATAAAGATTACGACAGACGTAAGTGAGACAACTTTCACTAGTGTGTAGGCCAGTGTAGGCCTATACTAGACTTGTCATTCGATTGGACATTAAAGATCACGACGAACTTAAATATGACTGGTATTAATAGTGTATGTTATGCTCTTGCCTACATACTTAGTATGACTCAGGTCAATAGTATGTGGACTAGACTCTTGCATACGGGCGTTAGTATGGCATATGTCACTAATGTGTGTACCAGACTATTGCCATTCTACGGAGTCTTAACATCGTAGGTACGACACATGTCAATAGTTTGTATTGGACGAAAACATGAAAGGTGTGTACTAGACTCTTGCCATGCGATGGGATCTAAATATCACAAGAAACGTAAATATGACACATGCCGCTTGTTGATTATTTTACACTGAGCGGCATGTTATTGTTGCTGCAGTTTACGTTTTACGGATAAGCCTTGCTCTTATGCGGTGGTTTCCCTAAGACAACATTTTCACAGTTTAAAGTAACCCAGGTGGCGTTATATTTGTGTCATAGGATATTTCGTTACAATTTGTCTGTGAGATGATTTGTCCGAAAGATATTCTGGCTGGCTAAAGAAATCACGTTAATACGGCAAATTCCACAGGACTCTTGCCTGTTACACTGAACTGTTATTGTTGCCACGATTTACGGACAAGCCTTGCACTTATACGTTGGCAGACGCTGTCCTAAGAAGGCACTTTTACAGTTAGTTACCTTTGTGTGTGGATGTTTACCTCACTAAGCCAGTCCCCACCGTTGTTTCAACGGATCGTCCATGATATTTCGTCCGAGAGATGATTTGTCCGAATGATATTCTGCCTGGCTCTAAAATCAGTACTGATGTATCGGCGATATTCTGCCTAGCTCTAAAATCAGTACTGAGGTATCGGCGATATTCTGCCTAGCTCTAAAATCAGTACTGATGTATCGATGATATTCTGCCTAGCTCTAAAATCAGTACTGATGTATCGGCGATATTCTGCCTAGCTCTAAAATCAGTACTGAGGTATCGGCGATATTCTGCCTAGCTCTAAAATCAGTACTGATGTATCGATGATATTCTGTGTTATGTAGTCATCTGTGTGCTTTGTTTTGATGGTGGTGATGACTGCAGTGAGGATTGAGGTAACAGTTTAAACTTTGATTTAATAACGCCAACACACGTACGATTTTTAAGACTTTTAATACACGAAATAAACTAGCACAGAGTTCTGCCACGGAGCACAAGACACACACTTCCACACGATAACAAGTCTAGCATTCAACTAACTTAATTCATTCGCACGGCCCCAACTTCACCCTAAGGTAACCCAAACCCTGCCTAACCCCAGCAGTCCCGCGAGGGGCGGGCGCTTGACCTGTGCATACATTAACTCGAACTTTTTACGACTGGGACAACTACAGGCTATTCAGACTTGTATCTAGTAAGGGGACGTTCAATCAAATACACTAAGGGTTATTCCTATTACAGCTATTATGATCTATCTAATCTACAATTAAACAATATAGTAGTGTGGCCATAAATACTATTAAGATTTAAACGATATTCTATCCTAGTTTTCTATCCTATGCTAATCCCAGTTATAACATCTCCCCCTTCGTCTGACAAGCTGGCAAAGCCAGCGATGATCACAAACTGATCACACTCTCTATCACATGCAACAATACGACAGATACAATAACATTCAGCTCACAAACTGATCACACTCTCTATCACATGCAACAATACAACTTATATAATAACATTCTAACATTCAGCTCCATGGCATTGGCCTTTAACAGGACAACTAATTTAATCACATTATCATAGAGATAGTTTGGGGTACAATGGCATAGTGGTAAGTAATACACCAATACAAAAAAAAAACAATAATAATAAAAAAAAAATTGAACAAATCAAGCTAATACAATGAAGATGGGGAAAGTTACAATGGCAAGTAAGAAACAAAGAAGGAAAGAATGAATTAAAAAATAAACATTTGTCCCGTTGGCTTGGGGTTGGCCGAGAACAACGGTCAAGTTTCCAACAACGATGGGACTGGATGGGACCCATTGTCTGACCCTCACACGCGGGGGTATAAGTTTCAACTCTTGACACTGACATGTGCTCTCGACCTATAGCAACGGGTACAGCTGAAAATTTAAATTGTATATACACTGGTGAATAGTTGGTATAGATACATGTGGGAAACTAGAATAACATAGGGACATGTACCCTTTCCTTTACAAGGACAGTTTAGTGCTACAGGGGTAGGGGGTGGGTGGGAAAACAATCATGATTTGGAGAGTTTGCGTGCTTGTTATCATCAGCAAGTGGGGCTCACAGTTCACAATGAGAGACGAATACTACCTACCTCTTGGACGCGTCACGACCTGGAAAGCGTATCTGCTATTTTATTTTGCGCACCGGGAATATACACTATGTTGAAAACGAAATCCTGCAGTATTAACGACCACCTTGTTAATTTGGCATTACTTAATTTTTTCCTATCCAGCGTAACTAGGGGTGAGTGGTCGGTCATTAAAGTAAAGGGGGATCCTAACAAGTACTTTGATAACTTATTTACTGCCCAAACAATTGCCAAACATTCCTTTTCTATAACTGCATAATTTTTTTCTGCAGGAGATAGTTTTCTACTTATGTATAGTACCGGATGGAGCTGTCCTTCAACTTCCTGCATCAGACAAGCCCCTATACCACGAGACGATGCGTCCGTGGTCAGTGTAAACGGCTTGTTGATGTCAGGAAGTCTAAGGATTGGCTGTTGCGCGAAACACGCCTTGATGTAGTTCAAGGTGTCGTCACATTCTTTGGTCCAATGAACAGCCTTACCCATACCAGTGCCTTTGGTTTTTGTTAATTCTGTGATGGGGTGAAGTAGGCTAGCAAAATTGGGGATAAATTTCCTGTAATAGTTGCATAGCCCTAGTAGGCTCCTAACATCTTTTTTTGTTTTAGGGATTTGGAGGTCTAATATTCGTTGTACGGTATCCCCTACAGGCTTAACAAGTTGGTGGCTAATGACATGGCCCAAAAAAGTTATTTCTTGCATTCCTATCTCAATTTTACTAGGTCTAGCTGTCAACCCGTGCGATTTTAAAGATTCTAGTAGCGACCTCAACCCTTTGATGTGGTCGGTCCAATTTTGTGAAAACAGACAGATGTCATCCAAGTATGCAACCGTGTCAGGGTTATTAATTAGAACTTTCCTCATCAGTCTGTTGAATGTGGCTGGGGCATTGATCAGACCAAAACTCATGAAGTTCCAATGGTATAGACCAAAAAGTTTGATGAATGCGGTACATTTCTTGGCCGACTCTTTTATTGGTATTTGCCAATATCCTCTTGATAGATCAAATTTGGAGAAAATTTTCGCTTGGGATATTTTAGCAAACCGTTCTTCCTGATTAGGCATTGGTTCAGCATCGGGGATGGTAATTTTATTGAGCTGTCTGTAGTCAATGCAAAGTCTTATCTCCCCATTCTTCTTTTTGGCCAGCACTATAGGCGCAGCATACGGCGAATCTGACGTTTCTATAATACCTGCATTTATGAGCTCATTAATTTCCTCCTGGACCTTATCTCTGTAGTGTAGGGGTATACTATAAGGTTGTAGCTTAATTTGTTTGTCTGAGATTAGCTTAATGTCATGCTCGATAGAGCTGGTCTTACCAGGGGTGGCAGATAGGGTATCCTTGTACTCTAGCAATAGTTTGGTAATTTCATTTTGAATTTCCGGAGTCGTGGGTCCTAATTTTACATCTCTGTATGATTCGTTATCCGACGGCAGTGTTTGGATTTCGCATTCGTCCTCATCCTTGTCTTCGTGGATCATCGCGCAACTAATTGAAGCTGTAGGTTCAGTCACGTCTAAATCAGGGGGTCTGATGTTGAATGGACTCAGAATGTTTACATGAAAAATTTTGGACTTTCCATTAATATCTATCTCATAATCGACTTTAGATATTTGTTTTAGGATGGTGTAAGGACCTCGCCAGGCGAGCTGTAGCTTATTCTCTTTGGATGGCAATAGCACTCTAACTTGATCCCCCACCCTAAACTTCCTTAGGTTCCTACCCTTATTTATCCTAAGTCTATAGAGTTCCCCTGCTTCTTCCAATGATGTTCTCGCTATTTCACAAGACCTAATAATTTGCTCACGTAGATCAACGACTTTTTCGTATGTGTTTTTGATGTCAGGGGTTAGTTTTTCATCAAGGAGCATCGACTTCATAATGTGCATGGGTCCTCTAGGATTTGCACCATAAACTAACTCAAATGGTGAAAACCCGGTGGCTGAATGTGGTAGCTCTCTATAGGCAAAAAGTAAACAGGGCAGAAATAAGTCCCAGTTACCCGAGTCTTCTTTTGGGATTTTGCTTATCATGGATTAAATCGTTCCATTTAGCCGTTCACAAACACCATTGCTCTGAGGGTGGTACGGGGAAGTAAAATTTTGCTTAATACCCAACAAACAAGAGAGTTGACGAGTTATCTCCGATGTGAATTGAGGACCTCTATCAGAAAGTATGGTGTCAGGGAAGCCTGTTCTGGAGAAGAACTGAAGTAGGCAGCTAGCAATATCGTCAGAGGTAGTGTGTTTCAGGGGGTAGGCTTCAGGCCACCTCGTCGCTAAATCAACAATAGTTAGGATAAATCTGTTTCCTCTGTGTGATGTAGGGTTTAGTGGGCCAACGATATCTACAGCAACCTTTTCGAAGGGTCTACATGCTAGATCAGTCTTTTGTAAAGGCGCCGGCTGTGGGGTCCTTTCTTTGTTCATGCAGCGGGGACATGACTGTATGTATTTAGAGATATCTTTGTCCATTCCTGGCCAATAAAACGATGTTTGTATCCGCTGTTTTGTTTTTCTCCTGCCCATGTGGCCGGCGAGAGATAAATCATGAGCTTGTCTCAATATGACTGGTCGGTATTTAAGCGGGGCTACTAGCTGGGTGTATTCTTTATGTCTGTCTTTAAATTTTCGGATTAGTGTATTGTTCTTTAAGGCAAATGAGTGTTCGGTCGTTTTGGATTTAGTTTTGGAGTTTTTACTTGCTAATTTAAAAATTTTGACAAGACTCGGGTCATTGGTTTGTTCTCTTTGGAATTCGGTCGGATCCCACATAGAGTCGTGCTTTTCGTCGTGCTTTTCTAACACCTCGGTAGGGCGGTCTGAACGTTGGATTGTCGACCCATCATTAGCGACAACGGCCTGCTTTTCCAGCGTGCTTTCTTTAGTTACCCGTGATCTGGTTTGCGCTATATTGATTTGGTTAGCGGTTAACCACTCGGAGATTTGATCTTCAGATGGACTTTGTATACCTTTCACATTTCCCAGAATCAGGTCATATGGACCTTCTTTGAAGACTACGGCTAAGACTTTGCCCGAATAATAAGGTGTTTCTATGTCGATAAAAGCAACCGGCCATTTGTGCGTAATCCCACCAAAACACTCTACATCTAACATTTCTCCTGTGAACTGGTTGGGTTTTACATATTTGTTTCTAATACCACAAATGTTCGCTCCTGTGTCTCTAAGTGTACTGACTGTTTTACCTCCTACTCTACATTTAATTGTGCCCAATGTTGTAATGGGGCTGCTGTTTAACACGAACGCGTGTCAGGCATTGTTTGCATGATTCGTCTGGTTTGTATTGTATCTGTGGCTATCATAGCGGGGCTTACGACAATATTTAGCCATGTGGCCAAATCTGTTGCAATTGAAACACTGAACAGCGTCCTGCTCGAGTGCCGGGCAATACTTTAGGGTATGACCAAACTGCTGACAATTAAAACATTGTGGGTACCTTTGCAGAGACGACGATCTGTTGTTTCCCGACCCCAATGGGTTACCTCTATACGGGCTTCTACCTCTACTGGGGTATGGTGGCGATCCTGCATCAAATGTGGGCTTGTGTTTTACCTGTGTTGTGAACATGAGGGGGGTAAATTGGGTGGCGTTGACCGACATTGGTTTGTCAGGGTGGGCTGCTTGATATTTCTGACATAAATCGGTGACGGTTTTTAGATCTCTAGGTTTTCTTTCTTGTAGGTAACTGAAAACATCCTTATCTACCGAGTTTAGGACTTTATCCACCATGACGAATTGCACCAGGGATTCAAAGGAAGGATCTAGCCCCGATGCCTCAAACCATTTTTCGAACGTCGTCTTTATTTCGTTAGCGAATATTTTGAAGTCGGCAGTGTCAGAGGGCCTAAGGCTATGAAATTTTAACCTATATGCGTTTTCTGTTAAATGGTAGTACTCTAAAAGTGTTGATTTTAGCGTCTTATATTCCTTCATCTCTTTTTCTGACAAGCTCTGACATGCATCTAACCCCTTTCCACCTATTAAAATTAACAACTGAGTACCCCACTGTGACTCTGGGGCGTTCGCAGACCTAGCTATCGTTTCGAATCTTCTGATATACGAGTCTAAATTATCACTATTGTCGTCAAATTTCGGCAGCTTACTTAAGATGCACTGCGACCTACCCCCATCTACGTCTACTTGCCTTGTCCTATCCGCTTCCGCATTTAGTCTTGCTAATTCTAATTTTGTTTTAGATTCTTGTTCAATTTTGCTGGCTTCCAATTTAGCTAATTCTATTTTGGCCTCAAGTTCTAACTTAGCCGCTCCTATCCTGGCTTTCTCTAGTTCGAAGTCGAATTTGGCCTTTTCTGCTGCTGCGATTCTATTTTGTTCTAGCTCTAGTGTTTTCCTTTGTTTTTCTGCTTCCCTATCAGCTTTCCTTGCTTCTCTTTCTTCTATTTCCCTCAAGCGTTTGTCTACCCATTCGTCTAAGTTGTCACCCGATAGGTTGTTTTTCTTGCCTAAATTGTATAATTGCTCAATTTTGTCCATTATATTATTTACTTACCTTTGGTTGGGGCCTGGATTAATTTGATCGTGAGGAGTTTTCAGGTATTGTCAAGGTAATGTGAAGGATGGATAATATTAAGTCGGAGAGATTGTCTCACGAATTGTACGAAAACTGAAAGAGGATAGTGGACAGGAGAGTAACGACAAGCAAAACGCGACTAAACAGTAGACAGTACTAAGTACAAACCGAACGGTAACAACTAACACAAAATTATATATTCACAAAAAGGAGCCCTAACGTTTTTCTTAAAATAGAAAAAAAACGCCCTCTACCCTAGGAATGTCTCCTGGTTGTGGATATATAGACCTTACAGAGGCCGTTTAGAGATCACGTAACAACAAGGGTCAAATGTCTCTAACACACACAAATTACGTAGACAAGAGTTGAATGCTTGATGACGAGCACAGCACGTTGGGGGGGGGGGGTATTATAGCAAAGTTAAACCTCAATGTTAAAATCACACATCAAATCACCGAGTTAGGGGTGGAAAATAATTAAAGGAAAGGGTACTTAACTATCATAAGAATCTGTTGTCTTGGATTGATGACGGTGGTCGTCTCAACTTGGTGGTGCTTCACGTTAGCCTTGGTGCCCTTAGGTGTAGGTAAGCTTCGTCCAAGTATCAAGTAGGGATGTTGATTTCTCGTAGTAAAGTACGAATCAGATCACTTTCACAATAGAAATATCCTTGTTAAAACAGAAAACAGTTCAGTTCACGTTAGCCTTAGTGTCCTTAGGTGTAGGTAAGCTTCGCCCAAGTATCAAGTAGGGATGTTGATTTCTCGTAGTAAAGTACGAATCAGATCACTTTCACAATAGAAATATCCTTGTTAAAACAGAAAACAGTTCAGTTCACGTTAGCCTTAGTGTCCTTAGGTGTAGGTAAGCTTCGCCCAAGTATCAAGTAGGGATGTTGATTCCTCGTAGTAGAGCACGAATCAGATCACTTTCACAATACAAATATCCTTGTTAAAACAGAAAACAGTTCAGCACTGGTAAGGGGTACTATCTCAGTCATATATGTTAACCAAACGTTTGCGCAGGTAGTAGCTCAATATTATTCTCTCAACATTAGGGTTATCCAATACCGACAAAAAAAAATATATAGTATACAATACGGTTCTTGACGATGACATTAAACGAAGACGCGTGGCAGTGTTGATGATTTAAAACTGTCTAGCACACAAAAAATTTGAAAGTTGACGGAAAAGAAACAAGTTAGATTTCGCTGCTCCGCCAAATGTTATGTAGTCATCTGTGTGCTTTGTTTTGATGGTGGTGATGACTGCAGTGAGGATTGAGGTAACAGTTTAAACTTTGATTTAATAACGCCAACACACGTACGATTTTTAAGACTTTTAATACACGAAATAAACTAGCACAGAGTTCTGCCACGGAGCACAAGACACACACTTCCACACGATAACAAGTCTAGCATTCAACTAACTTAATTCATTCGCACGGCCCCAACTTCACCCTAAGGTAACCCAAACCCTGCCTAACCCCAGCAGTCCCGCGAGGGGCGGGCGCTTGACCTGTGCATACATTAACTCGAACTTTTTACGACTGGGACAACTACAGGCTATTCAGACTTGTATCTAGTAAGGGGACGTTCAATCAAATACACTAAGGGTTATTCCTATTACAGCTATTATGATCTATCTAATCTACAATTAAACAATATAGTAGTGTGGCCATAAATACTATTAAGATTTAAACGATATTCTATCCTAGTTTTCTATCCTATGCTAATCCCAGTTATAACATTCTGCCTAGCTCTAAAATCAGTACTGAGGTATCGGCGATATTCTGCCTAGCTCTAAAATCAGTACTGAGGTATCGACGATATTCTGCCTCGCTCTAAAATCAGTACTGCTGTATCGGCGATATTCTGCCTAGCTCTAAAATCAGTACTGAGGTATCGGCGATATTCTGCCTCGCTCTAAAATCAGTACTGCTGTATCGGCGATATTCTGCCTAGCTCTAAAATCAGTACTGAGGTATCGGCGATATTCTGCCTAGCTCTAAAATCAGTACTGCTGTATCGGCGAGGACGAACACGTTCTAAAAATATCTCTGACCAATATGACTAATATACTAATGTTGTTTTTAAATTATTTTTTTTTAACTAGCCACATACTGCCAGGAGGAGGCGGACGCGGGGCCATGCAGGGCCAGCATCAAACGGTTCTACTACCACCCCACCTCCGGCAGGTGTATCGAGTTCTTCTACGGGGGCTGCCAGGGGAACAGGAACAACTTCGAGACCCAGGAGGAGTGCGCGCTGCACTGCGCCTCACTCTCCATGACCAAAGGCGGAAACACGGCCTCGGCCTTGACCTTGAATGTACCAATGGCCTTTGTGTTGGTCCTGTGTCTACTCTATATCCGTGTTTTACCTTAGTTTTGTTTCAACATTATCATTCAACAGACATACTGTTTTGGTCGTTCATAGTTGCACACTGCTTGTAAAATACTTATTGAATAGAATGTATTATAATTTAGGACGTTAAAAAAATTATTGTACATATTTCATTTCATCAGTGCTAACAAACAATAAAACAACATTTTGCCTACATATCTTGAAAGCTGTTGAATTTGTATATAGTAGACATAGTCCCTTGGGTCAATTGTATCAAGAGAGGGAGCCTGATGCATGGGTAACAACTGTCTCTTCTCAACTTAGGGCCCAGGCTTTGTGCTTGGATTTCAAACGCGCAAGCATTCACATTCAATGGTCTTTTATGATTAGTCGTAAAGTTGGACGATCGCAGTGACTATATTGTAGTTTATTTAACCTCAGTTAAGGGTACCTGGGTGCTTTTTATTCTTCTTAGCTGTGGCCACGAAGTTTTTTGGTAAACTTATGGTTTGGGAGAAATCGAAACAAGCCAGGATAAGTATGCCGCAATCCGCCGGTATGCTAAATCATAATACATGTTTTTATTACTACATCAATATTGCTAGTCTGGTCATCTCCGCAATAAAGAAGATGCATTAGAACGTTTTATGTAATAATGCACTAAAAAGGAGAAAATAAATTATTTTCTCTAAATATATAAGAATACACAACTATTTAAATAACTATAAAGAAAAGCGTGGGCAACTATTTCATTTATTAGATACATTTACTAATATTAGGAAGAGACCCAATTTTATTTAGTACTTTAAATTTTTTATTTACAATAGAGGACTAAAAATTATTGCTCACCAAATTGACATGATAATGCGCGTATAATAGCTCGGAAAGAGTAGTAGGGCAGCCTACTAATTTCAGAAAATTTTAATTAATTCATAAAAAACGAATTAGGTATTTAATTAAGTTAAATTTAATGTCAGATTGCATTGCCTTCAAGTTTTGACTATATTTCAGAGAAATTGGTCAGTTAGAAGTGCCCGAAATTTCGCGCGCCCGTTTTGATCTATGATAGACAGACAGAGGAAGCAAGAAAATAAAAGCTTGTAAAATAAAAATAAATAAATTAAATTAAAAAAAAAAACACAGACTAATGCAGTTTCCGAAAAATTTCTTGTTTACAAGGCGCGCCAAAGCATAGAGCAGGAAATATCTCCTTGTTGATGCAATCATTGATTCGTCAAACATATTTTACGGTCTGATTGTATAGTGAATGCACAGAATAGTTGAAAGCTTTTAATCTAAAGCAAGAAAAACGCAGAGGGATAAAACATTGTTTTTAAAAACCACAACAGAAAAATGTACCAGAATTCTTAGACCTATATTTTATTGATTTAACAATTAATTCACCAATCCAAGTTTTTATTGCTAATGCAAAGCCCTACATAATAATTGCGTGTTTCGTGTTTCTTTTAGTTTTTACGTAGACCCTAAACGACAAAACTGATTTCAAGGGATCTGCATTTTCTTATTTCATAATACAATATTTTTTTTGTAAATCCAAAATGTATTTATTTTATTGATAAAACATTTTGAGGCTAAATGTAAAAAAAGCTGAATTTTTCAATTAAAATAATGTTACGCTCTGTAGATGTATAGATTCTACTTCTTCACAAATGGATTTACATTTAAAACAGTTGGCTGGCTCCAGTGATGAGAAGGGATGTTTAGCAAACGTTAGGTTAGGTTAGGCTAGGTTAGGTTAAGAGAAAGAGTAAGGGTAAGATAAGTTAAGCTAAAGGACACCTACAAACCTATACACCACGACCTACAGAAGAAGCGTAATTGTATTCAATGGGTGCCTACAGTCATACCCCTTACACCCCAGATGCCTAATGACATAACCCCACTACTGACCCAGTCCCCGAAACTGGCCCAGCCCCAGCCCACTGACCTGACCGCATACACAAGAAAAACCCAAAGTCTGCATTATCAGGATCTTCTACTGACATGCCCCACCCCTACAGATCTAGCCCCCTCCCACAAACTGACCTAGCTCCAGCCTACTGACACAGCCCCCACCCCTAGTGATATAACTGCCGAACCCGACCTGGCTCTAGCCCACTGACCTGCCCTCACCACCCCGCCTACACACGCCCCCCCCCCCCCCTTTCTCCCACCCCATCCCCTTACCCCGCCTACACCAGAATCGTCCAAGTACTGTATCCTAACGACTCAGATCACGACTCTACCCACTACCTCTCAACACTGCCACTGATTCTGTTTGCTTTATTGCCTCCCCGCGTCCGCGCTAATGACGTCAAGTCTCGAGACGAGACGTGCCGGGCCTGTCCATAACAAGGTCAACTGACCGTACTCATTTCCTCTCCTGGAGAGCCACCCAAAACTACTTGGTCTTCTACCAGCTGGAAGAATTCGTTCGACAAGACTGAATGTATTTTTATGTGCTGCATTAAAAATTAGATAACTAATCGTTAACAGTAACCTACAATGGCTACACATTATGTGCAACATTTGTTATTAGATGGCTTAACAAATCTTTAAAAGTAACCAAAAAAATGGCTCCACATTATGTGCAACATTAGATATTAGATGGCTTAACTAATCTTTAACAGTAACCTAAAATGGCTCCACATTATGTGCAAAATTAGTTATTATATGGCTTAAGTAATCTTTAACAGTAAACCCCAAAAAGAAAATGGATGGAAGAATTCGTTTGTTCTCTAAGGCCGATTATATTTTTTGTGTAGCATTAGACATTAGATAGGTTAACTAATCTTTAACAATAACCAAAAACGGCTGGAAAATTAGTTTGATGAGGTCGATTATATATATGTATAAGAATTGTATTTTTCCATAAGTAAATTATCTATCCATAATGGAAACCGTCAGAAACTTGAAATTATATTTCAACACCCGAACGTAATAATAGATTAATCGTTGCTTTAGCAATGCTGGCTAAAAGAAACAACTAATAAAAGGACTTTCTTCGAAAGTCGGAAATGGGAAAGAACAGAAATGTTGTACTAACGGCCTCGAGCAAAGTACACAGAAGCGTCATAAAATCAGTATCACTGTTTTGCTGTTTTAAAACTGCAAACAGTAGTAGATAAAGACACATTAGAGCCAGCCGTGATGAAAGTAGACTCAAAAGAGAGTATAGTCGTTTTGCTTTTTAGTATCACAATCAAAGCACGTTTTTTTGCCCGAGTAAAGATTCACTATATGGCACACGTTGTAGGAATGGGCCATATAAAAGACAAAATCAGGAAAAGCGAGTAGAAGTGGCAGTAACTCAATCTTATTTCGTGCTTAAGTTGGTACTTAACCAGTCCATTTTATGGTACAGAGTGATCGCCCCTGAGTTCTTCATGTCCGTGGCTAAGATGAAAACATTTATTTCCGCCTTACACTATTATTTCAGTCGGAGAAACTCAGAGCTCGTAGTCGTTATTTGTGTGTGTGTGTGTGTGTGTGTGTGTGTGTGTGTGTTCAAACCAAATATTGTGTCATTAGTGTAACACTATTTGGTAAAATGTGATTATCGTTGTCTGAATAGTGGGGTACCGTTAGTGGAATGTTATAATCATTGTCTGTTGATAGAATTTGAGTATCGTTGTCTGAATAGTGGGTTCATGTTGGTGGACTGTTATAATTGTTGTCTGATTAGTTGATAGAATTGGAGTATCGTTGTCTGAATAGTGGGTTCATGTTGGTGGACTGTTATAATTGTTGTCTGATTAGTTGATAGAATTGGAGTATCGTTGTCTGAATAGTGGGTTCATGTTGGTGGACTGTTATAATTGTTGTCTGATTAGTTGATAGAATTGGAGTATCGTTGTCTGAATAGTGGGTTCATGTTGGTGGAATGTTATAATCGTTGTCTGACTGGTAGGGTACCTTTGGTGGAAAGTTTAAATCGTTGTCTGATTATTTGGTGGAATGTTATAATAGTTGTCTGAATAGTAGGGGGTACCGTTAGTAGAAAGTTTTTATTGTTGTCTAATTAGCTATCTGTGTATGTTATCATCGTCTGAGTTGCAAACCATTATGTTGGAGATGTGGATGTGGTAATTCTGCGGGATGTTGATACTGGCTAACATTGTCGGCGTGGTCGGTGCTGGCGGGGGGTGCAGATTTGTTTAAATGCACTAAAAGCCATATATATATATATATATATATATATATATATATATATATATATATATATATATATATATATATATACACTATATATAGGCTACTTGTTTGGGGGGGGGGCACCAAAATGATCTATTACCCCATTGGCTGACTCCGACTTAGTGACACCGATGTGTACATCTATACTAGGCTCTTATAGAGATTTATGAAGTTTGGACAAGCATGCAAGAATGCGATATAAGAGGGTTGTCCTACAGGCGAAGATAAGGCTTGCAACGTCCATTACCTCGTTAGAGTAATTTTCTTCTCAAGAATTTCCGTTGATAAAACACCGGACGTTTCCGGAAGCCGTCCAACACAAAACCCAGACCCAAGGAAAAGACGGATCAAAACACGTACAAGGATTGTGATAAAATATTTGAGAGAAAAAGTTAATCGGAAGCAAAAGAAAAGGTTAGAATGAACACATTTAACATTGTAAGATATTATGGAACATTAACTATGAGTAACAGAGAGGCCTTCATAAAATATTATAATAAACACTTTTTTCGTGAAATATCATGCTAACAGTATTATTATTTAAATATACATAAGAATGGAAATAAAACATTAAAATAAATAGCTAAATAAAAACACTATATATATACTAATCATAAATATAAACATACATATTGATCACCAATCTATTCACTTATCTACGTGTAAAAACACATCTACATAAAAATGTCTTTTTTGCCGGTATAATTAAGCGCTAGATTACTCTTTATCTCTCATTTATTGATACACTAACTCCATAAATTACCTCCCCTTCCACCCACATACACATCTTTTTATTTAATGACATTTCTCTAGCTACAAGCAGCAACAACGTGTCATTTTCCCCGTCATTTCTAGGCGAAATATAATAAGCCAGACAACGCTAATCGCCGAGTTGATCGTAATTAAGACAGTCGTCAAACCCTTCAACGATTTTAGCTAAAAGAGAATTACAATCCACTTAATTTTAGATGATCGTATTACACTTTAAAAAGCCCTCGCGGAAATTCCAGCTCTCCGCCCCCAGTTATTCGTGTAAATATTGTTAGGAATTTTCCGGTCGATACACACGAAAGACATAGTTATTAATGTATGTAATTAAGATAATTACTTTTATTTTTACCTGTCTAGCTCTGTTGGTAATTTACAAGCTGTTGTCGTTGTTTATGGTTTGTGCTAGTGGGAAAGGGTGACGAAGTGAGGGTGTATTTGTTATGAGAATTGGGTAATCTGTCCGGGTCTGTCTGTGAAAAGTCTGTCCGTGTCTGTGAATAGTCTGACCGTGTCTATAAAAAGTCTGTCCGCGTCTATAAAAAGTCTGTCAGTGTCTATAAAGTCTGTCAATGTCTGTACATGAAAAGTCTGTCAGTGTCTATAAAGTCTGTCAATGTCTGTACATGAAAAGTCTGTCTGTGTCTATAAAGTCTGTCAATGTCTGTACATGAAAAGTCTGTCAGTGTCTATAAAGTCTGTCAATGTCTGTACATGAAAAGTCTGTCAGTGTCTATAAAGTCTGTCAATGTCTGTACATGAAAAGTCTGTCAGTGTCTATAAAGTCTGTCAATGTCTGTACATGAAAAGTCTGTCTGTGTCTATAAAATGTCTGTGTCTATAAAAAGTCTGTCCGTGTCTGTGAAATCTGTCAGTGTGAGGAAAATAATAAATACCGTATTTGTAGTTTTATATAACTGTATACTGGGGTATATGAGGGTGTGAGTGTGAGGGGATATACCAGGAGCGTGCGAAATGGGGGGGGGGATGTGTGGAGTTGTGTGTGTGAGAGAGTGTGTATGAAAGAGAGTGTTTCTGGCCATGACCTCCTTATAACTTTTCAATTACCCAAGCTACTTCAAAGAGCCACATAAAATAAACACATCCTTTTGAAAGCATAAAAAAAGAAGAATTACCAATAAATGAGTTTCTACGAGATTAAAATAACAAAACAAAAAAAGTTTCGAAAAAAAAAAACTAACCTAGGAAATAATAAAAGTTACCCAACACAGTCATGAGAAACGGCAGTACGGATACCACGCTCGATGTGAGCGCCATACCGATTTATTAAGCTTTGAATAGACAGCCGCGAATAAATCAATCTGTTTTTTTTTGGCAATTTTTTTTATGACAGTCCTAGATCTGAAATGTTATATAAACACGCGAATTGAGCATTAGTGATGGATTAGTGCAAGGCTTGCACAAGCCGGAATTGTGGATGGGCTTCTGTTGTGTGGGCGTTGGAATTTGCGAAGAACAAAGTACAGTAGTAAATGTATGGACCAAAGTCCAGTAAAAGACTAGTAGAAGAAAATTGTATGAGTTTTAGACCAGTAAAAGATACTTGTATGAGTTTTCGTCTAGTAGAAAAAAATTGTATGGGTTTTCGTCTAGTAGAAGAAAATTGTATGGGTTTTCGTCTAGTAGAAGAAAATTGTATGGGTTTTCGTCAAGAAGAAGAAAATTGTATGGGTTTTTGTCTAGTATAAGAAAATTGTATGGGTTTTCGTCTAGTATAAGAAAATTGTATGGGTTTGAGTCCAGTAGAAGAGACATCTATTGCCTAAAGCAGGGGTCTCCAAACTACGGCCCGCATGCGGCCCGCGAAGACCTCTCACCCGGCCCGCGGAGATCTTTTTGTCCAAGGAAAAAATCGTTTCTTGGTAATGGCTGAGGAACTTTGCCCAGAAAAAAGCAAACAGATGCCTGGAAGAAACTGGCCACCGAACTGAATTTGATAGTTAATGCGGCCCTCGGACTGAAAAGTTTGGAGACCCCTGGCCTAAAATATCGAAAAGACAAGTAACGGCCAGTCCAGATTATGAAACATGCAGACGTCGATTATTTTATAATTTTGTGTGTGTATACCTTTGTTATTGCCATCGTGGTATTGTCCAACAGATGTCCGGCTGAGACCACAGAATCTATTACTTAAGTATCTGACTTTCATTTCCAGAAATAGAAAACGTTGGTAGCCAGAAAAATACATAAATAGTCCTCGTTCTCGACAAGGGCAGATAAGAAAAATAAGTTGCGGTGCTTGCCCTTGTTCGCGTCGTGACATTAAGTCCCCTTATTAGCTTAATATAGAAAAATGGGCACGCCTCTGTGTAATGAAGTTATTTAAAACTAAGCGCGTATATTTACATAAGGAAATTGATTACCGGGAAGAAAGATCGATATAGATTCAAGATTAGGACAAAAAAGGAACTTTGGGGCCCGATAGTTATATTCAGCTAGTCTCGAGTATAACGTTTTCTGTGTTGTATAATAATGGGGAAACTTGCTAAAGTAACATTGTTATCAATTTAATTAGCCTTAGTGAGCTCGCTGTTTAGTGGCATTGTTTAATTTAAAGTAGCCAATGTCACTCGATCATTAAGGAATGATTCACAGCAGCGGTATTGCTTAGCTTATAAACCATATGGCAAGATTCACTATTGCGGTATTGTTTAGTATTCAGACTATAAGTAAATAAAGAATCCTCTTTAGACCGAGCGATCCATTGGGCAGATGAAGGAAAGTTCATGTTTCTTAACCTCGGTATATAAAGGGAAGGTGTGGTCAGTACTTTGCCCAACTGCATTTACTTTCCCTACCATTAGGTACCTATGAGAGCTGAGTGGACTCAGGGACGTTCTATTGATTTGCACCGGGATTCGAACTCGAGACTTTCTGGTTAGTAGCCTGGCGCTCTACTGCTTAAGCCACACCGAATTCAAGACTAATTTTACTATAGTGTTGTCATGCTCCTTTTGTAATCCATACAAGTATGACAGTACGATCTAATTGAGAACAGTTTTATGTTCCTTAACATACACGGGCGCACGAAAACAAAGAATTAATTAGGATGAGTGTTGTGCCCAAATATTAACTGTATCTCAGGCAAAAATATCACAAAGCACGCGATTGCTAATCCGAAAATAGCTGTTTCAAGGTTTCGAATTCATCCAGCTCTGATGGGTGACTGGCTCAAGTTAGGGATGGCGGTGGCTATAACTGTAGGCTACACAAAACATGCACAAATAAATTAATACATTCTATTTTATTCTGGACTGGAGCAAAATGGTTTTCCCTTTTTATTTTAAAATAGAAAACCATGTTGCTTAAAGCAATATTTTTTTAAAAATATGGTACTACTAACATACTACAAATCATCAGTAAGGAATATTAAAACAATGTGTTTACTGGTATCTGTTTAAGGTATTGTACTTGAGTAAGGAATATTGAGGAGTTGTATCTAAATTGTACGATCATGGAAATAAAATTAAAGCCCGTTTTTTTTAAAATTATATAACGGACAATACATTTTGAGTTAAATAATATTTAATTAAACAATCCATTAGAACCGAAACACGCAGTACAAAAGTGTAATTCGTGCTCAATTATTAGATACAGTTTGGGGACCCCCTAAACGTTGGAGGCCCTGCACTGCTGCCCTATTAGCCTACCCATTCATCCACCACTGACATTGTTCGACTGTGTTTTCAGTGAGCATTGCAGGGCTTCTCTGCTAGGGTTACCAACATGGGCAAGTCAGTGTAAAACTTTCGATTCCTCGCTAATGAGCCCCAAAACCCTTGCTGTAAATACAACGATGGATTGAACAGAGCGCAGACGATCGTTATTTGCTTTCCCAACCTCTCGAGCAGACGGGAACAAATAATGCATTAGCCGATATGACAACAAAGATTAGCGCCAGCGGGGAATAAAATCGTTTAAATTATTTCTTTCGTTGTTGGCTGATTTAAAATTATCACGCTAATTCCCATTCTTTAGCGATTTAACACAACAATTTTAATTTCAATTCTTTTTTTTTTCCTGCAAGTCCGAAGTTAATATAACTTTTTAAAAGTTTTGCCGTTAAAAAAATTATCAAACATAAGTTAGTAAACCTGATTGCAGCTAAATACCATACGTATTTCAATATTACTTGATTCAGGAGTTTTTGTAAAATATGCTTAATTGCATTGTTTGTATTGTAATTTATCATCATGTTAAAAGTTCGGACCTGACGATCAACTGGGTAGATCGAGCTACTTGTTCTTGTCACTGTAAATTGTCAAATGTATACATGGCGCAATCTATGCCCTTTCACCTTCACTCCCCCTAACTTGGGTAAGGTGCCCATCAGGGCTACTGGACTCCAGTGACGAACTCGATACTTTCGGCTTGGAACTTGTGTGCTCTACCGCTACACCACGAGTTTAGAGTTTGTTCAGAGCATTGTCGGGTTTGAGGCTGGATTCATCCCTCATTAGGAAACCATGGCTGAATTTATTTCTCATTAGGAAATCATGGCTAAATTTATCCCTCATTAGGAAATCATGGCTGAATTTATCCCTCATTAGGAAATCATGGCTGAATTTATCCCTCATTAGGAAATCATGGCTGAATTTATCCCTCATTAGGAAATCATGGCTGAATTTATCCCTCATTAGGAAATCATGGCTGAATTTATCCCTCATTAGGAAATCATGGCTGAATTTATCCCTCATTAGGAAATCATGGCTGAATTTATCCCTCATTAGGAAATCATGGCTGAATTTATCCCTCATTAGGAAATCATGGCTGAATTTATCCCTCATTAGGAAATCATGGCTGAATTTATCCCTCATTAGGAAATCATGGCTGAATTTATCCCTCATTAGGAAATCATGGCTGAATTTATCCCTCATTAGGAAATCATGGCTGAATTTATCCCTCATTAGGAAATCATGGCTGAATTTATCCCTCATTAGGAAATCATGGCTGAATTTATCCCTCATTAGGAAATCATGGCTGAATTTATCCCTCATTAGGAAATCATGGCTGAATTTTTCCCTCATTAGGAAATCATGGTTCAATTTATCCCTCATTAGTTACATTTTAATTGACAATTAATTGCTTAAGGTCGACTCCACGCCATGATTACTAATGTCAAGAGATCTAGTGGTAAGATGTTTTACGCCGATTACAAGAAGGAATACTAAGATGACATGAATAAATACTAAGATGAGATGAAGGAATACTAAGATGACAAGAACAAATACTAAGATGATGCCTACTGGTGAAAATGTTAACAGCACAAAACCACTTAAGACATCAGATAATAAAGATTTCCCTCCCCTGATTACTCTGTTTTCTTTAATGACCAAAGACATTTACCAATTTTTTTACTGTATAGAACATTAGTATACGCCTACATGGTCTTGACTAAACATAGCAGGGAGGGGTTGGTGACGTTAAGATGCCAAGTGCAGGTTCAAAGGTCGTTGACTCAAATGTTACGAGTCATTTGACCACTAGGCAAATACCACCGAGGTTGTATCAAGCCACTTAGTAGCCTTGCAAATACCACGCAAGTCCTGGCTCTATAAATAATTGATCGGCTACTTAACCAGGAGAAAAGAATTCCACCAGATCTCCGATACAACCTTAAACGAAATTAGATGATAATTTTCCTAGATGTATTAAATTGCATGCTTTTAATACTCCTGTAAATGTATCTGAGTTGTATTAGATAGTAGGGATCGGGTACGAAAAGGGGTTGGAGAAGTTTATCATTCTGTTTTATTGTTCATGATGGGGTAGGTGGTGATATAGAGCAATGTTGTGTGATATTATGATGAATACGTTAATGCTACTTGGTTACACGTGTATTTTTCTTTTAAAAGTATAATTGTTTCTTACGAATGTGCGACATGCTATTTCCTATAAAATGTGAATTTCGTGTTCTTTATTTTAAAAGTATATTTACAGCGCGAAAATAATATTTTGCGTTTTAAAATCTAGCCCACACCCCAAACCTAGCTTATACCTTATGTAGACTAAGTCGTCTATAAAATTTCATACCCTTTAAGCCAACACATAAATACCAAAATGTTTTTCATAACCCAAGTCTGACACATTAGGGATACAATAATTCTCTTAGATCTACTCTCTGTGAAGCTGGTTATACCATTCCGCAAACAAGCAGTACAGAAATCGATCAAGTAGTACATGAACGATTTACAGTCTACTCACAACTTATCTCATCAGAAGTGTTCACTCAGTTAAAGTGAAGCCATAGTGAAGGCATGTGAAAACATTACCTAGAGTATAATGTGTTTCTTTTCTCTTTAGCTTATTGTTATCCATCTACCAGGTTTACATGCACGTTTGATCCCACACAACTCACTCATATTTCTATACCAGTGGTGTTTATAAAGATGATTGGCTTGATTCCATCAGGTTTATATATGTACACGTTTGATGTTACAAAACTCACACGTATTTCTACACTTGTGGCGTTTAAACACTGAGCACCAAATAATTTCACATACTTTAAAAAAAAATCACAACATTTAAGTTTCTTCAAATTATTTCAGAAATTAGGAATAAAACATAGATACTATACATGCACTTATTGTACATGCACATGTATACATACAAAGACATAATATTTAAAGGAATCTAATTCTACATATTTTTATAAAATGGCATTAGATATTCACTATATGGGGCCACCATATAAGGAAAGATTTTTTTTTTACTTTTACATCCACCTGTTTCTGGCTTGCATAAATTACATGTTGTTCAAACGAATTAAACAAAAAATATAACTATAATGGAACCAACTTTGGGATGTAACGTAAATATAACGGGACCAACATAAGATTTAACATAAAATATTTAACAAAAATATAACTATAATGGAACCAACTTGGGGATGTAACGTAAATATAACAAGACCAACATGTATCTAACATAAAACAGGGCCAACTGACGTCATTTCCAGACCCAGGAAGTCAAGAGCTTCTATCTAAAATCACCAAACCCCATAAACTTCTTTCGTTTAAACCTCGTCCGTTGTGGATCTCCTACACAAGTTACACTTTCCCCCCGGCTATTTTCTCATCAATTTCTTTGCGAAGAAGAGCGATAACAAAACTCAGCAATTTTAAAATAGAACCACGAGCTATAAAGATGTTGAAACCCGAGCAGGCATATCGCCATTAGGTTGTTACACAATTACTTCACCCTAAGCAGAAAACTACTCAGAAACGACATGAACAGAAATGTCAAGTAGAAAATAAATTTACCCCACCCCTTCTCTCCTTTTTTTTTCCTTCTCTTTCTTTCCGCCTTCATTACAAAGATGAGAAAATAATGTTCGGCTTTATAGAGAGAGGCGGGCAATATTGAGAACAGACGGACACGAGAACTTGGTTGAGAAGCAATTTCCCGGACCAACAGTACCGATCCCGGAATACTTTACTCACACCAACGCACGGGCTTCACGCCAGTCATTCGTGAGTTTACACTAACGGCCATAACGTCTGTCGGGTGACATCGGTTTGTTGAGGCGATTACATTTTTCCATCAAAATTCCGTTTTTTTTTTCTTTCCCGTTCCGAATTTTGATTAGACAAGAACGATTTTTTGGTCAGATCTTTGAAGTAGCTCGCATAAAATCGTCAACAAAGTTGTCTAGCAGAATTAATTTTTTTTTCTCTTTATTCTGAAGAAGACGTTATGTGAAAATATCGCTGTTCTGAGGTTATACTTTTATATTTGAAAAAAAAAAAAAACAACCACAGAGGCGTAGAGACCCTTCCCGGCGCCCGGGGACAAACTTTCAATTTTCAATTTGCACCCCACTCAAACGTTCAATTTTCACCCCCCCCCCCCCTCAAACTTTCAATTTGCACCCCCTCCCCATATATTTTTTTCATATTTATAATGCAAAACTGCAGCTAAATAAGATTTTAATTTGTTTCTACAACCCTTTTTGGCGCCCCATAAGGTCGGCGCCCGGGGATATATTTACCCCCCTCGCTACGCCCCTGACAACAACTCTAATGCCAATTCAAACACTGTCAGTTTTTCCCCCTTGTGTTTGTGTCTTACCACGCCCGATATCACGCACTTCTCATCACAATGTGCCATTATCAGCCACCACCGCCCCCGCCTCCCCCAGCCTTAAGGTGTCACTTTCAGCCATTACATCCTTTACCTCCTGTCAGCTGGTGTTATTTTCCCCCCACCAGCAACACCTCTATGCCATAAGGTATCACCCTGCTAAATACCCATCCCTGGTAACGCTACAGAATACTACTTGATTTACTAAACACTAGTGAGAATCAACTCTTCCCTTGTAAAAATTAACTGGGTTCTTCTTAATATAAGAAAACAATTTTTGTGAAAATTAACATCCGGCTACAGAGCTGGTGTGTTAAACATGTCTAGCTCTTCAAGATATAACAAAAAAATAATAATAAAGAAAATAAATAAATAAATAAATAAATTATAACGGCACTATCCAAAAGTTATTTCCCTTATGACGGTCACGAACCAGAGACATTCCCTTATACAAGTGACATTATAAAAAAAAACCAAATAAAAATAAACCGGGAGTGATCTCCCCTAAACTTTCTCGAATATTCTTATATAAAATAACAGGGGATGGAAACTCGGGCTATAGACATGATTTTTAATCCATTTTAAATACTTAAAGTTTTAAAAATAGAATAAAATCTCGTAGACAAATTAATTGCACACCAAGTGAACGCAAATAAAAAAAGCGCATAATAGTGCGCAATATTATTAGTACTTTTAAAATTTACATTGGTTTTTTGAGAAATCGGAAGTAGCGTAAATTACTACTTCCAGTCAACGGAAATTACTTAAAATTTAACAGAAGGTAGAGAATTAGATCTTTTACTTACATGTGAAATTTCATTTATCTATCTGAAATAGTACTCAAGTTATAGGCTTTAAAAAAATTCAAAGTAGGAAAAGTACCACTTCCGGTTATCGGAAATCGCTCAAAAGTTGATACGGATCTACGATTTTGATAAAATACTTATATATGAAATTTCATCAACCTAGCTGTAACGGTACTCAAGTTATCGTGTTTACACACGGACAGACACACACACAGACACACACACACACAGACATACGGACAAGATTGCAAAATTATGTTTTTCCGTATCAGTGAGGTGTAAAACGTCGAGATTTGTAAAAATCTCGATTTTTTTTTTTGCACGATTACAATACTTTCTCTATACTACGTATATACGAGAAAGTAAAAAACAAACACATTCCGTTCTTTAGTCCATCAGTCTATCAGGTAGTTGGGTTTTAAAAAATACGAAACAAGAAACCCCACAGGAAACAAATCAATGATCGCAATATGACAAAAGCTTGTATGATTTACATGGCTCACAGCGGTGCTGTCTATTTTAGCAAAGGTTTAATAGGACTAACACTCGTAGTACATGATCATAGGATACAGGGGGTATGGTTATAGGATAGAGTGGTACGGTCATAAGAAACAGGGGGTATGGTTATAGGATAGAGTGGTACGGTCATAGGATACAGGGGGTATGGTTATAGGATAGAGGGAGTATGGTTATAGGATAGAGTGGTATCATAGGATAGAGGGGCACAGGCATCCGATGAAGGGGACAGCACCGTCTTAGTAGAGAGAGATACGGTCATAGGATAGAGTGGTACGGTCATAGGATAGAGTGGTGCGGTCATAGGATAGAGTAATATGGTCATAGGATAGAGTGGTACGGTCATAGGATAGAGTGGTACGGTCATAGGATAGAGTGGTACGGTTATAGGATAGAGTGGTACGGTCATAGGATAGAGTGGTACGGTTATAGGATAGAGTGGTACGGTCATAGGATAGAGTGGTACGGTTATAGGATAGAGTGGTACGGTCATAGGATAGAGTGTTACGGTCATAGGATATAGTGGTACGGTCATAGGATAGAGTATGTACTGTCATAGATTTAAAGGGACACAATCAATGGAAAAGAGGGACACTCAGTCAAATGACACAATACCATGACAATTAAAAGATGCATAAAATACAACAACAGAACGAATAGGTAAAACAGGAACGAAGACATGAAGTCAATGGGCTTGAAGACACGCAGAGAATATTGAGGACACAACCAAATAAATTCAGGGACACACAATCAATGTACATTTATGGCACAATCACATGATATCGAGTAACCTGAGGACACACCATCAAATGAAATAAAGAACATACAATCAAATGAATTAAAAGGCATCAATCAAAGTTCATCTATGACAAACTTAAAGGACACGATCATGACACAATCAAGACAATAACAAGACGTACAGAACAACATCCACAAGAGAAAACACCACACCATCAACGCAAGAAGTCGGATACACACCAACAACCCCACTCTTGAAAAGTAAAAATAGATAATGAAATTAACAGGCCCGTGTAATTATTTTAGTTCTCCCACGGGTCTAGACCTTAAGGAATCAATACCCAAAGGTCATTATTTAAAGCCCAGAATTATCCCATTACGTCCGTTGCTCTACTCGGATAAGAAATAAACATACATTTATACTGGATACACATGTTTATAGGATTTATAAATTAAAAAAAAAACAGGAGGCAAACCATAGATATGCGAGACGTTATTTAAAAAAATAAATGAGGCTTCAGAATTTATCTTTGTTCACTTCTGTTTAAACCAGGGGTCTCCAAACTTTTCAGTCCGAGGGCCGCATTAACAATCAAATTTCAGTTCGGGGGCCAGTTTCTTCCAGGCTTGTCTTTGATTTTTCTGGGCAAAGTTCCTCAGCCATCACCAACAAACGTTTTTTCCGTGCACAAAAAATCTCCGCGGGCCGGATGAGAGCACATCGCGGGCCGCATCCGGCCCGCGGGCCGTAGTTTGAAGACCCCTGGTTTAAACCATAACAAATAAAAATCGACATTTTTACGCCCCCCCCCCCCCCCCAACCCCTCCTCTTGGCCCACAATGGTTCATTGTTGCACATTCTCCATTAAATGATGGGAGGGTGGGGTGGGGTGGGGGGTATGGGAAGAGAAATCACACCATGAATATTTGATCGTTTAATCTGCAAATTTCTCCAGCCGTGCTAACTATTTGGTTTTTACACCTTGTCAGCTTTTAGTTTTTACTCTTGTAACAAGACGATTGGGTGACGGTGAAATTGTTATTGAGATGGCGATAAAAGTCGGACGTTAAGTTTAATAGTTAGGACAAGAGTAAGATGTTTAGGGCAAGTTTGGTTAGGGTTAGGATAATGAGTTGAGGTCTGGGCTCAGGTTAGATCAGGACTTCAGTTAGGTTTGGGTAAGGTTAGTACTAGAACAATAGGTTTGATGTTTAGATAAGTTGGGGTTTATGGCTGAAGTTTTAGGTTTAAATTTCGGGTTAGGTTAGGTTTAGAATAATAGGTTCAGGTTTGGCGTTAGCTTAGGTTAGGGCTAGGACTGGAGTTGGGTTAGACTTATTGGTTTAGGGATGGATTTTGGTTAGGTTAGGTTATGACCAGAGAAGTAGGTCTAGGGTTAGGGGTTGACTTATGGTTAGGGAATGAGCGGAGCAATGATCTCTCGGTACCTTTTAACGGAAAAGTAGAACAAAAACATGCAAGGCTTCACAGATACATTGATAAATACACGTTAGCTATGCAGCATACGGCCTCAGCGTGCCTCTATTGATTCTTTACAATATGAATCAACATTATAAATTCTGGACGAGGGGGGGAGGGGATGTGGGATATTGCTCCACCGGGAGCGAGGGTGATTAGGTAAGGGGGGGGAGGGGGGTGTGTGTGGAAATAGAGACTAACTAGAAACAACCAGCGCCGGGTTTGAATAATTTATAAATTAAGGAAGGAGATGCGGCCGTAAAAAGCTAGATAAAAAAAAAGACTAGCGTTGTGGTATAGGGTATAATTTTGATTGACCTCTGACCCCTGGGGCGTTATTTGTAGGGTATAATTTTGAGTGACCCCTGACCCCCAGACAGATCATTCAGATGGGCTGGCTAGGGGAGCCAGACAAACGTTCAATAGCCGAGAGAGGCCAGCGCCCATTGTGTCGGGTCATGGTAATGCGATTACAGATGTTGGTTAAAGGGCGTTACAGGAAGGGGTGGGGGGGGGGGAGAATTGTGTGCATGGGGGAGTCACGCTTGTCCAGCCCGTGTGCTTGAGTAATAACAGAGATTGTATGGGGTGGAGGGGGGGCTTAACCAAGTACTAAAATTGGGAGCTGGTTCTTGGTTAAAAAAAAATAAAACAGGGCGTGTCAGCCGAGGCTTTATTGCTTAGGTGATATTACCACCCTAACATAAAACCTAGCACCCCCCCCCCCCCCCCCAATCCTGACCCTGTCCTCAATCTTTAACCTAAAAGCAATACCAGCTCGGTACAAATCTCGATGCGATGCGGTACGTTATATGTTATAGGCATAAAAAAAAATTATGTTGTTGGATTATTCGTAATGTGTCGGTAAAAAATTACAATAATCTATATACAGGCATAGGCTGTAGAAAAGAAATAAACCTAGCCAAAACCCCACACCTAAGCCAAACCATAGCATAAACTCGAAGCCTAACCAGTATTCAAAATCCAGTAATAAATACACAAGATTTGTGCAATAGAAACGTATCTTACCCTAAACATCAAATCCAAACCAAGCCATAACACTAACCCTGAACATAACATATAATAAAATACAGTAAATCAGGGCTACATAAACTAAACCTAACCCAAGCATCAAACTATGAAACTAAACTCGTCATAAAGCTAGCCAGTTATCGTATACAATAATCAATACACACGATACCGCCTAGTAGATGTAGAGACGAAACAGCCCAGCTGTTAAACCTAACTCAAACCATATCACTAGCCTAAGCCTAACTGTGCAACAATACAGCTAAGCCAAAATAGAACTTTTACTTTTACACTATAACTAAACATCATTGACACACCCATTAACGGAAAAAAAATACACGTATAGATCAAGATTCCATAATGAAGAAATGCCTTAAGGTGAAGCCATGCTTTACAATAGCGTGGCGTGTTGACAGCTGATAATAAAAGTACGCAGCATTTGCTGGTACGTCGCGATCTATAACAGATCCACTCTCGCTTGTAATGTTAGGGTAAATAGACCTAAACGATTGTAACCAGACTCGAGACATAATACTACACTGGTGTTAGGAGCTGAGAGAAATAAAACAATAGTCTAGACTCAATCCATGTACCATATTTTTTTGGTTCAGGAACATTGGGGAGGGGGGGGGGTATTCTTGATCCATATCAGATCAACTCAAGCATTTATTGTAAGGATCAATCAATGCTACTTTAAGCGTGTATCTAGGTAACACATTTACTACATTGCGCGTTAGAATCGTGTGTGTGTGTGGGTCTTGATCCATAACAGATCAACTCATTCATTTATTGTAAGGATAAATCAATGCTACTTTAAAGCGTGTATCTAGGTATCACATTTACTACATTGCGCGTTAGAATCGTGTGGGGGGGGGGGGGGGGGGAAGAGAAAGGGTATTCTTGATCCATAACAGATCAACTCAAGCATTTATTGTAAGGATAAATCAATGCTACTTTAAAGCGTGTATCTAGGTATCACATTTACTACACTGCGCGTTAGAATCGCGCGTGTGTGTGGGTGTGTGTCTTGATTCTTCACAGATCAAATCAGGCATTTATCGTATGAGTCAATCAATGCTACTTATAGGCGTGTGTCTAGGTAACACATTTACTACACTGCCGCGATAGAATCTTGGGGGGGGGGGAGAGAGAGAAGGGTTATTCTTGATCCATTACAGATCAACTCAAGCAATTTTTGTAAGGATCAATCAATGCAACTTAAAGGCGTGTATCTAGGTAACACATCTTACACTGAGCGTTAGATTCATAACAGATAACAACAAGCATTTATTTTAAGGGTCAATCAAGGCATGTATATAGGTAACACATGTGCTACATTGTATGTGGGGGAATCATGCGTTTATTTTATAGGCAACTTGATTCTACTAAAAGGATCGTATTTAGAATTAACACATATACTACATTGTGTGTCGGGGAATCATGCGTTTATTGTATAGGCAACTTGATTCTACTAAAAGGATCGTATTTAGACTCAACATATATACTACAATGTGTGTGGGGGAATTATGCGTTTATTGTATAGGCAACTTGATTCTACTAAAAGGATCGTATTTAGACTCAACATATATACTACATTGTGTGTGTGGAGGGGGGGGGGGGGAATCATGCGTTTATTGTATAGGCAACTTGATTCTACTAAAAGGATCATATTTAGACTCAACATATATACTACATTGTGTGTGTGTGTGGAGGGGGGGGGGGGGGGAATCATGCGTTTATTGTATAGGCAACTTGATTCTACTAACTAAAAGGATCGTGTTTAGACTCAACACATATACTACATTGTGTGTTAGAAGCATATAGAAATAATTGTGTGTTCTTCAATGTATTAGGTAAACTTAAAAAAAACAGTGTGGTTGCAGTGGTGGAAGAAGATTGTCAATGTGTTAAAAGAATATAGTTTTAGCACGCAAGGGGGGGGGAGAGGTAGGAGATGTGTATTCACCTCCCAAGACAATAGTTTTTAACATGAAGACAAGGGGGAGGGTGTAACGAATTTATGTACTCACCTCCCTAGTCTCGGCACACAGCTTACATAACCACAGCGGCTGTTTGTTGCTGTTGGTGGTGTCCATACCACATTTGGAACACACCGCCTGCAGACAAATGACACATTAGGGTTAAAATTAAACTTAAATTACAAACAAATACAACAGGCAAAAAAAAACAAAAAAAAACAAACCCAACCCTTGTATGATATTTCCTTCTACTATAAATGAAACGTTAATTTTCTGCAGTAACATCTTCTCAAGATTACCCCGTAGAATAAATATAAGGGATCGTGCACATGTTGCAGAACATTAGAAAGACATCTTGACCTTCATCCCAACTATACAACATCATAAGATGTTAAAAGACCACCCCTCATATTATATTTTTAAAAATTGAGAATTGTGTTATACAACACTTGAAAACTCTGTACTAAGCAATATAAGATAATGATAAACCACCGAACTAACCCCTGTGTATAATATAATATGTGTAAGATCCCTTAGGGTTCGTTTTAGGGTCAGGGTTAGGGCTGTGCTTAAGGGTAGGTCAGCTTTAAAACACAAACATAATTTCGATGGGGTCATACTGGGTGAAAGGTACCAAAATACTAAGTGAACTTCAGGAGAAATATTTAAAATCTAAGACATAAAACAAAACAAATAAACTTTCCATGTTTTTACTCATGAAGTGAAAACAGAAGTAAAAAATTGGTCGGTTGCTTCCTTAAAAGACAAATCGTATAACAAAAATGTCAGTGATCAATTTAAAAAAGAAGAAGAAAAATGTGTGTTGTTGCTGAATATTTAAACAGTTTATGTTTTTTGATGTGAGGAATTTCCACACATTTCCAGTCAACTGACACCAAATATTTACAGAATCAAAATGCTTTTCTTGTTTTTAAAAAAAAATCACATGTTTCTATATGAGCTTTAAATATCACAACTAAAAAATGCAAGCTTGCAAAATTATAAAATAATATTGAGTTAGCATAAAAACGCCCAGGTCATTTAAGTAAGTAACACTAAAAATTAAGAATTAAGAAGAAGAAAGAAGAAAGATTTAAGTAAGTTACAGTTCTGCTAGAGGTGGGTTAAGCTTGAGTGGGGCCCTGGTTAAATCTATCTGGGGCCCTTAGCTGAATGTTATCTGGGACTCCAGAATGAATCTTTTCTGGGGCCCTGGTTGAATCTTACATGGGGCCCCTGGCTTAATCTTATCTGGGGCCCCTGGCTGAATCTAGGACCCCTATAGGTGTAAAGTGATATCTTTTGTGCCTATTTACCAAGGTATGTTTCATTAGGTCAACACACCACTAATACTTACCTTAGCACAGTCATCACAGTAGGTGGGAGAGGCCCCTAGAAGTTTGAACTCATCCCCACACAAGATGCACTGGGAGGTCCCGTTACCAATGGCGTTCTTTTTCATGTTGTCCAGTTTGTCCACAAGCCTCCTGTAAAATAAAAAAAAACAACATAAAAAGCTTAGCCACAATGGCTTTTGTCTTTTGTAGACACTATGACTTCCAGCTCTTTTGGAGAGCCATCTTGATTAAATACAAAGTCTAGTGAGATAGAATGATGGAGCAGTTGATGGCTAAACTCACAAAGAGTTCAAATCCCAAATCTGACAAAACAAGGAAAGGTTTTCTTGGCTTAGTACAGTTACCTAGTACACACCCTAAACCTAACCCATCTTTACCCAATCCTCTCTTGCTCCACACCTTCCAGGTACTAAGCTCTGAAGAAGATCCTCAAACTTTACTAAACCAAACTCTAACCCATCCTTACCCAATCCTCTCTTGTTTAACACATTTAGAGATAACACTCAAACTTTTACTATACTAAACCCATCCTTACCCAATCATCTCGTGTTTAACACCTTTGGAGATAGCCCTCAAACTTAACTAACCCAAACCCTAAACCATCCTTACCCAATCCTCTCCTGCATCACACATACGATGCACTCAGCTCTGGAGATAACCCTGAAACTTTACCAATCGAATCCCTAAACCTAACCCATTCTTACCCAATCCTCTCCTGCTCCACACCTTACTGGTACTCAGCCCTGGAGATGACCCTCAAACTTTACTAAACCTAACCCATCCTTACCCAGTCATCTCTTGTTTAACACATTTAGAGATGACACTCAAACTTTTACTATACTAAACCCATCCTTACCCAATCATCTCTTGTTTAACACCTTTGGAGATAGCCCTCAAACTTTACTAACCTAAACCCTAAACCATCCTTACCCAATCCTCTCACTTTCAGGTACTCAGCCCTGGAGATGACCCTCAAACTTTACTAACCCAAACCCTAAACCTAACCCAGCCTTACCCAATCCTCTCCTGCTCCACACCTTTCAGGTACTCAGCTCTGAAGATGACCCTCAAACTTTACTAACCCTAAACCTAACCCAGCCTTACCCAATCCTCTCTTGCTCCACACCTTCAAGGTACTCAGCCCTGGAGATGACCCTCAAAATTTGTTCCTGCTCGTCCAGACTCAAGTGGTCAGGCCGGCTGAAGTTGCCCATCCTGTTGGTGTGGACAGACCAGCCGGTGCCTAACCTACGATACACAGTACAACACACACGGGGTATTAGTGAATAAATGTGGCTTCTTATAGTATATCTGGTAGCTAACATTTATAATAGGGTTAAATAAAGGCTTTTTGAAAACTAGTATTTCGGATCATATATAAATTTATAAGTCACAAATTATGTACGTCTATAAGGTTGGAATGAAAACAAAAAGTTTGTGTTAAACCTCATTTAAACTTTAAACTTAATTAGAACGTCCAAGCTTTCAAAAATGATAATCGTTTAATTTAACTTACAAGAAATATTTCTATTTCGACGAATTATGGCAGTAGCATTTCAAAATCATTTTTTAAAAAATCAAACTTAAATCTAGTATTTTTATTCACATTTAAAAAACCATCAAGCCCGAAATTTAAATGAACAAGAACGATAACTTACTTGGCTCTCAGTGAGAGTTGTCTGTCATTGGGACACACCCACCGATCAAGATTCCCGCTGGAGTTGAATTCTCCCATAGTTCTAGTACTGTCAAACCCTCCTACAGTAAAGAGTCCTAGACAGCTAATCCACTCATGTAATTGTATAGCCACTGGCTATCCACTCCTTCAAGATCGGGACTTGTGTTAGTCCATCATGGTACGTCCATGACGCAGGAATCCATGTCCGTTGGTCAAATCTGGAGCTGATTTATTTCTGTAAACAAAACAAAAACAAGCATTTTATTTTTCAAAATACAACTTGATTCTACTGCTGTTATAAATATTTCACAGAAATTGTATAGAAAATTACCACAGAGGCAGTTGATGTAGGTGGACAAGCGCTGGAAGTATAGCTAGAAGAAAAGTTTACAGATCTGGGAAGAACAGTTTATAAGGACGGGGGCACTGGATTAGAGATCACGGCAAGATTACAGAAGGCAAGAGAAGCTTTTGCAGCTCTAAAAATATATGGAGCTCTAAGCAAATGGATAATAAGACCAAATTACGAAACTTTTATTGTAACGTAAAAAATATTGCATTGTAGGCGCTGAAAGCTGGCGACCAACAAAGGTTGAGTGGAACAGAGTGCAATCTTTCATAAATAACTACCTACGGCGAATTTCAAATCTAAAGTTTGATCAAGTACCTAGCACAGGAGTATGGGAACAGACAGGACAAATCTCAGTGGAGCAACAAATTGGGAACAGAAGGTGGAGATGGATAGGTATAACGTTAAGAAAACTGGCTACACGTGTTATTATACAATGTATATTATGTAATCCATGAGAAAAAGTGGGAGACTCAATACCACCTGGCGTAAAGAAAATGAAATTTACAGGTATGTTATTGAAAAGAGCTGGAAAGAAATTTAAAAAAAAAAGGGCCAAAAAAAAAAGGAGAGCATTGAAGGATGTTGTAAATGACCCATGCTTCGATGTGAGCTGAAAAAAAGGCGAAGAAGAAATTTAACGAACGTACAGTAAATTATAACAACCTCGAAAGTAGCGAGTTCAGTTACAATGTTAAAGTAAACATGACGTCCCTTAAGTCCACTCAGCTCTAATGGGTACCTGACTAGAGTCGGGGAAAGAACAGGCGGTGAAGCTGACTACGCAATATGTTCATATGTCCAGGTCAAAGAAACACGAAACTCTACTTGATCTGATGTATGAGCCAATAGGGAGCTTACTTTACTATATTGAAATCAATAGCTTTAGAGCAGGGGTCTCCAAACTACGGCCCGGGGGCCGGATGCGGCCCGCGAAGTCCTCTCATCCGGCCCGCGGAGATCTTTTCGTCAAAGGAAAAATCGTTTTTTTGGTGATGGCTGAGGAACTTTGCCCAGAAAAATCAAAGACATGCCTGGAAGAAACTGGCCCCCGAACTGAAATTTGATAGTTAATGCGGCCCTCGGACTGAAAAGTTTGGAGACCCCTGCTTTAGAGGCTTACCCTGCGCCTAGCCTTAACTCAAACAGTTGACATGGTCAATAGAATACGTACACACAGCATATTGATTTTCATCACTATAAAAACTCGACTAATTCCGCAAGCTTAAAATAATAGGTTGGCACTAAACGAAGGCTATAAAACAACCTGGGGGGGGGGGGGGTTATTGGCCAGTATACCCTAGTTTTTTTATATGTCGATAGTAAAAAAATAAATTCAAAAAATCCGAAAAGAAGTTTTATAAAATCGAAACACTTTTAAGATGTTGTCACATAGCTGAAGAAAACTCCGAACTAACCGAACACATTTAATTACATTCCAAACTGACAAAAACACACACACGCCTATCAGAATCAATACAGATTTATCCCTTCTTTATTGTCCACTTATTTTAAAACACGCACGGAGCCAGTGATGTGTGGCGCGAACACAACTACATCAAAGTAAACCGACGGATCAATGCTAAACTAATGTCGCGGGTTTGAATGTCTCGGCCAGTTAACCACAGCAAACGGGGTATCATTTAAAACAAATACGACCCGGGCTCTGTGCGACAGATGTTGTTGTGTAGAAGGAGAAATTGGTCATCGTGTCTACTGTCGTAGTGCTCAAATCGAACTCAGTATTGACTGAGGCGTTGCGTAGGAGTTACTGTTATTGTTAAACTGCTCATAGGAGTTACGGTTCTTGTTGGACTGGTCGTGGATTGCTGTCGTGTCGACAAAGCCTACATTGTGTGACTGGTATCCGGTTTCAATTAAAGGGGATAGAAATAATATATTTCTTTATTCACCTCAGGGGTCGAAGATGTTTTCTTGTTATTGAAAAGTCATATAAAAATGTATACCTGATAAGATAACAGTGTCGTTATAAAAACGCTGGCAAGTAAATAGCTTAGTGTCCATGTTTCTCGCTGATGTCGCTTGTCAGGTTTATGATTAAGGTTAGGGTACGGTAGAGAATAAATTTTAAAAATATGGTTAGGGTATGAGTTAAGGTTAGGGCTAGGATGGCGATATTAAAGAAAACAATGGACTAGAGTACGCTCTGTATATGCTTGAATAAGTACGGTACCGCAAGTGGTAAGAAAATAGAAGGTAGAGATAGATTTGTAGAAGCTTTATTTAAACAAAGAGTGTGGTTAGTTTATTCAGTCTTGCTCTATCCGTCAACAACACATGTCGCAAGAATTATGACCGAACACTATACCGAGGGCTAACGATTATTAAGACGAGTATAATTAAAGAACTTTTAAAGTGAAGTAAAAAAATAATCTCAGTTTCGACCAGTTTCTTGTGACTATTTATAAAAAACTTCCAGATAAGCACATATCCAATGTCAGCTCAAAAGTATAACATTTCTAGAATAATTACATTTTAAAAAAGTCATTAAAAATTAATATCACGAGTACCAAATTCAATAACGAAGGAGATATAATTAAATACTAGTCGGTTAGATGAGCTGGTGTTCACTTTGAGTATTTACTAATCTTATAAACGAGTTACTAACTTATAATACTCGACTTGTGTAATAATTTTTTGTAAGGAATCATAAGCGACATTTTAAGTATATCTGCTTGCACTTTATAAAAGCAAATTTTTAAAACCTAAGTACGAACTTACAATGTCTAAATACTAAGAAGAAGAAAAAATCCGCAAGCATTGAAACCCGAAAATATAGCAAGTGATATCTATGAGAAAATCTATGAGAGAATATTATCCCTAAGATCATATCATCGAGTCACAAATTCTATCCGTACAACTTGAATACATGTTCGCTAAAAGATATCATAAACAAGTATAGGGGAGGAGGAAGGGGGGTAATTATAATAGAACGGCGACACTCAAACGATAGTGTAAGTATCAATTACTGTATTTAAACACTGGGTGCAGGCACAGGGAATGTGAAGCAGAGCAACAAAACGATCATAGATTTCTTGACGACACTAAGGGGTAAACGAGAGCAATATTTTTTTATGCTTGCGTATGGAAGCAATGTTTCTTTCAGACTTTTTTCTTTGGGGTGGCGGGTGGGGGGGGGGGGGATTTTCAGGATGGGGGGCGGATACTGGTAAAAAATATATTTCTTATATAAATATTATATTCGTACGGGGGGGGGGGGTAGACGTTGCTGGAAGAAAATCTGTTTGGAGGGGGCGGGGTAGTGAACAGAGGCTGATTACTCTGAAGGGGAAGGGGTGGCTTGGATTAAATTACAGCAGCCCCTAAAGCTATCAAGGGACAATGACTATTTATATTTTGTTACAGTTATAAGATATTTTTATCCTCTAAACTTTGATTTCAGAAACCTCGAGTCCAGTGCTGATGATACTAACCTTTCATACGCCGAGGTCACTGAAACTGATGAGCTCTACTTCACCTGCCACATGGGCCGTAATGATCCAAAGGGTACTTTACTATCAAGCATGCAACTTCCCCTAATTTCTGTACTAATGTCGTATTCGTGCATGTTTCATACTAAAGAAAACTACTAAAATTTTTTTAAAGATTTACGTTTTTACGTTCATCCCGAGTACCAAACGTTGTGATACACAAAACAGCCAAAAATAGCCACGGTAATAAAAAAAAACGGCCTAGGCGCACTAAACCGTAACTTAAAACTCACGTGTTGAGCTGTGGGGGAGTTCACAGCAGTTTGAAATCCGATGATGGCATCATCTAAAGGCCAACATTATCTTGTGCTGGAGATCAGGTTCCACAACACAAAAAATACAATTTCATGAGTTGTTTTCGAGTAACGGCTTTGGGATTTTAATGAATAAACAAGCTTACAAAACCTTAATATATAATAACAAGCTTTTAAATAAAGAAAGAACTTTAAATTCTCTCTACTTATAATAGTAAAAATTAAAGCGCTGGTCGCAGTAAGTATTGAAAGTATTTCTAAGGTGACCAACGCTTTTAAATATGCCAAACAGGTCCTTTCACCATTATAAGATAACACTTAATATTCAGAAAAAAGTTGCAAGATCTAAATATAATATGAGTTTTTATATAATTTTGACAAATACATTTCAGGACTAAAGTAGAATTTTACTACGATATACTTCTTGTAGAAATAATGTATAAAATAATTCGCCACTGATAAATAAGTTTACACCCCCACCCCACCCCACCCTCTCTATTGTATTTGAATCACTACGTTTACTAGTCAATGACACTTCTGATTTGGACGATAAGACCAGTGGGGGACAGAGGGGGGTCAGGGTATTTTATTATCAACAAACCCCAGTTGCTCCGTACTTTCTAGGGATATGTGGGACGTACCACTGCTCTAGATGAACCTGGGCTAGTACTTTCTACCGGACAGAGTGGTGAAGGTCAGTGACATATTGTCGTAAGCTTAAGCCGTACTTAACAAGATATGTGATGTGTTACCGAATAACATTGTCGAAAAGTATTTTAAAATAACTTTTACCCATATCTATTTATCACAACTGCTGGTTTTAGAAACGTGACGGAAATATATAAAGGCACTTAGCGTTATTTTATAATTTGGTATCTTTATTGCTTAATGACAACATCAATGAAAAATACTGAAAGCGTAATAAAGGTAAACATTCAGTATAGGCCTACATGTAATAATGTTCTAACATATTTGTTACAATATTTATAAGCAAAGCTTGCTGCAAAGCTACAAACGATATGGAGCAATACACAACAGCGTTGTTGAATTTTAACTGGTGTAGCCTAATAATGTATCTAAAAGTATACCTATTATTAAAGGAAAAACAATTTAAAAAACGTATTTTATTCCTTTTTGTATTCAACTAACATGTGACATTGAGATGCCGAGATATAAAGATATATAGCAGCTAAGTTCCGAGATATATTGATACAGCTATAAATTATATCCCCCCCCCACCCCTTTCCCAGTCAGGACATCTAAATACGGCATTTTATACACAAACACGAACTCTTTACAATAAATATGCATAGTTTCTTTACAAGCGCGTGACATGCATTCGGTTTTTAAACCATTCCTCCGCCATTGACAATAAATATGCATAGCGTCCTTGCATGTGCGTGGTGCGCATGCGTTTGAAGCATTTTTCCGCTATTATTACCATCCGACATCGAGTAATTCGTTAATGCTCTAGGGGGTTGGCGCACATTTCAATCATGGACAACTTTCTTCTTATGTTAGACAACTTATATTACTGAGGCCGGCTCAGTCTGTGATTTATTTTGATAAAATTCAATATTTTTTAGGACTTAGCGAATTGTATATTTGCATACAATGCAACAGACATATTTGGTAAAAGATTTAGTTTAAATATGCCAAAACATTGATGGCCTTTAAAATTTACTAGATCTAGCCGTAAAATATATTTCACACCGAAGTTTGGGCGCTAAATGTGTTGTAGAAAAGAAAGATTCAAGCATAGAAAAAAAAAGTAGAGAAACGTTGGTATATTCTGCGGTTTGGTCGTTCGAGCTAATTATGATTTTGAACGTCCTTAAGACAGACTTCGTTGAAACAGAAAAAGGTGTAACAGATGTACATGACCAATTTCCCCTAAAGGTCAGGTGTAATATTTGTCAAACAAGACGGACACAAATCTCCCAAGGTCAGGTGTAATATTTGTCCAACATAAGGGACACAACTCTCCCAAAGGTCAACAAGACAGATAAAATTCTCCTAAGGTCAGGTGTAATAATTGCCCAACAAGACAAAATTATCCTAAGGTCAGGTGTAATATTTGTTAAACAAGGCAGACAAAAATCTCCCAATGTCAAGTGTAAACGTTGTCCAACAAAACGGACACAATTCTCCCAAGGTCAGGTGCAATATTTGCCCGACAAGAGAGACAAAATTTCCCCAAAGGTCAGGTGTAAAAATGGCTCAACAAGGCAGACAAATCCCCCCTCCCCCCACACACACATCAGCCTATGTTGTTTAGAGGATTCCCTTTCAGACCTAACAGCCCGCGGGGCAGACGAGTCCCTCTAATTTCTATGACCTAGGCGTATGATCAGGTCATCTGGTCAGCAGTGCGCCCAGAACGTTGTTTAAAAACCATCTTGTTTAACCCAGTTTAAAAATGAAAGAACTCAACGTCCGCTCCGAGAGCTTCAAATATCGTTTTGTCTGGCTGGCAGACCGTGAGATGAGTCGGGGTAGTGCTGTAGGAGGTTGTCTCATAAAATAATGATCAATCTATGTTCGTGGGTTTTTTCTTCCTTCTCTGGTGCGTGTATTGGTAGAGAGGGGGGATAATCAATACACGTATTCACAATTTAATTTAGTTTAAAATGGGTATGCCGTAATGCAATAATGACATCCGAGTTGAATTATACAGTCACACAATTTACTAATTCTGGAAACAAATTTAGTACCGTATGCTTATAAACAAAGATATAAAGTTTTAATGATTCTTTAATTTACTTTAAATTGTAAAAAAGCGATAGATCCCCCCCCCCCATTACAACATGCTTTTTATTCGTTGTAATTCAAACATTACAGCACATCAGGAATACGCCAAACATAGAAACAACAAGGTGTTTTATTGTGTATTTGTATCGACACAGCAATGCATCTTTCCTAAACGCCTTGTAATCGTGTCTATAGTTCTACATACAGCAGATATATTGGCTATAGTATCACAATTATGTTGGGGAGACAGTCTCATATTTGTAAACTTTGAAGACGATGGTTCCCCACATAAGTCCCTCCCTCTTATTTTCAGATGTTCTATTTTCTTTTTAAACATTAAACCGAAGATAGAAGTTTTTTTTTTTTAAATTTCAAATTTTTTAAAAATATAGCGAAGTGCGATCTGGTCTTTCCCTCTCTCCTCACTATTACTACCGTATAGAAAGACTACCCATACCATACCCCCCACCCCACCCCACACATACACAAACAAAGCATTGAGCGACCACAAACACGCCGCTACAATTGTTATCTCATGAGAAAAAAAAATCCCGAATCTCCAAGAAGTGCGCAGCTTACTTAATCTCTCAACGATTTACTCAGCTTTTTAAAAAAAAATTATTTCCCTAAGTACTTAGGTCTCTAAGCCCACTCGTGCTGGTTCAACAAATCGATGGAAAGTTTGAAGAAGCGAACAGCAATGCTTGAGTAGGGTTGTCTACGCGGAACACAAAGATCTCCAGATAAGAAAAAGGAAGTTACGGAGCAAGCGTTCAAATAAAATCGTAATATTACCGTAAGACATGCATAATTCAGCGTTTGTACAAATGTTTCTAATGAGAACAAATGAAGTTAAGGAGCAAGCGTTCAAATAAAATCGTAATATTACTGTAAGACATGCATAATTCAGCGTTTGTACAAATGTCTCTAATGAGAAAAAATGAAGTTACGGAGCAAGCGTTCAAATAAAATCGTAATATTACTGTAAGACATACATAATTCAGCGTTTGTACAAATGTCTCTAATGAGAAAAAGGAAGTTACGGAGCAAGCGTTCAAATAAAATCGTAATATTACTGTAAGACATGCATAATTCAGCGTTTGTACAAATGTCTCTAATGAGAAAATGAAGTTACGGAGCAAGCGTTCAAATAAAATCCTAACATTACTGTAAGGCTTACATAATTCGGAGTTTGTTAATATGTACTATCGAGTTTTCTAAAAAGAAAAGATATGTTAGGATTGCGGATATGACGCTAAGCTTAGTGATCGATTAACTTAAAGTCGAGTACCATATGGTACTACTTCTTCAATCTTAATTTAATTGTAAAACTGGAGGGATTTCCTCCAACTCAATTAAGTATTGCGTGTCAACCTGATGTGAGCCATTTTCGCCCGCCTACTTCGACTGTATTTCTTTCTGTATTTGCTTCTATAGTATTTTTGTCAACCAAGAACAATTAGCAAGACAACAGTTGTTAGATTTTGGAGTTTTCGCTCCTAGGTGGGTTGCTGTCCCCAGCTAACGATTCTCCCGGGTATTTGAACAAGTGTTCAATAACGACCAGACTAATTTAATACTTGAACTCCTAAACTTAAAATTTTTTTCATTTGTTAATATTTTAACAGTTCCTATTTTGGTGATAATTATAAAAAGCATCATTACAAATGTTGTTCATAATTTAAGCAGTCTGGCACCTCACACAAAACGATATACTTTGTTTTAAATTTAATAAAAAAAAATCAATTACGTCTGAATCAAATATCCAGTAACCATGGTGATGTATGAACAATACTCCATCATACGACCTAAACACCCAATGGGAATGTATTTCTTTCATGTTTTTATCCCCCCCCCCACCTCACATCCCAAATCACACACCCCCCCCCCCCTATAACCAGCTGATACTCGGCTGGTTATTTAAAACCCGATCAATCACACCGTACCAGCCAATTTCTATGGCCAGATAAATATTAAATAGTGGCGTCCTATCAACCAGAATGTTGACATGTCTATTTGATTCTTTTACATCGATTTTATACACAGATGTAATAGTAACACACACACACACACACACACACATATATATATATATATATATATATATATATATATATATATATATATATATATATATATATATATATATATATATATATATATATATATATATGGGGAAAGAGGGAGCCGTTTGAGAAGCATCATGTTAACTACTTGTTCTTCGACTCAAGCAAAGTCAGCTGTCTTGAAAAGTCAATCATCTTCCTAAGTCATCTTTCTAGAAGTCATCTAAATGACGACTTACTCATCTATACGAAGAGACGTACAAATCAAGTCACGTGATGTTGGAACGCCACCAAAAAAATATGGCCCGCAAGGTCTTTTCTTTTTTAAAAATCTTTTAAATCAGTATTCATACAGTACATAAAATCCATTTTGAAACATGACGTCAAAGGGAGAGGTATTCAGAGAAAATGTAAAAATAGATACGTTTGAACTGCTGAAAGAAGATGAAACAGTTTCCTTCTATAAAGGGAAGGGTCAAGTAGTTCCATACCTACTGTGTCTAGCACCCACCTACATTATAATTAATCAGCGTGTAATACATTCAGTCTAACTTTTGGTAATTAAAAAGCCTAACAACATCCAGTTTTTTTGTGGGTTATCGTGTATGCTAGTGTAAAGCCAACAAAAGCTTTTTATGTGGGCTGGTAACAAGCCCAAAACAACGCCTTTCTAGTAGCTTATCATGTGGGCTGATAAAAAAGGCCAAACTAAGCCTAGTTTATGTAGGTTATTAAATGGCCTAATAAAAAAGCCCAAACTAAGCCCATTCTGTGTAGGTTATCATGTGGGCTGATAGAAGAACCCAAAACTAAGCCCAGTTGGTGTAGGTTATTAAATGGGCCGATAAAGAAGCCCAAACTAAGCCAGTTGGTGTAGGTTATTAAATGGGCTGATAAAAAAGGCGAAACTAAGCCTAGTTTATGTAGGTTATCATGTGGGCTGATAGAAGAAGCCCAACGACGCCCAGAGTTTGAAACACGTAGGTTATCGTAATAACCTCTCCAGGATGGCCTTGGAATATTCCTGTCAAACCACCCCCCCTCCCCTCCCCCACAACGCCCCCTCGTCCATCAGCAACCAGACAGCTAGTTATCTCAATCGATATTTTCAAAACGTGAATTTGACCGATAGGTACTTTACGTGTTAGTGCGCGGTCTCGAATTAGCTGATACAATGTGGGGAAGGTCATTTTATCTTCATCATTACATTACTGCTATCTCCCTAATATAAAATATGTCTACGATATTCAATTTAGGCGGTGCGCCGTCGTTAGGTTTCAGTCGCACTACACACTCCCATCCCTGCAAATAATATCAGTACTTTGCATCTTTTAATTATCAGAATTGTCATGAAAACAACAGGCACATTATATACATCTGTGAGCGTGCGTGTATGTGTGTGTGTGTGAGATAGAGAGAATGGGGGGGGGGGGAGAAAGTGAATTACCATATAACATTATATATATATATATATATATATATATATATATATATATATATATATATATATATATATATATATATATATATATGTGTGTGTGTGTGTGTGTGTGTGTGAGTGAGTGTGTGTGTGTGTGTAAGTGCACTCATATGCGCTTGACCATCCGGAAAAGATCTAGCTTGACCCACCTGCCACTCTTATGAGAGAAAAAAACATCCCGCCTATAGGGTTGGTAAGTAGGTCACCAACCAGTTCTACGGCTCAATAAAACCTACATGAGACATAGAACTGGTTGGTGACCTACTTACCAGCCCTATACTCACACGTCTGCGCGTATCTGTTATTTACCCAAGAATTATACAGCGTTATCAATCTGACTTTCGGAGTAGATGAACTATCCTATTTCAAGGGTTTAGATTTTAAAATTTCTTTTTTTTTTTTTAAATTTCATTTTTGTGTTAATCCTCGAAAAGCTTCGACATAAAAAAAAAGTCTTGGAGAATAAGAACTAGTTCCCGAATGGATGCCCGTTGACAAAGTGTTCCATTAGGCGCATTCGGCATTATGCGGAATTAGTTTTTCACGAGACATCAGGGAGGTCGGTGTTAGAATGTGCTAATGTGAGCGGAGAATAAATGGGTTGGATGTCAAATATGGCTAAATAGTTTTAAAATACAGGGCTAACAGTGTATATATATATATATATATATATATATATATATATATATATATATATATATATATATATATATATATATATATGTATATATATATATATATATATAAAACATTTAACGAACTATTTGTCTTTTTTGTCTAGTCTTTAACCACGCTTTTGTGTGCTGACGAAGACCTTCGGTTGAAGCGTCCATTGTACCTGTAATTATGTTTAATTTGTGAAGATACTAAGCTTCTTATTTTATTACTACTATGTGGTAAAACATCTTTGATTCGTTTTGTGAGCCCAATGAGTAATTTCTGCTTCCATTTTGTGTTTAAATATCAGGAACTTTGTTTTTCCATTAGCCCAATTTTTTTTTATTTATTTGCGACTCAAGGAAAATCATCCAAGAAAATGATTGTCAGCTGAATGCAGGAAATAATTTATGCTCTTTTTTTAAAGAAAATAATTATTCATTCGTCATAAAAAAATATAATTCCTTCTCATTCATTCAAACTTGGAGATACATTTGAAAAAAAATAATTATATCCTAGTCTTATCTTGCCTTTAGAGTATTACATTTTACAAGTAGCTAAGGGCATTTTAGGTTAGGGCCTATAAGGAATTACCGCAAAATCATTGGTTTGTAATAACATTATTTTTTTGCACAACTACAAGACTGAATTAAATATGCGTTAATGAACGGAAGAAACTAAGAGAAATAGTATTAACACGATTAAAACCATGGTATAGCCATATACAGTAAATAAAAATGTTGCCCTGAGAGCAAACATTTTTCAATTCATTTGCATTTGCAAATTTTAAACATTTATTCATAAAAATTAAATTTCCGAATTTTTTTTCCAGCTTTTGTTTCTTAATTAATTAATTTTGTATTGTATTTTTTTTATGGCCACTCGAAGTTAAAAAAAACAACAACACATTTTTAGTTCATGTCAACAACAATGACCAGGTCCAACGCTCAAGATTCCTAGCGACGCCGGCATTTAATTTTTATCTCCTCGTAGAAACTGGCTGGTACAACGTGATTGATCGGGTGTTAAATTAAAGTTTTTTTAAAGCTTTTCTTTACAGAGCCAACTTTAAAAAGTTTACTAGACAGATACTACGTTAAATGGTGTTGACATCTCAAGCATACTTGCCCTAACATTCTGATAGCATATCATGTTGTGAGCATATTTTAAGGAAGCTTGGACTTCAATATCCAATCTAATCACATTTCAATCATTTCTGACAAGAAATATTTCAATTATTTCTTCACAATAAGTTTTTATGTAGCTGAAACTGAAACCACTGACTGCGGTATCCGGTAAAACGTTTCAACGTTTTCAGCGTTTATTCCGTAGAATGATGTAGACGATACGCTGAGTTTTAAAATGGCTGCGGTAGTTTTTTTTAGCGAATTCCACCAATTAACGAATGTATGGTCGGCTTGATAATACTGAAACAAATTTCCGATGCACACATTTTCACAAGTCTGTTCTTAGTATCAAAATTGTATGCCTAACTGCACATTTTCACAAGTAGCCTATGTTCTTAGTATCGAAATTGTGTACCTAACCACATTTTCACAAGTCTATTCTTAGTATCAAAATTGTGTGCCTAGCTGCACATTTTCACAAGTCTGTTCTTAGTATATCAAAATTGTGTACCTAACCACATTTTTACAAGTCTTTTCTTAGTATCAAAATTGTATACCTAACTGCACATTTTCACAAGTAGGCCAATGTTCTTAGTATCAAAATTGTGTACCTAACTGCACATTTTCACAAGTAGGCCAATGTTCTTAGTATCAAAATTGAGTACTTAACCACATAGTCACAAGTCTGTTCTTAGTATATCAAAATTGTGTACCTAAATTAACAATCCAGATATATTCAAACAGTCGCCATCGACCCTTGAAACGTTGGCTGCCGACTACTGCCACACACGATACAGCTCAACACTTCAAATAACATTTTAAGTTGAATAAACAAGGAGTTTAAGCTTAATGATATTAAAAGAAATAACCCCTTGTGCATTTCCTGTGCAATTCTAACAACGTACCACAACTAACTATATTGATTAATTAAAGAGACTGGTCTGCGTTCATGGCACCCCGAAGAATATCAATTAACAATCGATGGGGTTGGTATTACCGTTTGATACGGCTTAAAACAGAAGAAGTCGGGCTCGCCGATTTCTAGTATTGATTGATTTAAAACGTCGCGATTGATTGAACACACGGGCGCGCCGTTTACGCAGGATTACATCCGCTAATCGAATTAATCTAAGGCGTCATTTCTGGTCGATCGTGTTTGAATCTAGATGGGGGAGATGTTGCAGATACATCAGAAATAGTTGTGATATGTGTCATACTTTTAATAAAGGAAAAAAAAAACCACCGGGTAATATACACATAATGCGCAAGTTGCGCTTCAGGGCCTGAAGCTTCATAGGGCAGGTAATGCAGAGTTCATCTGTTTCTGTGATGTCGGAATTTAAAGGAATAATGAGGTCAGTTTTATACCAAGCCAACTTTACGTTCCCTACAGTCTTAAGTAAGTTAGGTACCCATGAGAGTTATGTCAATATTAGACATTACAAAACTGATTACATTTAATAATACCAAGTGCTTTCGTACCATCATATATATCAGTCAAACACTAGTGGTCTTAAATGAAGAAAATCATATACTTAAAGACATGCAAGACAGACCAGGGGTCGACCATAAATGTCACTTCATTTTAAACGTTATTTACCCTTAAAGTACAAAAAGCAAGACACCCCCACCCCGCCCTCCTAATTGGACATCAAGCAGTTCGAAGCCCTCGCTACCAAATATACAAAATTATATCTTAATAAATTTTACTAAAAATATTTGTTATAAAAAATGGAAAATATATGTTACGTCTCATTTGTAAGCCTAATCCCCTCCCTTTCCATGCATCGCATCGTCACAAAAGAAAAATCTTAATCTCTGATGCAGGATCTTGTATTACCTAAACAGCTTTATTTTAAATTTAAATGCTTCAATGCATACCTTGAAATCACCCCCCCCCTCCCTCCCCACCCAGACAGTAAAGCGGTGAACTTTTAAAATATTTGTATCTTAAGTTGTGACACAAAAGAGGTTAAGAGCTTTAGCCCCCCCCCCCCCAATCCCCACGTACTCTTTCTTTTTCGTCACGTGACAACCTTTTTAAAAAAAAATGAGTAATGAGATCCAGGAGGAATACCCAACCATTTCCCTCTAACAAATAAGACGCCATCTTGTGTTGAGCAAGACATCCGCCCACACAGAAATTCAATATTAAATCTTTATTTATTTGTAATATTGTTTTTCAAGTACACTCGGTAGATATAACGACACTCGACAACGCTGTTTGCGAAATCTGAAAACTTGTATTACACGAAGGTTAAAAATAGCAGTTAATTGAACACATTTTTTTAATGAATTTAATTTTCAGTTTAAACGCACCCGACGTATTTCATTACAACTGAATCTGAACATTTAAAAAAAAAAAAACTTGGGTGTATTAAAGAAATTTTAAATACGATTTATAAAAAAAAGCTTCTCGTGTTCCCATAAAAAATGTGGTTTTGAAAGTTTCAATTTTGATTAAATTTCTGCCCATGTTGTTTTCAAATGTCAGATGCGTGCTAGGGTGAGATTAAGCTTTTTTTTTCTCCTGATTTTTATGACGGGTGGGGGTGCGATTTTATGACGGGGTGGGGTGCGATTTTATGACGGGGTGGGGGTGCGATTTCTATGGCGGGGTGGGGGTGCGATTTCTATGGTGGGGTGGGGAAACTTGAAGAAAAAAAAAAACACTTTGTCTAGAGAAGACAGGGGTTTAAAAAAAAAATGCAAGAGATCTAGGCGATCACGTGACACTTTCAAGGGTGTTCATAAAGCTTAAGTTTCAGTGATTATGATACTGAAAAGCTTTCAGTGTTAAAAGACGTTCAATTTCCAGAGTTTTACCTTTGATGTAGTAACTGTATTCAGTGTAGTAATAGATCACATTTGTTAGTGTTCAGAGGACATTACATTTTTAGGTTTCAAGGCGCTAATATTCCACAGATTTCATTTGATGTAGTTAAATGTCCAGTGTCCAAAAGATATTAAATTCTGAATGTTCAAAATTCATTATATTTTCAATGTTTTTCTTAGATGTAGAAATTTTTTCAGTGTTCAAAAGGTATTTAATTTTTAGTCTTCAAGTTGAAGTTAGAGTTTTAATATTTTCCTTTGAATTCGGCCTACATCAGTTAATTTTTTAGTGTTCAAAAAGATATTATATTTTCAGCGTTTTCCTGTAATGTATTTAAATATTCATTGTTCCCCTTTCATAGTTACATTTTGACGAGTCAATAACGTTTGTCAATTTAATTCACGGACCGAAAGACTGCTGTCAACTCCCCCTCCCATTTTTTTCGATTGTCGAACAAACTTCATCTGAAAGACAAGCTTGCGTAATGTCAATGATGGAAATACCTGCATACAAATTTGCGTGCTTTTAGTGTAATTTTTATTTTAAAACGATCTATGAATAATAGGCCTAAGTAAGTAAGTAGATCTCGGATAGATTATATCTAGATCTAGAAAGAAGTAATCTAGATCTACATTCTATAGATATATAGATCTGTATATATTCTACTATTCAATAGATTAGTGCGGCTATATATTTTATTAATTACAGTGAGACATTGGTACGTTACCATTGTAAAATATCCAGCTGTAGCCTAATGTCTAGATCTATATCCAGAGAAAGGAAGATACTCTCGAATTTCACTTTTAAAAAAAAAAAAAGAACGGGCTATACTTAACCTGGGTTCAAGAAATCAATACTATTTTACGTTGAAGCTTTTTTTTTAAAATTACAAGCATCTTCTCGAAAGAGTAAAGACGACAATTATCCGAATAACTGAAATTCTGGCTTACCTCGAGATGTAATAGTCGGTGTCAAATTAAACTTTAATTTTACTTTCAAGCGCACGGTTAAGGACAGACTGTCATTTTCATTACGCAATAGACCTAAAGCAATTCAGGGGGGTTACACAGACCCTAATACAGACAGACAGGTGCCATTTCGAGGAAGGCAATCGCCGCTAAGTATTGATTTATTGGAGACCGTTCGGACCAGCCGAGAGAAAGGTATGAGCGTATCATCCTCTTCTACTTAGCCAATCAATGGCCACTGTTCAGCTAAGCTCACTATAAGAAATTAATTCAAATTAGCCACAACGTGAAGACTGTTCAACTTAGCCACTACAAGAAGACCATTCAACTTAGCCACTACAAGAAGACCATTCAATTTAGCCACTACATGACGACTATTCAACTAAGCAAGTACATGACGACTATTCAATTTAGCCACTACATAACGACAATTCAATTTAGCTACTAAATGACGACTATTCAACTTAGCCACTACATGACGACGTTTCAAATTAGCCACTACATGAGGACTATTCAACTTAGCAATGTAAATGATGACTATTCAACTTAGCCACTACATAACGACCATTCAATTTAGTCATTTCACCGCCGTCATAGACAATACAGCTAAGTCCACCCCCTCTCTACCAAAAACTTAACCCCTCTTAGACCAACCTAAAGCTACCCCTCTCCCTTATACACACAAGACAATCATTGAACTTAGCCTCTAGAAAACCGCCTTTTATACTTAGCCACCTTTAGACCACCCACCATTAAGCTTAGCCACTATAACAACAACACACAAAAAACGCACCATTTAACTTTAGCGTAGACACCTCAGACTATCACAAAACGTAAGACAATACAGGACAACTATTTAGCTTAACACATCTTAGAACACAACTTACCAGCATCTTCCTTCAACACAATCAACTCGACTACTGATCATTCAACTCGGTCAGTCCTCAGCGATTAGACTTAACTTTAGCGACAGCTTGAAACGGTAAATTATTTTTTTTATAAAGAACTAGCAGCATATACCCGGCGCTACACGGGTTTTGGGGAATATATAACTTTTTCAATTAAATGAATATAAGGCTTTTGAGGGAATAATTATAGTATTTATTTTTATAGCCCTAACCAAATTTGTTGAAACAATGCATGTTGATGAGAGGTGATGTTCTATTACCTAGATCAGGAATCGGCAATCGTTATTGAGTCAACATCCAGGTAATTATTTACACAAAAAATATTTCGGGAGCAGCAGAGAAATATGCATATATATATATATATATATATATATATATATATATATATATATATATATATATATATATATGTGTATATATATATATATATATATATATATATATATATATATATATATATGTGTATATATATATATATATATATATATATATATATATATATATGTGTATATATATATATATATATATATATATATATATATATATATATATATATATATATGTGTATATATATATATATATATATATATATATATATATATATATATATATATATATCTATAATATAAGCGGGCTGTGTCTGTCCTTCCGTCCGTCATCGCTATAGATTTTGGGACTATAAAAGTAAACTTCGCACCATGCTGTGCTTTTCAGTGCACCGCAGTGTCGAATTGCAAGTAATTGAGTAGGGTTTGTTTATATAACGGCATAAAGCTATTTTATAATTTCCACTGTTTGTACAATTTTGCATAACGTAAAGAGAATATTAAATACACGCACATTGCTAAAACATATTAAAAGGATCAATGTCAAATATCGTTTTCGTTAATATTCCCAGAAAAAGTGGATACATATTAATAACATAATAACAGTACGGTAGAAAAATCTAATTAAACTGCTTAGTAATTTTGCCAATGGAGGTAATTCAAAGATAAATTGAACTCACGCTAAAAATGTGAATGCAAAATCTGCAAGACGGAATAATTGTTGGAATAATATAATTAGCAAAATGTGAATGCAAATTATGCAGACGTGTAAGAGTACATTATTGTTGGAATATTATTATTAGCATTGATTGATAAAAGGCTATATTTTATTTATTTTATTCACTGAATGTACTGTTTACTAATTATAATTTTTAATCAACTATTCTCCATTACTATATTAAGTCATCACGTTCATTAGGTGCGCAATGGTTTTAGTCATGAAACTTTATTGTCAATTTTTAAAAGTACTGAAAAAAATGCATGAATTTATGAAGTGCAATATGGTCGGTAAAACACGGATATTCTAAATACTGCCTTTAATTTATTTGCGGTAAAGCTAGGGGTTTTATAACAGAGGCGTAGCAAGAGGGGGGGGGGGGTGGAAATCGAAAGTTTGAGGGAGGTGGGAGGGTGTAAATCGAAATTTTCCGCCGGCGCTCGGAAAGGGCGCGATTTTGGCGCTACGGGATAGACTGTGAGCAATATGCCTTTATGATTACATTTAAATTGAGTTTATGTTGAGTGTTGTGTTTGTTTTTTCGTTTTTGTTTTTTCTTTGCGTTCGTTTGTGTTGTATTTAGTTTTGTTCTGTTCCCAACTTGGTACATTTAAAAAAGATTTACCGTGTGTTGTGGTTGTGGTTGTGTTGTGGTTGTGTTGTGGTTGTGTTGTGGTTGTTTTGTGGTTGTGTTGTGGTTGTGGTTGTGTTGTGGTTGTGTTGTGATTGTGTTGTGGTTGTAATGTGGTTGTGGTTGTGTTTGTTTGTGTTTGTGTTGTGTTTTGTTTGTTTTGTTCTGTTCCAAAGTTGGTATATTTTAAAAAGATTTACCGTGGCGGAGCACGGGATGCAGCTAGTATATATATATATATATATATATATATATATATATATATATATATATATATATATATATATATATATATATATATATATACATATATATATATATATATATATATATATATATATATATATATATATATATATATATATATATATATATATATATATATATGAATGTATATTCATAAACATCGGCCAGACAGATTGGTCTTCAATAAAAATGCTTTATCTTCAAAACGTAAGTGCAAAAACCGTTAGAGAAAGAATTTTTACGACATTAAGTGCTGAACTTAGGAAAGGATGGGGCTAAACAACTTGTCGCTTTCCTGGTTAACTTGCCGTTTTTTCTGGTGAACTTGTCATTCCACTGGCTCGGCTGTAACGCTGACGTGAATATCTGTGATGAAATCAGTGGCCGTCGGAGTCCGGCCAAGAGAGATATTGAGTACGACAGAGAGTGCGCTAGATCAGATTGTAGGCCTGGGGTATGACAAGAAACGGCTGTCCGAAAAGGGAAATGTTGGATCCGGTTGTGGACCTTGGGAACACGGCTATCTTAGATAGACAGTGTTTCTTTCATGCGTCTCTCCCGAGATGGGGGACGGGACAGTGAATCCACCCGGAGAGCACGTCCAATGCCCCCCCCCCCTCCGAAAATAATTTATAATTTATAAAAGAGATATGTGCATTAACCAGTGTCCGCCCATTCCCCTGGAAATTTTAAGGACCTTCCCCGGAAGTTCGGCCTCCCCTTCCCCGGAAAAAAAATGTCTGAATGAATCCTCGGTCTTAGAGCTAACGGAAATGTGGGATTATTGTTGTGCCAGATCTTTAAAACCGACGCCTTAAAGTACATAAACACAAACCATATGTGCTAACTCACTGCTTGTGTCATTATCAATTTCAAACGCAAATTACATGCTTTTGCAGCACGTGTCGGGGAATTGTTTAGAGCAATGCGCCTAATGGGGTGATACTTGTTCGATCAAATAATTAAATTAGAAGTAAATTGCTCCACATTCTGATAGGCGACTAGATGACTGCGACTTGAAAATAGTGACGCAAGCCCTGGTCAGCAAGTTGAGAAGAGCCAGATGTTGCCCATATATCAGGCCTCCTCTCTCCACACAACTGATGGACCCAAGAGACAGGACGTTACGTATACAACTTGGCATTAGCAGTGTGGCAGGAGTAGTCTAAAGGAAACCAGCGTTAGTATCAGCTGTATGATTTTGGAGTTTTCTCTGTTAGATGGATTGCTATCCCAGTTAACGGGCCTCATCGGCCCGGGGAAAATTTGGTTAGCAATCATACAATATCTCGTTACTTATCACTATTAGGGTTAGGTAAGAAATGGTTTTTAACCCCTGGGGTAGGAGTGTGTGAGTTCCGTGTTGCGTTATATCAACCGTAACCTCCGGCCCGAATATGTCGTTCCCGAAAATAGAACCACAAATTAGAAATCACCACTGAGATCCTTAACGGCGATGATGAAAAAGATGATATAATGATGACGATGATCGCGATAATGAAATCTTTTAGAATTGGGGCAGACAAAGTTAAGAATATTTTGTGATAGAAATGAAATAGGCCAATACATTTTGCGTTAAAAGAAGTTTAGAATCTGAGGGGAAAAAAATGTCATTTGCCACATTGTCGTAGGCTTTCAATACGTCAAAGGAGCAAATTGTGGCTTCTTTAGAGGTTTTTTTTTTATTGCTAGAATTACTTTTTTTCTTCATATTCCAGGCAATACATCGCGTCATGACAGCAAAGGATATTTCATAAGCTGGCCTTGAACCGAAGATTGATTTTTATAACTTAATTTTTAAAAAAAAAAAACGACAACGTAATTGAAGAGAAAGAAAAAGAGCATAGCCGGAAGATGTGGGATGTGTCATACGTTTAAAACATTTTTAAAAAACATTTTTTTTTCTTATTTTTTCCGTTGTTGTCAATACTGGTAGACCTTGTCCAAGCGTTTTTAATTTAATTTCTTTCATAGGTACTCGGGAAACAATAGATGCGCTCAGAGAAGTGACATCCTCAGGGCAATAGTTGTAGAGATCATGGGTCACCCCAGTAGCGTACGCAGGGGGGGAGCAGGGGGAGCGGCCGCTCCCCCTCTGGCCATTTTCATCAAAGTGGCGCCTTTTTGTAAACTTTTTAAACTCAAAGTTTTAAACAATGATATTTGTTAAAAAAATATTTTTGGTTGGCACATCTACGTAAATCACAAGATTTCGTTTCATGCAGCAATTAAGCATAATTGTCCAAGTAGTAGTGTCAACGTTTACAACACGTATTAACAGCTGCATCAGTTTGCCATTCTAAAAATAACCATTACCATGCATTGCAATGTTTAAAAAACCTCTATATATTTGTGTAATATATATGTATGTTAAGAACAGTCATCTAAAAACTGACGCTATATTCACTCTGAGTTGGTTAACTCTCCCCCCCCCCCTCCCCACACACACACCTCACCACCACAATTGTGTAGAGCGACATTAATGTCACATCAAGGTATAACATGGGTTGGATAATTGACCTAAAGTGACCGGACAGTGGTGAATGAAGTTGAACCCCCCCCCCAACCCACCCCGAACTGATCTGTTAAGTACATGTAGAAAAACGCGTAATGATGTACCAAAGTACCATGCCGCCAGAAAATTAGCTTTTTAAACGTAAAACTCTGTGAATATTTTTTTTGCAATTACCAGTAAAAAGGTGTTCGATCAATACAATGATCTAACCCATGTCTATCACTATGTTAAAAAATGAAACAGTAGTTAATTAAAAATATGATCTGAATTAAAAGACCAATATTTAGTTAAACGTAGGTTATTATTCCGAATGTTTTTCTATCACATCGAAAAGCGTGTTTTTATACCAACTCTGATTTTAAAAACTTTTATTATGCTGTAATACTTTAGCATTTATGATGACGATATATTGAATTCTGATTATAGACAAAAACATTTTGTAAACACGAATAGTATTATAGAATTTCATTATATTCTTAAGTAATTATTTATTTGTTTTGACATTTATAATTAAATGTGTAGATATATACATATTTATATTAAGAGAGTGATTATTTCCCCTATTTCACTTGTCTTAAATAATTTCCCAGGAATTATTATGTAAGTAATTTTTTTTTACAAGAATTACAAAACAGATCGTGTTACGTTCATTGTTTTTGGTTGTAGTGTATATATATATATATATATATATATATATATATATATATATATATATATATATATATATATATATATATATATATATATATATATATATATATATATATATATATATATATATATATATATATATATATATTGTTTAGATTGATACAATTTTTGTTTTGTCGGCCTACATGTGTGTCTTTTCTTCTTTCGAGCGCTAGTTTCAATTTATTTTACATCATAGCAAAGTAATGACATACAGCTAGTAACTATATATATATATATATATATATATATATATATATATATATATATATATATATATATATATATATATATATATATATATATATATATATATATATATATATATATATATATATATATATATATATATATATATATATATATATATATATATATATATATATATATATATATATATATATATATATATATATATATATATATATATATATATATATATATATATATATATATATATATATATATATATATATATATATATATATATATATATATATATATATAATACACGTATATAGAACGTGTTAAAAATTCGGCGCCTTTTTTTGCTCTTTTCGCTCCCCCTACAACGAAAACCTGGATACGCCTCTGGGTCACCCATTTGACATGAATGGGACGGTGAGGTCGATTGGTAGAGTGTACGACTACTAAACCGAACGTCTCGAGTTTGAATCAGGGTTCCAGTAGGCTACCATACTTACGTTAGGAAAAGTAAAGGCGACTGGGCATAGCGCTGATCACACTATCCCTTCATATGTGAGGTCACTGAAACAGGTGAACTCTACTTTACTTGCCTCGTTGACCGACAGGTTCGAAAGGGAACTTTTCTTTTACTGACATTTTTACCATAACTCCTCGACCTCTACCGATGTAATTAAAAAAAATGAATGTGTGGCATTAGATTTGATACCAACTTTCGTTGCAGAAGTTGCCTGAAAGGAAACAAGGGTTTGTAATCTTATCTCTTTTAACGTGTAGGCCTATGATGTATTTTTTATTTATCAAAATACCCACACACAAGAAAATAAAGAAAATACAGAGATTGTTTTAATGTCATAATACCGTTAAAACTCCCAAAACACCATTTAACAATTCAGGTTGTCATATTACGCGCTTCATATTGTAGAAATGTTAAAAATGTTTTTCTAAAAATAGTACCAACTATTGGAAACACTTGAAAAGTTTTAGTTTCACATAACACTGTCATAGAGATTGTTGTGTAATAATGGGAAGAGATATGTCCATGAACTAATTCTACTAAGATGCCTTATAGATTCAATACAAAACAGTGTATAACTCTCGAAAAAAAACCGTAATAATTAATAACCTTTATCGTGTGTCGACGCCTATCAAACAAACGGGCGGATAAGTGCACAATGCAAGCTATTTGTCCGCTCATGTAAGTAAATGTGTTTTATCACACGTTGTCTAAATGATGTCCCAAACATATGACTGCAGTTAATTCTGGAACATGTAGAAAAGTAACAAAACGTGGATAGGAATAGTTCTGACAGACTAGAGGTGGGGAGGGAGGGGGTGAGCTATACAGAGTGGCAAATAAATGGCGCAATGAGATTTTGAATATTTTTTTATTATTGAATTATGGTGTGTGGGGTGTGGGGGCGGGGGGGGGAGGGTACGTTTTATGTGTTTATCTAACTGTGTCCCTACAAGATGTCAAATCACTTCTTTATGGGGCTATAATGGCTTTGTAAAACAATTTTGTCAAAGTGATAAGCTAATACCGAATGAAAATTGTCTTGTTAATTAAAGACATTTTAAAAATATATTTCAAGGCTCTAATATTCCCATTACAACACTGATCTTAGCGGCCTATCGGGATTTTTTTTTTCCTGTGTCCTGGAGGCCCAGTCCACTCCTGGTCCCAAGCCCACATTTTTTTTTACTTTTTATTTAGTGTTAGATATGTTTAAATACCCATTCTAATCTAGTAGGCCTATATATTTTATTATACACACATCGTCAATAGAAACACAATTTGTCTTGCATGTTTTGTATTATATTGCACACACACTCACAAATCACCGTCATGTTCAATATTGTTCTGTATTTAATTCGACCTCTTGGACATGTTTTTAAAAAAAAAGTTCCCCAGAAAAAAAAAACATTTAACAGCCCAGATGTATCGATCAGACGAACTAGATCGAAAACTGGCGCATGAATACATGGAAGCAAGAGGCAGGCTAGCGAAATGTCAACATGCGTGGACGGAAGGAATGCTAATAAGATTGTGTTACCCCTGGCTGTGTTCAACCACCCCTCACCTCAGCGTCCTCGTAATGCACCGCGTGAGATCAAAATGTTATCGTACCCATGTACTGGCAATCTGGATAAAACTACGCTCACAGATTTGAGATCCACTGTAGAAAGCCTAAAAAGTCGTATACTAGGTTTTGAGACATGTAAATGTAATACAATAGACCAATCAAGGAACTCGGGAGGGGGGGGGGGGTAGATTTATTTACATTTAACAAAAAAAAAAGAGACTGAAAAACGGTCGAGGTGGTCTTCAGTTATCATAATTAATACATGTTGTAATGTGCTCATATAACGTTTTTATCAATGTAAGGCACCCTTTATCTAGTTTTATTTTTCTAGTTCTACAAATAAACGACCCCAAAAAATACTGTCGTCTTCTTTCTCTTGCCTTTATTTAAAAAAAAATATTTCCTTGTGAGAATAGTTCATTTTTAATGCATTAACCCAAAAGCCTATGGTTCATAAATTGATATTGATTTTTAAAAAAAAAAACGATTTCGCAATAGGACAACTCTGAAAACGCACTTTTCCGAGTATTTGTATATCCTACTTGAGTGTGTGATCCTTGTAATAATACCCTGTCACTGCCTCGGTAGAGATCTCAGCACCAAGTAAGCGAGACAGTTGAGACACTCGAGACAATCTCCGGTAAATTGTATAGGAGAAGTGGGCAAAAACACACAGATAGAGTGACCTCCCTTAGTTGAGAGGTGAATACATACAAAATTATAATAGGAGACACCTAGTAGCCTGGTTGCCTTTTTGTACTGAGGTAAATCGATTTAGAATCTGCATATAATTTGCAGGATTAATTAACCTTGACTAGGAGCTGACATTTAATCAAACCTGAACACACACAAGATGCGGTTAGTACTCACATCGTGCACTTTGAACTCAGGGATTCCTGGAAGAAACACTGGTAAACCTGCGTTAAACTACAAGCCTAGACTAGGTGACACCCCCCCCCTCCCCCCCAGGATTTAAGATTACAAAAATGCACCCCAAGTTGGTCCAACTTTGACAGAGACAACAATCATCCGCTGCTCACAGCGACTGGGCTAAACGAAAAATCAATTGATCGAATTGATACGATTGTTGGTTGCCCGTCGGGTGAAGTGGAAGGAAATAGGTCAGCCGGCATGTATTATTCATCAAAGTTCTCCGGAGAGGCAGAGAAAACAACCCGAGTTAACGCAGTCGTTCCCGCCGCGTCCGCTACAGCAGTCGCTCATGCCGCGTCCGCTACAGCAGTCGCTCATGCCGCGTCCGCTACAGCAGTCGCTCATGCCGCGTCCGCTAAAGCAGTCGCACCTGCCGCTACAGCAGTCCTTCCTACTGCGTCCGCTAAAGCAGTCGTTCTTACAGCGTCCGTTAGTTTAAAAAAAAAAAAGAAATCACCCTTTTTCTCTATACCTCTAAAACCGTAAGGAAAAACATTCATTACTTGTCCGTAAAAAACATTCATTACTTGTCCGTAAAAAGAGGAAAGGTTTTTCTCTCCCAACTGATAGATTTGAATCAATACGTAATGATAGATGACCAGAATGGTGCCTATTACATGTGGAGCCACTGTATCAAAAGGCTTGTGCTGAGAGTGTCCACAGAACTAAGTGCATTATTTTGTAATGGCGTGTGAGCTATTGACGCCGAGAGCAGTGCAAACATCACAAAGTTGTAGGACCGTGTGTAACTTACCTAACATAAAGCGGGACTGTTTATAACTTAAATGGCATAAAGTGGGACTGTGTACCTAACACAACACAAAGTGGGACTGTGTGTAACTTACACAACACAAAGTGGGACCGTGTGTAGCTTACACAACACAAAGTGGGACTGTGTGTACCTTACACAACACAAAGTGGGATTGTGTGTAACATACAGTCCGTTATGTAACACTGTTACATAGCTAAATGTCGGCATGGTCGGGTGAGAGCTCATGGTTGCTTACTCTTAAAGTTCCGAGTTTGAATCCCCGGGCAGATGAAGTTTGTTTGCTGGTAACCATCAGAGCTGCTCCGTGCATTTGGACTAAATGTTTAAATTCGATAACAGTAAAAATGTAAATCTAATTATGCATATTTACCAATTATTATAATTACTACCACCAAAACCACATGAGAGACGAAAGTTGTTAATGTTGTGAATTACAATAGATTTTTGTGGGATACAGTGTTAACACATATTAATGCATAAAAAAGTGCATAAATCTTACTGTCCAAAAAAAACTTCACACTTCGATCATGTAAAAAAGACGAAAAAGGAAACATATAGAGATATAAGCCATAGAATAAACCCACTCGGAATTTTATGTTCCCCCCAAAAGGGCAATGCGCAATATTGACAGTTTATGTTTGCATCACTTCCTTCTGGTCCCAGTCAATACCCCCATACACCAGCATCGTGTGCACGGCGGATGCTTTTATCTCTTGCACCGGCGCTTCTTGTTTGAACTTTCAGCGGCTACATTTCATCTTTGCCCTTTTACTCTGTGCCAGAACAATTTATCGGTAGGGCCACCGAGAGGTGGATTTCTATAAAATCATTGATGGAGAGAGGGAATTTTCGACGGGGTTGTTGTTATTTTTTAGTGTTTGTCACATTAGTCTACAGCAGGGGTCTCCAAACTTTTCAGTCGGAGGGCCGCATTACCTATCAATTTTCAGTTCGGGAGCCAGTTAGTTCCAAACATGTCTTTGATTTTTTCTGGGCAAAGTTCCTCAGCCATCACCAACAAACGTTTTTTATTCCGTGGACAAAAAGATCTCAGCGGGCCGTGGTTTGGAGACCCCTGGTCTACACAGCTGAAATAAGTACCCAGCATCGATTCGAAAAAAAAAATAGGTGACGTTCTACTGATTAAAACCCGGATTCGAACTCTAGAATTTTAGGTGCCAAACGCTCTACCGCTTAGGCTACGCCGTCCTTAAAACTGGTTAGTGGTCCAAAAATATCGTTTGTTTTAAAGAACAACATGCGTAAATTCTAACTACTTTCTTTACTTTTTTTGCTGACAATTATACCGGATGTCTAGTGATTACGTAAAGAAGAGCAGGTCAGTAAACAGTAGAGACAAACTGATGACACTCCGTCAAAGATCGATGGAACCCATTGTTGAAAGTCCCCAAGGACAAACCTGTATTCATTATCAAGAATTTCATGGCAGGCATTAACTGTCAGCACAGACGGCATGCACAGGGAACAAATAATTACAATAGTCCATCAATTAAGTGCTGGCGCGGGGTGCGACACGGCTTTTGTGTGTAGATGTGCAACTGTTGAGCTGGCTGTTGGCGAGTGGGGTGGTGGAGGGGGGGGGGGGGTGTCGGGGCAACTGTTGAGCTGGCTGTAGGCAGTGGGGTGTCAACGGTTAGACGAATGTCCCAGTTAGTCATCAGCATATTTATAGCCACAGCAATTGTAAATCACTGGAGACAATAAAACTGGTGATAGATGATAGAGCAGATAACAGCTTTCAGGGTTTCTTTCAGACATTTATCGCCGGGGGGGGGGAGTCTGTTGAAACGTCCGGGGAGACGCACTTTAACCTTATAGAGGCTGAGGGGGGATTTTTTTTTCCTATATAAATTAAAATTTTCTATTACATCCGGCGGGCAGTCCCTTCCCCAGAGATACCTGATATCTATCGGAGAATGAGCCAGTTAGATGTCAGAACAAGATACCCACAAAAAGTCGTAAATAATAATAAAAGCGGTGAGGTATAGGGAAATGTGAACGTTAGGCTAGAAATTGTATAAAGTCCCGAAAAGTGTTGGATAGAAATGGAAAGATTAGAAATGAACAGAGAAGTATGGACGGGTGTTATAAATGGCCTATGCTTCGCTGGGAGTTGAAAAGGGTGAAGTAGAGACGGCTAGACATCACATAAATAACTTCCTACTGTTATAAATTATTACTATCATTATGACAACCGTTCTGTATTAGCACACAATAATAGTTGCTAGATAACCGGGTATGATTTGTAACAGACATCAGCACATGAATTATAACAAACTTTCGCGCAAAATTAAAACAGTTGACACCTTCATAAAAAACGATAACAGCTACGTAATACAACGTTCATTGTAACAGCAACATATCTACCTATAAAATATAAGATACACTTTTTATTTATTATAGCAGTTGTTATACATATGCACATGGAAGTCGAAACTCAATTTAGTAGGAGGAAAGGCATAAAACATCAGAGACTAAACGTTTTCTCTCATCCATTTAACATATAATTTAAAAGCAAACCCTGTTTGTTCACATTATGAAACTTACTAAACGCCTTCTAAATTAGTATTGTATAACAACTATTGTACATATTGTATTTATAACAAAGAGCACCTTCAAGGGACAACCGAAAAATGATCGCAAACAATAAACACTAAACAACGAACTGTACTACCAACTTGGTAAATTATCCTAATTGTATATAGGTTCTTGTGAGGATACTCAGTCAAAAGGGTAAACACGGTGGCGACTTTACTGTGACATTTTACTGTGTGATCACACGACCCCCCCCCCCCTACACACACACAGCATCAGCACTGAGCACTCAATAATGACTTTATGACACACTCGGTCAGCCCCCCCCCCTTGCCCACTACTGCTATGACACACCAATAACCCTCCCCCCCCCATTCATACCACACTCACACACACCACGGCAAGGAGTACTTAATAATCACTGACACAAAATAACCCTCCCCCTCAATGCACAGACACACACCACACACATTATGACACACTGATAAGCCTCTTCTCTCTCTCACATACATACACATGCCACACACATACACAAATAGCACTGAGTGCTTAATAATACTAATACCTTTAAAAAAAACTCTCCCCACCCCCAACACACAAACACACCACACTACATTGACAGTGAGTACTCGATTCCTATACGACACATTTATAAGCTTCTTATTACACACACCACACACACACACGAACAGCACTGAGTACTTAATACTCACACTATGACACACCAACAAACCTCCCCCCATACACTATAGCATCATTAGGTACTCAATCACACACACACACCACACACACTCACAGCACTGAGTACTTAATACTCACATTATGACACACCAACAAATCCCCCCCCCCCCACCACACACACACTATAGCATCATTAGGTACTCAATAATCACACACACAAACCAACACACACACACACTCACAGCACTGATTACTTAATACTCACACTATGACACATCAACAAATCTCCACCCCCCACCCCCCCTATAGCATCACTAAATACTCAATAATCACACACACAAACCACTCACACACTCTATATAACATCACTAAGTACTCAATAATCACACACACACACACACAAACCACTCACACACTCTATATAACATCACTAAGCACTCATTACACACACACACACAAACCACTCACACACTCTATATAACATCACTAAGTACTCAATAATCACACACACACACAAACCACTCACACACTCTATATAACATCACTAAGCACTCAATAATTACACACACACACACACACACACAAACCACTCACACACTCTATATAACATCACTAAGCACTCATTACACACACACACACAAACCACTCACACACTCTATATAACATCACTAAGTACTCAATAATCACACACACACACAAACCACTCACACACTCTATATAACATCACTAAGCACTCAATAATTACACACACACACACACACAAACCACTCACACACTCTATATAACATTACTAAGTACTCAATAATCACACACACACACAAACCACTCACACACTCTATATAACATCACTAAGTACTCAATAATCACACACACACAAACCACTCACACTCTATATAACATCCCTAAGTACTCACGAATCTTGAACGCAGTGACGAGGCTCCCTGCTGGCGAACCATCCAATAAATCCCTACGAAATGTCACAACATACCACCCTATCACTTCAGCAAACCCTAAACACAAGGTTGTTTTTTTCCCACTATAGAAATAATAAATAAACGATAAATACTTGACTGTTCTGTGTGTCTTGTGTGAGCAAAATAAAAAAAATAAAATAAAACTGCCGGGCACTAACTCAGAATACAAGTTCTGCCCGACCTCGCGTGAGGCAGAAATTATTGAAATTATTTGCGGAACGAGCGACGGCGGCGGTGGTGAGTGGTTTATAGGGCGGACAGGTTGAGCGAGAGAAAAAAGGGCAGAATGCGCGAGTGGGGGGTTTAATGTGGGGGGTGGGGGCTGGATGAATTCATAGCGGCTGGAATTCTAAAACAAATTATTGGAGCCGGGTTCGGAAGAGAATTTAAACAGGCGTTCAGAATAATATTTTAGATTTGATGTTTGTAGAATCTGATCACGATTTTCAAAATCACGTGTGGTTTCTTTTTTTTTTAAACTGTCTTCTTGAAGAGCACGTATTTGAATGAAAATAACAAACATTTTAAAAAGGATTATATTATGCTGCTTGCGTGCATTCACTTAAACTCAGAATTTGAGAAGATAGTGATTTTTATCACACATAATTTAGTTTTTCAGACCGAAAATGTTATTTATAAGGTTAATTATGCCTAGCAGTGAGATCAAGGTTGTTTATGAGTGGATGTTTAAGATTTCGGGTTGAGTAAGAAAATTACTAAATGTGCACCGATAATTTTATTTTTATTTGTTCATACTTAACTCTAGCAACAACTGCCAGGATATTAGTGGGCCTTTCGAAACAAATCTGATTAAAGAATTTCGACAAATGTGAAACATTTATTAAAAGTGATCTCAATGACTCTTATGTAACCACTAGTCACTGTACATATCTAACATTTTCTTTCCTGACGGTATTGCTCTTTAGTGGTTAGATTTATAGTGAGCATTAAAGCTGGGGTCAGGGCTACGCTAATGTCCAAGGTTAGGATAAAGGTAGCGATAAATACAGCTTCGATACGACTTGTTTTGTTTATTTTCCCTTTTTACACGTTCCATTAAAAGCAACAGAGTTTTTATCTCGCGTCTATGTTGAGACGTGATTTCCTGTCGTCTCCCCCCCCCCCCCCACTCCCCCCCCCCCTAAAAAAAAGAAGAAACCGTTGTAAAAAAGGAAGCGTAAAAAAGAAAGGAGACACGAAACTGCAGCATTTTGTTTTTAAATGTACCTCTCAATCATTACGACAATTAGCATTGTCATCGATGTCTGCGTGTTAAATGGGAGTGATTAACGAAGTGAATTTGTAGCAATGTGTTTTTTTGTTGCGATAACACTGCAATCTATCTTAAATAGGGAATGGCTGAGATCACGAATACACAAACCTGAAGAGAGAAAAACGCTATTCTATTTCTGTAGCTTAATAAAATACATTTAGAGAATGAAATCCTGAATTGAACGGAAAATTGTCTATTGAAGTGATAGTAGTACAGTACAAATGTTTTAATATATGCTGATCAAGAAGTGGAAATGTTTTTACTAGTTTGGCGAAGATCAAGTTTTCTATTTGAGCCTCGAATTGGAGACCAGTGTGGCAAAGACCAAAAATTCTATTTAGGCCTAAAATTGACTGGCGTGGGTGGCAAAGACCAGGTTCTATTTGAGCCTAAAATTGACTTGTAGGGCAAATTCCAAATTCCGATTGAGATGAAAAATTGACGAGTACGGCAAAGGACATGTTCTATCAACATCCATTGGAGCATTTGTTAGAGCCTTAATGTTTTTTCCTTGTCACGTCAGCTTTCATTTTTGTATAGTGGGAACAGTAAAAAAAATGGTGATGTAGCAAATATCTGCTATAGTTAACTTTGTGTTAGAAACGCAAAACACGTTGATATTATAATTATAATATAACAATAATTTCAATAATAATAATAATAACAAAATTTTCTACAACTATCATAGTGAAGTATTTGACAGTTGCTTTTTTAAATCAGACCAATTATTACGTTTATTGTTATTGGCGATTAAAACAGATGGCGGAATTTCAATCTGGGAGATAACTCTGTTTCGGGCTCTGAAGTGGATAAGAGTTATGGTTACTTGGTATTGTAGTGGCCGCACAATCCCATTACTGTGACCAGAGTTACAAATGAGCTATTCTTGAATTGCCCTTTTGACCGTTCAGTCTCGAAATAGAACTTCATCTTTTTTTTCTACACAAGCTATTGCCTAAGTCCGTTTTTAGAACTAGTTTAATTTCGTTCTAGCATAACCTTTTTAGAGTAAAGAAACATTATGATAACTATTTTAAAATAAATTCAATTCAATTTAAATAAGACTATAAAAATGGGAAGGCGTGGTTGAGCGGTAGGGCGCTCGACTGCTAGCTCGATGGTCTCTAGTTCGGATCTCGGTCCCGACTCTAGACTGCAGGATGTTCCTGTGTCCACCCAGCTCAGATGAGCACCCGACTAACGTTAGGCGGCTGGACTTACCGCTGACCACACCATCCCTTCATATGCTGAGGTCAAGATACATATGAACTCCACTTCGTCTGATCTTGAGGTCTATTTAAAAAAAAGGGGGGGGGGAGGCTTTAGCACTATAATAAAAAGCTATTAAATGCACTAAATATAAAAAATAAAAAAATCACTATTAGTTATAAGTAAAATAGTTGGTCGCTCTAGAAATTTTTACAGTCAATCACACTTTGTAAGATTATTTTCTGTAAATTCGAAAACTACTTTTTACCGGAGGAAAAACTGATGATTAAAACAACTAAGTGTCTCTTTGATTTAAATTAAGTCTAAGCAGTTTATACAACGCGGCAAAGTATAACATTGATGTAAAGCAAGTCTAAGCAATTTCTACAAGGCGGCAAAGTCTAACATTGATATGAAGCAAGTCTAAGCAATTTATACAACGCGGAAAAGTATCACACTGATATAAAGCAAGCCTAAGCAATTTATACAAGGCGGAAGAGTATCACACTACTAAGCTAGTTTCTGCAAAAAAGGCAAAGTATCACACTGATACAAAGCATGTCTATGCAATTTCTACAAAGGCGAGAGAACATTAGACGTAAAGATGGATTGCGTAACTTCGAGTCCTTGAGAGAAATAGACTCCGAATAAAGGTAACCTCATTTCCAACAGAAATCCCCGGTATCTACCGCGGTTTAATAGATCCGGAAAGAGTTGAATTAAGACACCCCGGAGTGTAGAGTTACCGCCCACGTCTTTACTTCGATAATCCTTAAACTCAGAGCCAGCAAGGCTACAAATCTCTACTGGCAACTGACCTTTACGTCTAGAGAATCGCATTGTAGTTGGGTACTTTTTACACAGTCAAAGTTATTTATAAATAAGGTATTGATGATGACAAAGACAATGCAGGTATGTTGTTTTTAAAAATAGGATATTGAGAAGGACACTAACAGGGCTAGGTTCTCTATAATAAGGTACCGCATTAAGATTAATCACAATCCGGGCAAATATTTGTGGTGTTGAGATTAAGGATATTAATACTGGGTATGTTCTTTGTAGTAAGGTTTTGGGATTAATCACTTCATAGGGCAGGTTCTTTAAGGTTTTGGGATTAAACACATCATAGGGTAGGTTCTTTATATGTTAAGGTATTAAGATTAATCACATCAATACTGAGTAGGTTCTTTAAGGTAGTGAGATTAATCACATTACAGGATAGGCTCTTTAAAATAAAATATTGAGATTAATCACATAAGTACTGGGTATATTCTGAACAGTAGGTCGAATAGCACACGACTGCACACATGAATGTCTAGTAAGCCCCACTCAACTCTGATTAGCACCCAGTAAAACATAGTAAGAAAATAATGATGGTAGCATTATGCCTTAGAAAAACGTCATTTTAATAATAAAACACGTTTGTTGCTATAGAAAAGCTAAAGGTAGTATTAAAAATATTACATGAAAACCGGTTAAAATGAGTATAATTACGTAAAAGCACGCAGCTTTGTAATGCTCCCAGCTACAAAGCAAAAGAAAACTTTCTAAAGATATTTGTCCTACAATGGAAACGTTTACAATGAAGCGGTGAATGCAGATTGCGTTGTACAGGGAAGGCTAAAACCGGCTGAATTAATAATGGGGAATGGCCCAGCTTATCAAATTTTGATGCAGTCTCGGTTTAACTTTAAACTTTTTTGGTCTACACAAGAGGTTTGTCGCTTTCTTTAAAGTCAAAGACCGCTGAATCAGACATCCCGACATTCTGTTTTAGCAACCCTTACGAACATTAAATATTCATTAAAAAATGTGTTTGACTGTATACAGGCCTGTATGCTGTTCTTCAAGAGAACTTTTTCGTTACGTTTCAAGGCCTACTTAGGCCTACTTAAGAGTTAAAAAAAAAACATTGATCAACATAGCAACGTTGTGTTTATAAAATGTAATATGTCATACATGCTTGGCTTTATTTGCCAAGGGATAAAAGGTTTGGATAAAAATGAAAAATGTGAATTCACTGTACAGTTTTACATGTTCTTCAGTTTTAACAGAGGCCTATTTCAAATTAGTTAAGTAAATATTCGGTGTTGGTGTACATTGTGTATTTACATTTGGGATTAAGCTATGTCAAGTAGTATACATAACACTCAGTTTATCAAGGGCGTAGTTTGCAGTATGCAGGTAGGATAAGAATATGATGTTTATCAAGATCTCATTGTCTAGGTAGTAGTCTAACGAAATTTGTAGGCCTAGTGGTCTGAAAAACTGAATCCAGCTGCACTAAACCAGCTTCAAATCACCAAATGATGATAATTTTTACACAGAATATGTCAACATGCCAATTCGTCGATGATTAAGAAGCTAAAATCTATCTTAAAGAAAGTAATTACAGCGGGAGGCAGTGGAAAGGAAGACGATCAAAACACTTATAAATATAATGGCGCCCTATCAGTCAACCAAGACTACTGGACAGAGAATGTATAGCTCAATTTAGAAGTACGAAGTTTCAGCACATTTCTTTTTAAAAGATGTATAGATCTATAAGCTATATATGGGACAAAATTAGTAGCCGCTTCAACTGAGCTCCTCGAACATTTCTAGAGAATGCTTTACAAGTCTGATAAGCATACAATATAAATACAGACATGTCGTTGAAACAAAGATTCCCCCCACTCTCTCTCCTCTTATTTCTCTCGTGTTTTTTGCTGCATAACCCTGTAGTAAGTTCAATTTGTCTAAGGTAATAGGTACGTTATTACATAGAACTAAAATATATTAAATATGTTGGCCTAAATTAAAATATTTAGGCCTTGGTCTGTTTTTTAAATCACATAATATCAGTTGCGTGAGTGTAAGGCTAAGACAACGAACAACATGAATAATTCGTTAACAAGGATCTTCTTTGCACGAGTTGCCATAGATCAATTGTAAGATTTTTTATTTTCTTTCTCCAACTGAACGGGATCCAATGATCTGAGATTATGGAGATTTTTCCCCCTGTGATGCCCAGTGAGGGAGTGGCTCTATCTAATTTTCACGACAGGAGATCCAGTATCAATGACTCTTCATGCTTTAGAAGGGAATGCTTAACAGGCAATTTCCGCTACGGACAGGGTCAATTGGAAGCTGTTTGAAAATATATTGAGGAGGATTTTAAAATAATAAAAAAGACATTACCCGATTTTAAATGGGCATTTTGTGCCTTTTTCAAAATTAATTATCAAGACACATGCTTTGGGTGGCTGTTTTTAATTTGCCTGCAAAAATCGCTGATTGGATAAATATTGGGATTACGATGTAGGTGGGTCAAATATGGGATTAGACATAGACTTACAGATAGGATTACGATCAGTCAGGTTAAGGTTAGATATAAAAAGTAAAGTAAAGAATCCTCTTTATGCATAGCAATCCATTGGGCAGATGAAGTAGAGTTTACATGTATCTTGACCTCGGCATATGAAGGGAATGTGTTAGGTTAGATATGCTAGCCAAATTTTTTTTTTATTGAATACTTTTTTCAGAAGTTGTAATAAGTACCAAAACTTTCCTTTTGAGTTTAGCAAAATTTACGTGTACGAATGCAGGTGTCAATTCTTCTACATCGCCCACTGATTCCCAAACGAACCCATTCAATACCTTTCTAATTCCCCTCACGCCGGGATAGTTTCTACCGTACGGCAGAAGCCTACATTAGCGCTAATGAGAGTCTGTGTTTACAGCAAACAACACTGAATTTTACCGGTTTTGTTGTATTGATCGAGGCTATCGTTAACGAGACCTATTGCTGAAACAACTTCCCGACGCACTCTCCAAACAAGAAGTTATATTTTTAACTACCTTAAATTAAAGAAAAGGGGAGATGGGGTTCGTTCGGCTAAAGGGGAATTTAATAACTTGAGAGATGACTGTCTTTACTGTAAAATTATGGGGAAAGATAATAATCTGGTAATTACGTTGTAGTTAATTTTTTTTTCTGAATTCGTAAAACGTATTGTGTTTTGTTTCTTACAAGTTATTTTTAACTACATTAATGCAGGAAAAATAAATTGGGTCGTACGGCTTTTAGAATGTAATGCGTGTAGATGTGACATCATTAAAAATCGTTGAAGATTGTGGGAAAAGATTACGTTAAATGGAAGGTATAAATTTACAGCCATTATGTTGTTTATTTTGTTTTCTATATTTGTAATACTTGATTAATTGCATTGTTTAAAACAAGGTTATTTTTTTTTTATTTCAGAGCAACACTGTTCAAAACTAGTCTGCTTGAAATGTTTTTAAATTTTGAACTGAGATAACTTCGAATGTATCTTGTTTCGTTTCTTTAAGTAGAACATCAAAAGTAAGAAGGGGGGGGGGGGGGGTGGAGAGATTTAAAATCCTTTGACTCCCCCCCCCCCTATGTTTTTTTTTCAGACTTTGTTCGCGGGGGGGGGGGGGGGAGCTTAATACTTTGGGGAGTGGGAAGATAAAGGTGTAAGTATATATTTCTTATAATATTTTCTTAAAATTTTTTTTAATTCGGTCCGGGGGAGGGGTAGTGTTCCCAGGAGAGATGCCTAAAAGAAATATACACGTTATTAAACGCGGTTAGCGACATTAACGTAGGTATACCCCCCCACACACACACACATGCACCCAATCTCGACCAAAAAACAACATAAAATGACGTCATTCAAGTGTTATCCCTTCCCATTAAAATAACTGTTTCTACCATGACAATCAAGATTTTCACATTATTTTTTTGTCATAGCTGTATGCATTAAAATTTAAAAGGTGGCACATCATTCTTACTTTGCGGGCAGATGATCTACTACAGGCGAATATACCTATATTGTGAAATACATGTGTTGGACAATGAACTGATAGTATGAGGTTTTTTTTTTAGTACAGACTTAAAAAGCTAAAGAAAGCTGACCTATAAAACCAGAATAATAAATGAGTTGTTGCTATTTTGAGACTGATTTTAGCTGAGGTATTATTTTAAATGTTTCTACTTCTGTCCTGTAATCTAGATGGACTGTTGGGGCGCAATTAGTGTCCTTTTGATCATTGCTCTCTGTCCTTCGCTCTCATCAGCGCCTCTCCCAGTGTTGAGCCCGTACATTCTCCGACGTTGTCTTCGCATTATTATTTTTCCGCAGCTACTTTGTCGTAATAATTTTTAACAACAATTATTTGTTTAAAATTAAACAGCGTATGATGCGTCACAATTATTTTTCAAGCACCACCTCCCTCCTACCTCTTTTAGTCTCACATCGTCACAAAAGTTTAAATATCCCAGTCCCTTTTCACATCGTCACAAAAGTTTGAACATCCCAGTCCCTTTTCACATCGTCACAAAAGTTTAAACATCCCAGTCCCTTCTCACATCGTCACATCCCACTCCCTTCTCACATCGTCACAAAAGTTTAAACATCCCAGTCCCTTTTCACATCGTCACAAAAGTTTAAACATCCCAGTCCCTTCTCACATCGTCACAAAAGTTTAAGCATCCCAGTCCCTTTTCACATCGTCACAATAGTTTAAACATCCCACTCCCTTCTCACATCGTCACAAAAGTTTAAACATCTTACCCCCTTTTCACAACGTCACAAAAGTTTAAACATCCCAGTCCCTTCTCACATCATCACAAAGGTTTAAACATCCCAGTCCCTTTTCACATCGTCACAAAAGTTTAAACATCCAACTCCTTCTCATATCCTCACAAAAGTTTAAACATCCAAGTCCCTTTTCGCATCGTCACAAAAGTTTGAACATCCCAGTCCCTTCTCACATCGTCACAAAAGTTTAAAAATCCCAGTCACTTCTCACATCGTCACAAAAGTTTAAACATCCCAGTCCCTTCTCACATCGTCAAAAAGCTTAAACATCTCACTCCCTTCTCTTCCCCCCCCCCCCCCACCCTCCTACGTCCCTCCCCCACCCCCACACCATCACCACAATACCCCTCACTGCGTGACATTTACAAACGACCGCTACTTTCACCAGGACGGGTACATAATTTTAAAGTTTTCGCCAGGGAGCTTGACAATGGTGACGATACCTCGCCGGTGTAACGATGATTTTTTGACCTTTCCCCGGCTAATCAATGTGTCTGAGCTAGAGGCAGAGTGTTTTTTTTTTTTTAAGTTGCACCAGCACGCGATCTCCTATGGACGCAGAGGCTCACAAGCAAAGGGCAAACTTCCACAAACACGCGCCATCTCAATAATCACAACGATGGGTGTTCGGGGCCGATCGAAATGCTGAGAGAGAAAAAAATTAACCCCAAAAGTATTTTAAACTACGCCAAAATATATTATGTTTTTGATAAACTAGCATACCAATACCAAGCCGGGTGAAGTGTGCGGACCACATTCGATTGATCGGGGTGAGGGGGGGGGGGGCAGGGTCCAGCATTTGTTTGCATTTCATTACAGTAAACTTGAATTTTTTTTGGAGATGAAACTAAACATTGAGAATAAACAGTAGGTCCAGTGTTTTTTCCAGGGGGGGGGGGGTTGAAATTTTTTTTTGGGGGGGGGGGGGGGGGCGGTCAACATTTTTCGGGGGGGGGGCATCTGAAGAGATGCCTGGAAGAAACTCTGAGTAGGTCTAACATAAAGTATATATATATATATATATATATACATATATATATTTATATATATATATATATATATATATATATATATATATATATATATATATATATATATATATATATATATATATATATATATATATATATATATATATATATATATATATATACATATTTATTTATTTATTTTTATTTATTTTAAATGTGTCCACAATTATTTTTGAGATTTAAAGTAAAAGTGATTTTTAAGTTTTCTTAAATATCCTTGCAGATTTCTGTACAATATGTAAAGGTCATTTGGAAATCAAATTATAACAATGTCCAATTAATATACTTTGCATATGCTTATTATAATGGTACAGTTCATTTAGACAAAAGATGTTGGGTTCAAATATCTTGCTGGTAATAAGGTTTTAAGCCTTTACTACTACACACAACAGGAGTCTCTTTCATGCATCTACTCAGAGAGCAGGTTTAAGTATAAGACACATTACAGATCTAAAACTAAACATTAGATTTTAAGGGTCATTTATAAAATTAAGGTTGTATTTTTGACAGAAACCCCACCCTCACCACCTCCATGTACTTTTACACCTGTGTTTGTATAGTCACAGTCAGAACTGGTGCATCACAGATCTCAAGCCTGGGAACTCTAAGGGACTGTAGCAGTTTCATGCTGTTTGTGCACACAGGGGACTAGGCTAGTCCCCTAAGAGTCTCAAGCAATATCAAATAGGCCCTAATACATTTAGTAAAATTGGTATGTGATGTTGCAGCCGAGAGGAGAATATGTCATCTATTCCTTCTTTTACGAGTTCGGAATCCCTGTGGTGGATTACTATTTTGCTGTATTGTTTTTTTTTATGGTGGTGGACAAGAGCTGTCTTATATAACATTTGTTTTTTAATAATTTAATCTTATTGAAATTTATTCTATTCCTTCTTTTACAAGTTCGGAACCCCTGTGGTGGATTATCATTTTGCTGTATTGTTTTTTTATGGTGGAGGACAAGAGCTGTCTTATATAACATTTGTTTTTTAATAATTTAATCTTATTGAAATTTATTCTATTCCTTCTTTTACAAGTTCGGAACCCCTGTGGTGGATTATCATTTTGCTGTATTGTTTTTTTATGGTGGAGGACAAGAGCTGTCTTATATAACATTTGTTTTTTAGTTATTTAATCTTATTGAAATTTCAGCAGTTCGTTTCCTATTTAATATTTGATTTCCCAGAGACTCGCAGGAATCAGGTCCCTGGGCACATTTATTAAAACAAATTTTGTGAATGGTAACACTAAAGTAAATGGTTTTTTAATTAAAAAAATTCTTTAGGCACACATTTTGCAGTTGGGGAGGGGGTGGTCTGCATTTGTTATATAATATAATGGTACTTGTTTATAAAATTGAGGGCACTATATTTTATGTAGGGTGGAATGATGATTTCCTTTATTTTTTTGATATGTGAAATGTGTATGCTCCAATAATTGTAATAATTACAATTCCAACAAATATATGATATCTTTGTAAGATTGAGATAAATAATATTGTATATATGTCTACTCTAGTTCATGACACATATAAGAGCTTTGGGATGGTGTGATCAGAAGGTAGAGCTTTGTGTGAGTTTTTGGGACCTAAGTGAACTCACAGTGACCTCGCTTAGTATTTAAATTACTTTGTAGATTTATATCAATTAATGTGACTCTATGAACTCTACTTCATCTGCCCTTGGTGTAAAAAGGAAATATACTAAAAATGCTTTACTGTTAGATCTACATTCTATTATATTTAATTAGATTTTTATTAGAACACAATTAATAAAAGTGCCTAAAAGATAAACATATGTTTAGTTAAACAAATTAAGTTATTGCAGTGATAAGAGAGGTTAAATTCAAATAATCAAATTATTTATTAATATTTATTATTAGCCTATAGTCTATAGATTAGTATAGATCAAGGCTCAAGGATTATAATTATAATAAATAGGCCTATAGATCTAGATAGGATATTAAATATTAGTATTAGCCTAGACATAAAGTTGATTAACCTATGAGTAGATCTAATAACATAACGTAATGATCCTTTATGTTAGGACAGTCTAGAATCTAGATTAAAGTAGAGAATAGATTACTACTATTACTAGATGTAGATGGTGTGTGTATTCAGTCAGTCACATTAACTCACAAGTCACAACTGACACAACTGTCACTCAATCAGTCAGTGTATTTCAATGAATATTCTCAGCTGTAATTTTAAGTCAAAGATCTACTAAACTGTAACTAAACTAGATCTAGATCTAGATTTCTAGATCTAGATCTAGATCTTGATCTAGAATCTAGATCTAGATATTCATTCTACGTACACGTAGATTTAGATCTACTTAGTAATAGTACCAACAATTGTATTATAAATAGATCCAAAAACAAAATGTAAAATAAACTTACACAGTTTAGTGATACAGAAAGTGTCCAACATGTGTTATATCGATTTTTTTTGGGGGGCCGTTTCGTCGTCTGCTACACGCAGCACAGCTACACGGTAAACATTGATCTTCTTATCCAGAGATTTGTAAAGAGAGGCAAGCGTACAAAATTGTGTAGGCCTCGGCTACCACATTTGACTAGATCTAGATCTAGATCTAGATTTCTAGGTTTAGTCTAGTCTAGACTTCAATATTTTAAATTTAAAGCTGCGCCTACTCTACCTCAGCCTTTCAATTTTATAGCGTATGAACTGTCATTTAGGGTTATCGTTTAATGGTCATATTCCAGTGCATTAATTTAATGATCATCGTTTTAAAGCAGCGTTATAGCCCTCAATCAGTGGCGTCGCTAGGTCGGGTGTCACCCTACTGCATTACGTGGTGTCACCCCCCCAAGAAAAAGTATATATATATATATATATATATATATATATATATATATATATATATATATATATATATATATATATATATATATATCAGTGGCGTAGCGAGGTCGGGTGTCACCCGGTGCGGCACTTAATGGTGTCACCCCCCCCCAGAGGCATAGAGACCCTTCCCAGGGACAAACTTTCAAATTTTCGATTTGCACCCCCCCCCCTCAAGTTTTCGATTTGAAACCCCCCCCCCTCCCTCAAACTTTCGATTTGCACCCCTCCCCTCGAGTTTTTCTCTATATATTTTGCTATTTTTTGCCTTGGTGTCACCTCCCTAAATGGTGTCACCCGGTGCGGTCCGCACCCCCGCCCCCCCCCCTCGCTACGCCCCTGATATATATATATATATATATATATTATATACGTGTATGTAGGGCCTTTATTATAAGCATGTATACGTACTGGCTTATATTATTTTTATATTGTTGTTTATTTCTAATTGTATTTAAAAATGTTAAAACTACGAACTTGTAGGCTGAACTATAACATCTGTTTTCAATGTTTAGGAAAATGAGTTCTCTAGCGTTCTCAATCAAATGTTTCCAAAGTTTGAATTCGCAGTAGACGCTCTTTACCTTTATAGTTTATAGGTATTTTTAATCAAATTATTACCCATTGACAGTGGCGTGCAGAGGGGGGGGGGGGGGGCGGAGGGGGCCCAGGCCCCGGGCAGCCACATCAAAAGGGCATCCAAAGGGGGTAAAAAAAATGATTTTTTTTTTTTAATTTTTAATTTTTTTTTTTTTTTTTTTTTTTTTTTTTTTTTTTTTTTTTTTTAGGAAAGCTAAATGTCTACTAAGGTTTGTCTACCTAGGCAGAATTATCAAATTATCACAATTTGCCGAATTCACCGAAATGTGTATATACAATCAACACATGGCACTGATATAGTCATCGTACTGTCCGTGTCGTACAACCTTCAGGGAGAAAGGGGCATCGGTGAAGGGTAGTGGTGTAGTAGTCATTGATATTCCCCGAATAAATGTATGCAGTCTTTCAATTAATAGAGTATCTGATACTTGTGTAGGTAGGGGCATCTTTTAGAGAACACGCCCATAATCATTTGATACACTTGTGGTCATCCATAGAGTATTAAAGCCCATGATTATAATTTACACACTGTAGGGGCATCTTTTAGAGAACACGCCCATAATCAATTTATACACTTGTGGTCATCCATTGAGTATTAAAGCCCATGATTATAATTTACACACTGTAGGGGCATCTTTTAGAGAACACGCCCATAATCAATTTATACACTTGTGGTCATCCATAGAGTATTAAAGCCCATGATTATAATTTACACACTGTAGGGGCATCTTTAATGTAATTTGCTTATATTCATCATAATACTTTTGAAGGGCATCCAAACAGTAATTATACCCGCATTCATTTTATATATCGTCAGGGCAACTTTAAAGTAATTTACTTGTATTCACGTTTGTATTTATATAATTACAGCAATTATGCCCATATTCGTTTATATATTATCGGATATTTATTATGCTTATATTCATTATTGAATGTCTGAAGGGCATCCCTACAGTAATTATGCCCTTGTTCGCTTCATATTTTATCGGGCATCTTTATTATGTTTCTATTCATTGCATAATGTTTGTAGGGCATCCTTATTCATTTTGATGGACGTAACGGCATTCGTAGACTGATTAAGCGCACATCCTCTTGGTTTTTTCTTATTCTAATGATATTCTTTATTCATGGCCATTTGGATTTTTGTGTACGGTTAAATACAAACTTTCAAGTCCGTACTGTTTTGATACACTGGGCCGGGCCGAGTTAACTTCATTCTAAAGTTGTCCTTAAGTCTCACACTTCTTAATTACCGGCATTCGCGGCCGCCCGGTCGTACTGTCCAAAAACACATAAATAAGGTGTAGCTGGCTGTCACTTGTTCCCCCCCCCCCCCTCACTTTAGGCACAAACCTTCTATTGTAAGACCGGTAATGTAATACCTAGACGCTCTATTGGCACGGCCAGAGATCCAGTAATGTAGTTCTCGAATCTGGAGACTTTTTTTTTGGGATGTTCCATCCCATAGCCATATATTTAAATGCACAGTCTGCGTGATCTTTCACCTCCCCCCCCCCCCAACTTTCACCAACCCCAAAGCCAAAGCATCTACTGTCACCCACCCCTAAACCCCACACTACTGAGCGTTCTTATTACATTTGAGAGACATTTCTCTTGGATTTTTTAGTCGAAAACGGTGTTTTTCCCACAATTCGAACTAATTATATAAAGTGTCCAAATCTGTCAATGTTTTCCTATTTGTTTTAATTTTAACCACTAATGCTTGTTGATATTGTAATTTGTCTAAAATTGTGTGCTTACTAACACTGTCTCTTTATATAATATACCTAAACGCATGACTTTTATTCTAACCACTGGCCATTGAACGAACAATTTAAACCACTTTATTGCATTAGAGCGATTTTCGAATAATTTATTTTATTTTTGCTTGTGATTAAAAGGGCATTTGCAGATGAAGTAAGCCCGTATTATTTTTAGATAACTTGTAGGGGCACCCAAGAGAATTTATTCGGTTTTGATGCATATGAATATACAAAACAATAAGAATGTCCGTATTGTTTCTGAGACACTTTAAGGACACCCTCAAGAATAAGCATCAACAGATTTTTAATATACATTGTAGTGATATCATTTCAAACAATTGTGCCCATTTTATTTTTTATCAATTGTAGGGCATACTAAAAGTTGTTTTAAAGTATTTTAATGCAAAGTAAAGTTATCTGTAAAGTAAATGGGCGCTTAAATAGAACTGATGTTATAAATAGTAGAGCCACCTGTAAAGTAAGTGAGTCCACGTTGATTTAATGAATTGTGGGAGTTATAACGACCATGGTAGCCGTTACTGGATTAATTCCCACACAGGGTTTGCATATGAATACTTGGGGCCTAGAGCCGACCATTAAGTGCGGGCCCCAAGTTTAGCGATACTAAAATTCTATCAAACATCGACAATGCGCACAAGCAGAAATCGCTGTGCTCTATGACTAGAATCGATATTTTCTCAATGTATCGAGTTAAGACGAGACGCTTTATTCCTACGTATCCGACTACTTCGACGTACGAGACAAGACTAGCATTTTTTAGATCCGTAACTAGTACAGGCATCAAAAAAAAAATACACCTACATTGGTCAGAATACAATAGGGTATCCCAAATTTACAAACTAGGTACAAGGGGGTGGAGGGGGGGGGGAAGGGCTCACTCAATCGACCCATCGCCGGCCACCAAACAATCACCCACGACCGTGTTTCTCTTCCCTGCACACGAGATGTGCTAATGTGTTTCTAAAAAATACAGCATTGTTCAAGTTCGAGATGGGGAGGGGGGTAACTCACTAGGCCTAACATCAACCGTGGCCTCAGTCGTAGCAATAAACAATGGCGAACTTTGACTTTTTAGTTTTTTTTAAAATTTAATTCAACGGTGACCGCAGCCCGATCCCGGTAGGGTAATGGAAAATGTAAACTCTTTTGTTGGGCTTGGCATATAGCCCCCCCCCCCCCCAACATCCGGCATGTCCCCCAAACTGTTTTCTCCCTCCCCGAATGAGTCAGTCATTCTTTTGGATATATATGCATGGAGTCTTCTCAAGAGTTCAGCTAAGTCAATTTTTTAAAATGCTTTTCTATTCGTATTCTGATTTATATATATATATATATATATATATATATATATATATATATATATATATATATATATATATATATATATATATATATATATATATATATATATATACATACATATATATATATATATATATATATATATATATACATATATATATATATATATATATATATATATATATATATATATATATATATATATACAATTTATGGGGGCATCTTCCTTTGGGTTTGCCCCGGGCAGCAACATAGCTCTGCACGCCACTGCCCATTGATGAACCTCATTGAAAAAAATATTCTGAAAGTAAGATCAAACTGATTTAAGGCATGAATTTATTGTTTAAAAACGTTTGGCCCCACTTGTAATGGCCGACTAAAAACTTGGAAATGTGTTAATATGGCAAGGCGACCAAGAGTAACGACATGAGCCAGCTTGCACAATCAAATTTACCATTATTGTTTTCCTGGTGTCATATATATATATATATAATATATATATAATATATATATATATATATATATATATATATATATATATATATATATATATATATATATATATATATATATATTATAAATATAAATATATATATATATATATATATATATATATATATATATATATATATATATATATATATATATATATATATATATATATATATATATATATATATATATATATATATATATATATGGGGTCCTCCATAAATGACGTCACACTCGTAGGGGGGAGGGGGGGGTCCGTAATTTTGTGTCGGTGTGTGACGTGGGGGCAGAGGCGTAGCGAGGGTGGGGCGGGGGGACGAACATGTGTCCCCGGGCGCCGACCTTAGGGGGGGCGCCAAATTAAAAGTTTGAGAGGGGGGGGGTGCAAATGAAAAGTTCGAGGGGGGGGGGGGGTGCAAATCGAAAGTTTGTTCCCGGAAGAGTCGCTACGCCTCTGCGTCGGGGGGGGGGGGGGGTCAGATGGTGCGACTTCACACTTTTGCATTATAAAAAAGCAATGTTAGAAAACGAATTTTAGACGTTATTTCGCGTTTTAGAAAACTGTAAACGTTTTAATAAATTGCAATAGGCATTGATTAAAATACTCTATTTTGACAGAGTTCAGACAAGATTTTGGAAAAATATCGATGTTTTAAGAAAAATTCAACTGCAATTTTGAGGGGGGAGGGTTGTAGGCTGAGGTGTGACTTCATTTTAGGGGGTTCTGGCTTTTTTGTGACGATATGTGACGGAGGGGAGGGGGAGGTAAAAATCGTCAAAAAAGAGAGACGTCATTTAAGGATGAACCCTATATATATATTTATAACATTGCTACAAAATATTGAACCACCTCTATAATCGTTTAGCCACTGCATGTTATGTTATTGTGTGTGGACAATCGCATTTGCTAACATGAGTAGGTACCCATCAGACCTGGGAAGTTCTACTCGAGACTTTTGGGTTAGCAGTCGGATGTTCTAACATTCAACCACGCCGTTCCCCCTTGTAAATCGTAAGTCCGCCCAGGACTTTCGAACCCCATACTCTCCCCGAAGTAAAAAGTCTGAAAGAAACCCTGATAAAAAAATCGAAACTTTACAACTTTACTTCTTTTTTTTTTTAAATATCCAACCTATTTCATTTTAGTGAAGGGAGATAACAAATAATTAACGGAATAATGTAAGTTCTGGCTCCTGTTAATAATAAATTTAAATAAATAGTAGGCCTATAAACTGTTTGCGTTTGCTACCCAAAAAATCGAATCATGTTGTAATTTAACACTAAAATGCTTTAGTTTAGCCTATCCATATTTGGAGCATCGCTACATTTTTACTACAATTAAAAAAAAAAACTTTGAAAAGAGAAATAATTGCTGTATTGTACTTTTTAAAATTATACGTCACACTTTATACACCCGCTCCTCTGGTCACGTAGGCCTACCTAAATTCCATTCTCCCCCACCCCTATACCAGTTGTGATCTACATCTATGAATATATTCTAGATCTATGAATATTTCAACACTAGGGCCTAAGTTGTATTCTTATTCTTTTGCAGATCCCTCAAAATCTAACAGAAATTACGAATAATAACAGTTACTCCCCCTGATGTCTATTAATCCAAGATGGCGCGAGCAACAGAGCTGGAATGGGCTCCAGAGTCGCTGTACAATACAGCTATTTCTGCAGTGGTTATGGGCTTTAGTAAATATAGGAGAGAACTAAGAAATTTGACTGATGATGTTATATTTGACGTTTATTATAAGGTGCGTACTGCTAAAGGAACCTATGCTGCTTCTAATGTTTCTTTTAACTTTATTAAAAAGTCAAATCTAGAACTAGAAATAAATTTAGTTAATTTTAAGTGAAGTTCTAAAGAGACGAAACAAAAATATTAAAATAAATGACTGTTTTTGATAGATTTATTAATGTTAAAACACCAATTAGACATGAAGTAGTGTGGTCGAGTGGTCTTCTTACACTTATTTCCCCATTAGGCTTTAAGCCGGGGCCTATCAAATCCCCCCCCCCCTTTGTTCATGATTGAATTTGAAAGGGTTGCGTTTATTTTTTAAAATCATTTGTGATGTGATGGCATATCTCCAAAAAAAAAAACAACAAAAAAAACAAAAAACAACCTATCCCTTAGATTTTTGCTAAGAATAACACAATTTGGGAAAAGTGTGATGAAAACTGTGAATTATTGTTGTTTAAAAAGGACATCCTATTTCAATTTCACCTGATATTTGTTCTACCCTAATTTTAAGTGGTAATACTAATTGACAGTTGAATAGCACTACTAACTAAACTGATGCATTAGGCCTATTAATATTTATTTTAAAATTACTAGATCTATTAATTAAATAATTAGTCTAGTAGGCCTATAGATTTAATTACAGTGCATAATGTTAATTGATCAGTTCATCTACGACCGACATAGCAGATATGAGCCTAAAAGCTTAACTTAATAAACCATAATAGTTTTAAAACAAAAACTTTATCTAGGCCTAAATACTGTAAATAGCACTGTTCTCTTAATCTATACCTCAGTCCTCAGTCACAATAAATGCTTTTATTATTGTAAAATATTATTTCCACAGCAGACTGTGAATAGCCTTGGGGGCTATTCAGTCCGCTGGGAATAACCCACATACGGCTATTCCCAACCGGCTGGGAATAGCCTTGGCCAATTAAAATTGTCAATGACACACTTCACTAGTGATAGTGATATGTGATTAAGGATTATAATAATAATAAAATTGATTAGTTAGGCGAGGCTAAGTTTTATGTATAGATCTACTAGATCTAGATCTAGTTATAACTAGTTGTACTCACTATGATGTAGTTATGTAGATTGTAGTTAGTATTTAAGAATTTAATTGAGATCTAGAATCTAGGCTAGATATAGATAAGATCTAGTATGATATGTATACTAATAATATTTACTATATTAAATACTATTTATTGTGCAAAACAATGTAGGCCTGTACCAGGGTACACCAGGGCTATATATAACTAGTAGATTAGACTTAAAGTATTAAGTATTAAATATACCTATTGTTTTTTAATAGTATCATTATCATTTTTTGTAGGCCCTAAATAAATATTAGGGCTAAATAGGGGCCTAGGCTTATTAAATTGATTAGAGTTTTTAGACTCCAGGCCCCCTCAGCTTATCAAATTAAAACAAAGTATTAAAATTAGGCTAGGGCCTTAATAAAAAAAAAGGTAAAATGAAACATACAGAAATAAAAGTAGGTCTAGAATTAGGCCTATAGGGAGCCTAATAAAAATTTAATAAGATGGTAGAGCCTACACAATTTAGTCATTAAAAATTTATATTAGGCCTGTTGTATTAAAAAACAAATAGCAATAGCCTATAAATAGAGTTTTCAATATTGGCAGAGTGCGCTGTGAAAACATGACCCAAAAACTCTTATTAAATTGCACACATAAATCAATCTAACATTAGTATGTAGGCCTTAAAATTTTAGACAAAGGTATTGTTTATTACTTTAACTTAAATACTATTTTTTAAACATAGCTTTATGACAAAAATGGATTGATGGACCTTGGAAATGAATTTAAAGAGTTGGACATTTTCTCAAGGGTTCTCAAAGTGATGAATAAAAGGTAAGGTTAATCTTTTACACTTAACATAACATTGGTTCAGAAATTTAATTAAATGGTTTAAACTATTCCTTAGAATTTATTTTTAATATAGTTAGTCAAGGGTTTTATTTAAAGAGACGTGTTAGAATATATTTCACATAAAGGTATTGATGATAACTTTTCTCTTATTAGAGGTGTAACTTCTCCTTTAATTTTTTTTTGTTTTCCTTTAAGGAACATCTTCAATTTTATTTATATTAGTAATAATATATATCTTGACAAAGTTTATAAATTTTTGCCTAAAAAACCCTGAAGATATATTTTATTTGTTGTCAGAAACATGGTTGTGCACAGTGTTTCTAAGAAAATTGTATTATGTTTTGTGACAATGTAATTCTCGTCAAAGAAATAAAGTTAAATTTTTTCAAGTTACATTGTATTTTTAGCAAACAGTATATATGTAATTACTTAGTTAACTTACTTTATATATATAACAATACTGAATTTAAGAACTACTGTTTGTAAATTCCTGTAAATATAGGGTACTACTACATCGCTGCTTCCAAGCTATAATGGACAATGGGGCAAACTTAGCTTGTATATTGGCTAATGAGTTTTGCAAACGTCTCACATTTGAAGAGTTGAGTGATGAAAATGCCAAAGGAAGACTTATGCAGTTGGGGTTTTCACTAGGTATTATTTACTTTCATATTTGACTGCTGTTTGAAAAGATTATCTTAACTTTATTTTAAATAAAATTTTTTAATTTTTACAAGTTTGTAATTTAAACAAATTTATATGAGAACTACACTGATAATTTATTGCACAGGTGCATTTCTTTGTGAGGCTGGGTGGTTTGCTGACAGTACTGCAATTTACACTGCTTGTTTAAATGCTTGCATTAATGATGATAGCACTCAATACAAGTGTAGGGCTATGGAGTTCGCTGTTAGGTAATATAATTTTAACCAAGACCTTTTTTTAAATATGCAGTAAAAATGACCAGTTGTTTACCTGTATATATTCAAAGGAATATCATTTAACATGTTTATTTTTTAAGATTACTGCACAGTCAGAATGTAAACTGTCAATACAAGGATGCTGAAGAAACTTACAACAAAGCATTAAAGATCTGCACTGATTTAGAAGACAGGGGCCACAAAGTAAACAAAGCCGTTCTTTATGCTGAACATTGTGCTCTTTTATTTGCCCAAAGCAGATACACACAGGTATGTCTTGCACTAGAAACATAATTTGAAAAAAAAACACTAACTAGTTATTTTTAAGTATACTGCTTTTATTTATACTTCCTGCACCTTATTTTGTTGAGAACCTTTTGACATTTTTTTCTCTTGTTTTACTCTAGGCATTCAACACTTGTCATCTAGCTATTTTAGAGTTAAATTCAAATATGCCTCCAATGGCAGTTGTCAATGTCATGAGGCTATGTTCTAAGGTAATATTTTATTTTCATTCAATCTTTTCAACTTTAACTGATGTAGAGTCAATGAGTTCAGTCTTGTAGTGTAAAACCTTGTTTACATTAGCCACATGTATACTATACACATCTAGAAAAAAAAACTTTGCCATACGTTAATGTTTATTTTATCAAATGTTATCAACTTTTGCAAACTTTTATTTTCTAGACATGTATAGTATACATGTTGCAAGCATAAACACAGTGTAATGAATTATTTTTTTAAACTGATGGTTCTTTAAACTGCCATGATTATATTATAGGAAAATAGCAATATTACTACTCTAATTAAATTTTTCTTCATTGTTTATACAGTCTAATAGATTTAGCTTTGAGTATTCTGTATCAGTATGGTAATTTTACTTATAAAATACTTATCAAATTTTGTTCTACTCTTTTTGGTGTTGCTATACATCCATAATGTGTCCATTAATATATTTTTATCCAGGCATGTGTAGTTAAAAGAGAATTTAAAACAGCTGAGCTCTTAATCAAATATGCAGTGGCTTTTGCCAGGTGGGTCCATAAAAATAGTTATTAGGAACTTAAAAATTTGTATTTGTGTTGATGTCATACTGGCATTCAATCCGTATTCATTCATGTTTAAAAAAAAAAATTTCTCTCAGGGAGAAGTTTGGCAAATACCATCCCAAACATGCAGATACACTTCTTGATTATGGCTTCTTTCTACTAAATTCTGACTGTGTCATACCTGCAGTACAAGTGTATCAGGTTAGTCACAGCCTTAATTGAATGAATCGCCAACCAAAATACTTTAAGTGTTTCATGTCATGATTATCATTATTTGACTAATAGGCATAAATATGAACCAGTTTAAGGCAGATCTTCAATTTTCTTAAAATTTCAAAATTGTGGTTACAGAATGTATTTTTTTTCTTGAAACCTATTAGTCTAAAAATAAATATTTTTTATTTTTTTATTTGCCAGCTTGCACTGGATATTCGCCAGTCAGTTTTTGGTGGTAACAACTTATATGTTGCTATAGCATGTGAAGATCTAGCTTATGCATCCTATGTCAATGAATACAGCTCAGGGAAGTTTCAACATGCCAAGTAATAAAACAAGCCTCAGTTGTTTTTTTTTAAAATATATATTTTTTTACTTTGTTTAACATTATTAACATATCACATCTACAAAAATTTAAGCTATAAAATAATCTGAGTAAATAACTATAAAGTTTACAAAACAAATTTAGAACAGCCAAAATATCAGAAAATAACAGAATGTTTGAAATATATTTTAATCTTATTTTAACAGAGATCATGCTGAAAAGTCAATGAGTATTTTATGTAAAATTCTTCCTGAAGATCACTTGCTCTTATCTTCATCAAAGAGAGTTAAAGGTAGATTCCTATTGTCTTTTAATATTTGTAGTAACTTAAATTTTCTGCTTTTAGACTCAATTTTTGCAGTCTGCATAATTTAAAGCAAGGGAAATGGTTATGGGGGATTGATAAAACGGATAAACTGAACATTATTCAGGAAAATTTGGAAATAATAAGCCTTTAAATTAAAACAATTTTAAGTGGCCATGAGATTACATTTTTTATACAAATAAATAAAAACTTATTAACCAATTGAACATTTCTCTTTTGAATTACATGTCAAATAAATTGATTCCTGTTTTTGTATTAACAGCCTTAATACTTGAAGAGATTGGGATAGACTGCAATGATAAAGAAGAGGAGAAAAAATACCTAGAAGAGGCCTTAAGTCTTCATTTATCCTCATTACATCAAGCTCGTTCTGTGTTTGGTGAAGAGAATGTGCAAACAGCAAAGCATTATGGCAATCTAGGGAGGCTGTTCCAATCAATGAAGAGATATGAAGTAAGAATTTTGGTTTTTCAAATTGTTCTCTAGGAGCATTGGTGAAGGGTAGTAAATCTGTTGTATAATTTTTTTTCTGTGCTATTTCTTTGCCCTACTATTATACTTTAAAAATACATATTTAGGTGATAGCTACTTTTTGTGTTAAAAAGAAAATTTCCAGTTTTATCAATCAGTGTGTATTACATATTTATTTACTAAAGTCACATTGCAATAAATTTAATTTTTAAAATAGATCATTTGAAATAATTAAATATGGATTTTCTACTTGTAAACTGGAATAAATATGTTACAGCTGTTCTCTTTACAAGTTTATTATGTCATTTAAAAAAATATTAATAACAATTTAGGTTTGTATTACCTTCTTATCTGAACTTAGAAGAAGAAAAAAAAATATCCAAATAAATTTTCAAGCTAAACTATATAAAGCTAACAAAACTAGGGTTTGATAAACAAACAGTGATGAAATGTGCCTTTTATTCTATAAAAAGTCAACCATTTATGAAATAATTAACAAAATTGTTTGTATTACCTATTTAGTCTCAACTTTTCCTCATCCATAAACATTAGGATGCGGAAAAAATGCACAAGCAAGCTATAGAGATCAAAGAGAGGCTTCTGGGACCTGATGACTACGAAGTGGCTCTGTCTGTCGGCCATCTTGCATCACTGTTTAATTATGATGTTTTCAAATATGATGAGGCTGAGAAATTGTATTTAAGATCGGTAAAAATAGGTATGTGAATATATTCTCTAAAAATTAATCTCAGTCTAGGAAAGTTTAAGTATTAATTTAAGAGAATGTTACTTTAAGCACTGCTTACACTAGATTTTGTATGAGCTGAGTTTTAAACTCAGCTCAAATGTACCAGCAGTCTAGAGAACCAGTTTCACAATAACCTTGACCTGACTTAGTCCTTGTATGCTGAGGTCATTGAAACTAGTGTACTCTGCTTCGTTTGTCCCTCGTGTCTTGGGCACAAATGTGAAAAGATGATGATAAACAATCCTTCACAAATGATTATAAATAACATGAATCCAAATTTCTTTCTTCTTTCAAATCAGTTGTACTACTTAAGAATCTAATTTTCTAGACAAATCATTGTCAATATATCTGATTTTCACGAGCGTCTTGTAATATACCTACATATCCTTTTCAACTTCAGTTTTTCTATCTTAGCATGCAAGCTAATTCAGTCCACCCGTTCAAACTAGAAGCCAACATTTTTTAATATTCTAGATAAACTCTAGTATATTTTAGTTCTTTCAATTAAAATTTTTAAAAGAATGTCTGGACATTACTTAAGCTTAATTTAATTAATACATTGTGTTTTAATAAAGATTTAAAATGTATATAGGCAGACAGCTTTTTGGAGAAGGGTATAGTGGGCTGGAGTACGACTACAGAGGTTTGGTAAGATTGTACACACAAAGGGGAGACGATCAACAAGCAGCTCACTACAATGATATTATCAATCAATGGTCAGTCATCAGGGATACACATAATGCCAGAGAGGTAAAAACTTTAAAGTTGGTTGAACATTTTATGGTGATGCTGCTGAGTAGAGGGTTCCATTTGTACACTTTCATGTAAAGAGATCTTTTAGCTCAATTAATAGTAAAGCTCCCTTTCAAACCTTGTGTGGGCAGGTGAAGTAGAGATCACCTGTTTCTGTCACCTCGTCATTTGAAGGGATAGTGTAGTCAGTGCTATTCCCAGCCACCTTTACTTTCCCTAACATAAGTCATGTACAGAGTTTGGTGGACTCTGGTATGTGCTACAACTCTAGCCTGGGATGTAATTCAAGAATTTTAAATGCTTAGATCAATTTATATTGCATATAAATTATCAAAAAGCATTAAAGTTTACAAATTACCTATGACCTATAAAATAAAGTTAACAACACAAATGAGATTTTTAAAAATCCCTAAATTCTCTGTTCATTACTTCTGCCCTTTGGAATCTTTGAAGCAATATCAATTGAAAAAATATCAGTTTTAGTATCCTTCTTCTTCTTCTTCGTTCTTAATTATTAGTGTTGAAGGGGATCGAGATTTATCTGCCAGTGAGTTTTGAACTCGAGACTTTGTTCGAATTTATCAACCATGAGCTTTTTGCCGACTCGACCACGCCTTCAACACAATTAAGCGTTACATGTCAACTGGTTATGCGCCATTGAGGCCATTGACTCCGATTTCAGCCTGCTTTTCTTTTTGGATTTGCTCCCATAGCCTTTGTCCAACCAAGAACAAACTACAAGGCAGCAGTTGTTTAATTTTGGAGTTGTCTCTCCTAGAAGAGTGGCTGTCCCCAACTAACGTGCCTCATCTGCCCGAGGGTTCGAACTCGAGACTTTTCGGTTTTGCAACCATGAGCTTAACCGACTCGACCACGCCGACCCCTAGTTTTAGTATAAAACTGTACATCTGTTGTAATGAAAAAGTGCCTCAAGTTGTTCACTCAAACTATTTTTTTAAAAGTATAAATAAAATATCAATGTATTTACACAAGCTGAGTACCTAGCTCATTTTTTTTCATTTGATTGAACTTTTCCCCCTCGATACATGTTTTAAACTTTTGATTGATTGAATGTTTATTTCTCCATTCAGATCAACCCCTTAGAGTATGAGGTTACCATGACGATTCCAGAACTAGTGGAGCTTGTTTTGAAAAATCATTCAGTCACTAACACCTCCAAGGTGGCAGATCACAAAGGGGATGCTAAGGAGAATGCTGAAAGAAGTACAGGAGAATGAAGGAAACACCACGTGTCAGTGTTCCCTGTAGGAAGTGGCAGATTATAGATCTATGCATTGATAAAAGGGTAATCCAATGTTTATACAGGTAGTCTTGGAGATATGGGTTACTTGCACTTTGGACATGTGAGCTACCTCCCCTTCCCCTCACAAATGTCATGTTAATGGGTCTCACACAGGTGTCATGTTCATCTTATAAATGACATGTTAATGAATTTCTTGCATGTGTCAATAAAAAATTGTAGGTTTTTTTATAAGCATAATAAAATGAAATTAAGTGCTTTTTTTAATGTTATAGAATTAGACTATGAATTAATTTTGAACATGAATTATCTATCTGTTCCTTGAAAAAAGAGCGTTAGGTATATGTTATCCTTTCTTTTAAAACGCATTTAATTAATGTTTGTTTTGATAAGAATGTTGACACCTACTGATAAATTCTAAGTGAATTGTAATTTTAAAAAGTGTATATTACGCTTAGCCTTTTGTACGCATGGAGTAATTTAAAAACTTGACAACAGTTTTTGAGGATATAAGAATATGTGTAAAGGTTTGAAAATGAAATTCATGAATAAGAAACAAGACTTACTCCTAAAGAAGATCAACATTTAAATGCAGACAGTCTTGTTAAAGTTAAAATATTTTTTTTTCGATGTAAAAAAATTAGCTGGGCTTTCTTTTTTTTTTCGTATTTAAAAAAAATATTTATTTGTGAAGTAAAATCTGCATGTATTTCTTGCTTTTAATCCATGTTTTGCTAATTTTAAATTTTGTTTTACACTTTAAATGAACTATTTTAATAAGGCCAGTATTTATCCTTTTTAATGTCCCAATTTTGAAATTTAATTTGTTACCTGCACTTGTCTGTTCATAGCAGCAGTTTCCAAACTGTAAGGTGTGCATTCTTGGGGAGGTACAAGAAAAGTTTCACAGAAATCTCAAAGACATTAAAAATTAATATACCTAATGTTTTATCCCCAGAGGTACAGAGTTAAAATTTGCAATGAATCAACCATTCCATAGCTAAATAGTTTTACTTCCTTTTAAATGTCAGAATTTTTCTACCATAGACACCTCACTCCTGAAAAGTGTAAAGTAAAAAGGTGATGGTTATAATGTAGACAAATTTAGGGTATACTACTCACTATGTTGAGGGTAAAAAATATATAATTGTTTGGTAAGGGTGGAGGCACAAAGTTTTTTAATTGTATTTTAATAAAGACATTAAGAAGTTTGGAAACTGCTGATTAATAAAAAAAAAATTAAAGGGAGATAGGTTCCTTTGATGTGCCTTGAAGGGCAAGAGTTGTGTGTCCTTTAGTATGTTAACAGAAGCTGTGTGTGATGTGTACCTTCAGAATGTATATAGTGTTGGCTCTAAATAGTATTTTATTTGAGAAATACTTAGCCGTAGTGATATATGTAAAATTAAATCTGTGTGATCTTAAACCATGACGCTACTAAAAACTTTTTTTTTGAATCTCCAGTATTTCCCAACCCTTCTGTTTTTTTTCCACATCTAGGTGTGTGAGAAAGCTGAAACTTGTTTGTAGAATTTTTTTGCCCCAGATATAAAATAATGTTCCTTTAAATCAATATGTGCTGAACAATTAAACCCTTACTGTGTGGATTTGCTTGGCATGACTTAAATTTACCATACAATAACCATACTATTGCCATCCCATAGCAACTTATTTTTACATGAAATGTTCATTATCATTGTCAAAATCTGTGCAAAGAAAAATGTCTAGAAATATAAATAGCTTTATGCCTTTGAAACATGATTTTGAAATCCCCCTCCCAAAAAAAAAAACCAAAAAAAAAAAAAAACAACAACCCAGGTTGTTTGTTTTGGAAAAATTTATATGAAATGTTTATAAATTTACGTTTTTTGATTATCAAAATTGACATTTAGACCAGGGCTCACACGTGCAATTCATTAATTTCTCCATTAAGCTAGAATCAAACTCAGTGTTTTGGTAATACTAAATGTTAGTGGTACAATATAAACATTGCACCATATCAAGTTTAGATAAATTATTTGTAAAATACTGTAATTAGACTAATTACCATACTGAGATTTGTGTTTACTAATTAATTGTCTTGATAACCTAGGCTAGTATTAGTTTTGAATGAAGTTGAATCCCACCCATTATGGTTAGCATGGATGTAATCGTGTCAATCTTATGCAGAGCTGATTTTTTTTTTATTCCTTAATCCTGTTAGTATACATTTATTTATGTTTGTATACAAGTATTTGAAAACCCATTATAGATATCTTATGGCTAATCTTAAGAATGTGATTTATGTATAATAATTTTTTAAAATAAAAGCGATAAATGACAATAATATAAAACCCAAGTTTTATTATTATTCATATAACTTGTAATAGATAATTTAGATTCTCGTTTTGAGGCTGGCTGAAATTATTTTCATTTTTTTAATACTATGTATAAAGGATGAAAACAATAGTTTAATTTTAAAGGTTCCTATTTTGTGACAGTAAACATGAGTAAGAAAAATATCAAATGTGTGTCTATAAATATAACTGTGATAGGCCTTAATTTATTTTAATTTTAGCATCAATTTAATAGACAAAAAAAAGTTTTTTTTGTAGACTACATTTATTTTGCATAAATATATGTCAAGTATAAACTTTATGTAATAAGTAAACTAGTTTATTTTTCTAATAATTCTTTTGTTTGCCAAATCCTAGAGCATGTTTTAATGTTCTCTTCAGTTTTCTCAACTTTTAAAAAAATTGTATAAAATTTTATGTAAGTTTTAAAATTAGGTTTTCTTTTGTTGTTTTAATGATTTTTTTTTTACGTTTCATACAGTGTATGGGTTCTAAAACTTCTACACAGCTTCTCTAAAAAAAAAGAAACAATTAGTATATGGGGATAAAAGCAATAAAATAAAAATAAATGACAGATTTTTTTTACTATGTAAAAAAAATGTTTTTGCACACTGATTAAAAAAAGTAAATGTGATCATAAATGTTTGCCATGAATTTGTGTGATTTTTTTTTTAATGCTGCTCTGTACTTTCAAATGCTGTACTTTTTTCAACAGTCTCATTCTGTTTGATCTGAACAATGTAATTGAAAACTTTGCTTTTAGTCATTGTATAAATTAGAATTCATCTGACAAGCATATCACAACAAAATAATTACTTGCACAAGAAAAAGCATCATGTGCAGTTTAAGTTAAACATTACACATGTTGGAGACGGTACTCTTCTGTGACTCGCCTGCTTCAATTTTTTTATTTTTAAAATTGTCTTTTGTTGTAAATAAATACTGCTCTGCAGTTTTGTAAAAAAAATAATTGTAAATAAACTTTAACAGATTTGAATTCTGAGACTTCAAATAAATATTGTTTTGTTGGATTAAATAAAGATGTATGTCAATATGATATGCCCTAAATTATTTGATGAAAACTCATTTGCATTTGCTTATTTGATGGTTTGATATGCTCGCAAATTGTGATTTTGTTGTATTATATATTCTTTTTAATTATGGGTCAAATTATAATTTTGTGTAATGTAAGCAGCCTTTTCATCCTGCCAAATAAATAGATGATTAACAATATTTTATTGTTATTTGTTCTGTTTATAGTTTGTGTTGACCAGATAAAAAAACATTTCATAATAAATAAATACCAATAGATCAAGAAAACATATGGGGTAGGGAAATTGAAAAAAATTGTTGGAAAGAAAAGACAAAAATAGCAAATAGCATAATAAATTAATAAATTTTTTTAATAGCAGTGCTGTGATGTTTGAAGCAGTCATGTATATTATTTTATTTACTATCTTTCGTCTCCATAGATGCACCAATAAATTGCAAATAATACTAATATTGGATAGATCTTCAGTAACATTAAATACTGATATGCAAAAACTATCTTTGAGCTTGCAATAAAGCTTTTCAGATGTAATGAGTTTGAACTTGTTATGTTATACTGATAAATGAGATAGAAGGTCATATATTTAGGAAACTAGCTACAAGTATTACCAGATAAGGTATATCATGGAATCCAAATAGATCAAGAAAACACATGGGGTAGGGAAATTGAAAAAGATATGAACATTGTTGGAAAGAAATAAAAATAGAAAATAGCAGAAAAGCATACAAAGATGTTAAATATACAAAAGCCTATGCCCCACTGTGAGTAGGAAGGGCAAAGAAGAAGAAGCAGATAAAATAGATGCAGATTGTTGAAAAACAGTCCATAGTCTACAAGCTTAAAAAAATATTAATTCTGCAATATAAATGCTATTCACATTCTATTACTTTAAAAAATGATAACTGTCAATATCTAGATTTTATTCTAGATATTCATTCATTGTGACTCGAATTATAAAATATTGAGATCTAGGTACTTTTCATTATTTTTATGACGACTTTCGGTATCTAGGAAAGCCATGAAACGAAACGGAAGTTGATATTTTAGTATTACAATAAATCCGCGAAAAGCTACGCAAAATAAGGGTGTTAGTCTTTTTAAAATGAGTGATGTTCAGGAATACCCAGATGTGGTTCAAGAAATTAGAGGGGCGTTGGTAAGTATACTGTCACTGATATAGGATATTAGATCTAAATGTTTGAGTAACACATGGGGAAAATCTCACCAGGTCTGTCAAACATAGGATGTAGTTGTATTCTCATTGTATTGTTACTATTGTATTTGTCATTTGTAACCTGTTATCGATAGGCCTAAATAAAATATATTTTCTAAAGGCTTCATCTTAGAAATTAATATATATATTCAATATAAGGCCTGGCTACTTGATGATTGTAGTTATGTAGTAGTAATAGATCTAGTCTAGTAGTAGAATCTATAATTGTATATTAAATTTAATGTATGTATATATATTTATTATTTATATTAGATCGTCTCCTGGCTGAGGTGGCGGGATGACCTCTGACCCTGAAACGTCACTCGTCGTTTTTTTCGTTTTTTTCGTTTTTTTAGGGGTCCGTTACACGACAAATGAAAAAACTGCTAATATCGCAAAATCTCATCATTATTTTAATGTGAGATGCTAACTAAATGGACGCCATGCCTTAAAATGTTCGAAATATTCACGAGATACGTGGTTTTAATTAATACACGCTATTTTTGTCGAGTACTCTTGGGAAAAACTGAACTGCCGCCTTAAACGGCCCAGTACATGGTCGAAACCCCCTGGTACAGATGCAGAAATATATAATTGAGATATTTATAATGATTAATTACAGATCTGTTAATACATTTTTTAAAAATCGAATATGAGGATGAGGTACCCATGCAGAAATTTCTGTCCGCTTTGTTTACTATCGTGACGTCATTGTTACGCTAGTTACCTCACAGAAACAACTAGTTTTTGTTTTTTGCGGAATGAACCTTTAAGTCTAGTATTTTAATTATAATTCAACTGTAGCGTGTGCAGAAAAAGTAAAATTGTGGAAACTATTATTGTATTAGTAATTTTATTAAAATATTAGTAGGGCCTATATTGATTTTTTTTCTTCACTGTGGGCCGACAGTAGCTGCATTGAATTTAATTCGTGACCGGTGGTTAACCTCGTCAACGCTGCGTGGCCTATTCGTTTATATAATCAGTGATGCTCGTTCAGTGGCCTTTTTCAGAGCTAGGCCTAATTACGGGCGATTTTTAGACTTATTTGATAGGCCGTTAGCCTTTTTCATTGCTGCGTATTTTAAACAATGCTTGTTCAGCGGCCTTTTTTTTTTGGCGCTAAATAATCTGTTTACGGGCATTTTAAGCGTTTATGTGTTTATTATTTTTAAAGCTAGACGTAGATCTAGTTTAAAAAAAATGTGCGCAAGCATCATTTTCGTCTGTTAAAATTACAATTGGTTTAAGTTCAGGATGGAGATCTTTTATCGTTTTTTTTTCTTGACAGATTTTATCAAGATAGATTGACTTCAAGTTGATATTGAATATTTAAATTACTTTACCTTACTACATTAAACTACATTTGCTTTATATTTTAAGAGAGTAGACAAAAAAATTAAGCTAAGTTTTAAAATTAGTCTTAGTTTTGTATCCATTCGGCTCTACTCTATTATAATTTGCTTGAAGAAGGGGGGGGGGGGGGAAGAGAGAGAGAGAAGTGAAGACACCGACGATCTCGTGTACGCGTGTTCATTCTATGACGTGTACTACATGCCTGCTGACCGCACAGTGACCCCTCGACCGTGGTGGGATTTTTCACCCGCGGGATAGTAAACATAAGCTAGCAATCACGGGAGTGACGATGTTTGGAGATTTTATTAAAAAAAAATTACACGTCACGTTTTCAATATGAAAAAAAAATGTAATGTCAAAAAAAAAAAAAAAGACACTAATACCGTGTATGAACTTCAGCTTCCACACTGTTGACTCAATATAATGTGAATTGAGTGTAAAATGTAGGCCTATTTCTTGTATTTATAGACTATCATAACAATCATATTATTTTAAGCATATTTAATAAAATAAGAATTTGAAATAAAAATATTTTTTATGGTAATCTGAGTTATGCAAGTGTTCATTATTTCATAAAAATGGTATGAATAACATGTAGAGTAGAATTTGTAATGTACATTTTCCTTTACCAATTTAATAAATAACTAGATCTAGTTTTATTATCAATCAGTTGGTTTTTTTTTGTTATTTTCCGGTGAGTAAATAACCTAAGTTGACACACCCCTTAAAAAACTTGTGCACACCAGTTCACGACGTCATGCCATGCCGGCAGGGATCGAGAACGTGGGTTTTGTCATTCATTTTCCATTCTAGACTAATTTTAAAATTCTCTCTTTTCTCGTCAACTGAGTAAGCTAGATATTTAAATGTGGTGTCAAATGTTCTCTTAAGGGGTAAGGAACTTAATAGTGTATTTGAAATAACAGAATATTTTATTTAAAAAAATCCATAATTAAACCTAATTTATATCCTTTTGCTGGACAAATCTTGTATTGTTATGAATGATTTCTTTTAAAGAACCCTGGACGATTGAAGCTTCAGAGAAACAGTATTATTTTCAAAAATGTCAAAACAGGAAAGGTGGATCAGTTTCAGAGCTCTGATGTTGATAAAGCTCAGTGGCTAAAAAGGGCTAGAGGTTTTTGTCTGAAATTTATTTTAACTAGTGGTGTGATTCATCGATATGATGGTTTCAAAGATGGGGTAAGCTCTTGCTCTAAACGTTTTTTGGTAAAATCACGATATAGCGTCGGAAATTATTGGGCAATGTTTGTTGAGTTTCTGTAACATCCATTACTGTAAACCATAGTTTATTTGACAGTTGAAATAAAAATAGTGTCAAGTGCATTAAATTAATGTCTTAACTTAATTTAATGTCTAATTGACTAAAAATTAGCAAGAATTAGTAAATTTAAATATTAATAAAGTCGAGTGTAGTAATTAAATGTTTTTTTAAGAAACACAGGAAAAAACCTACAGATGATTTGCGACAACTAGCTCTAGTTCTGTTAGTAAAATAAGACGATTAGATTTACTAAAGTTAAAAGTAGTAAGAAGAACTAGAACAATGTTTAGTAGCAGCAATAATTAGCACATACACTTAAAATAATTAGAAATACAAAATAAATTAGCAAAACAGTATTTAAAATGCAACTAAAGTCAATCCTTGCACGTTTTTAGACATTATGTATTAAAAATAATATGGCGGCAAATAAATGATGGTTTACTGTATTTCCTGTGGTTTTCAGAACGGCTCGACAGACTACGCCATGGTTTTACTGTTTTTTACTGCTGTACAGTTCCGGAATGATAAGCGACGCTATATTGTGATTTTACCCTTTTTTTTGTTTCATCAAATTTCAAGTGTTAGGCCTACATGTTTTTAAAATTGTATTGCTGAAGGAAATTATTTGATTTAAAATGCAATTTTTTTTCTTCCAGGAATTTGAGAAGTTAGCTAAATTCATTTCCAGCTACTATTCTGTGAGCCTTGAGAAAATTGACTTATCCTTGAAAGGTTGGAATTGGGGTTCAGCTGACTTTGAAGGTGCTTTTATATTCTTAAAAGAATCTTTATACTAAATTTGGTGGTTTAAATGTAAATATGATCTCAAGTTGTACCATATTTTCAAGGTTTAAAGATGTCTATATATTTTTGCTTGCTATTTTCTTCAGGAAATTCCCTCAATTTCAAAATAGAAAATGTACTTGCTTTTGAAATACCTCTTACAAATGTGATGAACGCAACAACATCAAAAAATGAGGTTGCCATTGAATTCCATCAAAATGATGATTCAGCTGTATCTTTGATGGAAGTGAGATTTCACATTCCGCCTGTGGCAGACACAGAAATAGATCCTGTTGTGGTAAGCCATTGTTTTATCACCTTTCTTGTGTGCTGGCTAGCCATTTTTTAACTGAATGAATTTTTAATTTTTTCCTATTGCTTGTTATATTCATATATTTATATTTCATCTTTTACTAAATTGGAAATTAAAAGATCAGAAAAATTAACGATTTATATATTTACCGTGCAATTTAAATTGTCTTTTTCAACATAAAAAAAACTATTTATGGCTAAATAATTATCTTTTGCAGGAGTTCCATAAAAATGTCATGGAGAATGCAAGCATCATTCAAATCAGTGGCGAGAGTATTTGTACATTATCTGAAGTCCAGTGTCTTACACCCAGGTATGTTCATTTGTTTTTGACTCTTTTTTTTAATCTTGCATATACTTTAATTTGCATTTTTCTTAATAATAAAGGTGTGTGATATCTATATGCCTACTATTTGCTATTTGTTTCTGTTGCCAGAGGACGATACGACCTCAAGTTATTTCCAGGATTTTTGCAGCTTCATGGTAAAACATTTGATTACAAGATTCCGTACCAGACAATACTCCGGCTCTTTCTCCTTCCCCACAAAGATGGCAGACAGATGTATTTTGTTGTAAGTTGTACACACCATACATTTTTAGCTTTTTTTTTCTGATTGTAGTATCTTTAGTATTGCTATGGAAAAAATGTGAAAACTACAGAAGCACACTTAATCTCTGACACCATCTGCAAGTTTGCTGTGTCAGTCTGTTATCGAAAATATTTTTAATACTTTAACGATCTACAGGTTAGCTTAGACCCACCCATCAAACAGGGACAAACCAGATATCACTTTTTGATTCTGTTATTCAATAAAGAAGATGTGCTTCAGTTGGATTTAAATTTATCAGAGTAAGTGAAATGATAGTTTCGTGTATTTTTAAATTTGTCCTCTATAAGATTTTGAATTTCCAATAACAGAATATATTTGTTTCCTTGAAAGGTTTTTTTTTTACAGATTAATATATACATGTATAAAATTTATCTTGAATAGGGAAGATATTAAAAGCAAATATGAGGATAAGCTTCAGAAGGAAATGAATGGACTTGAATTTGAAGTGGTCAGTAAAGTATTCAAGGCTATCACAGGCAGAAAGATCACAGTACCAGGCAGCTTTATGGGGTGAGTACTCAGTTAACACTGTCAGATAGAGAATGGAAACTTAGAACTGGTAAAAGTTGTTTTACATGCATTTTTTAAAAACATAACACAATATTTCTAGTTTAATTAGGTGGATTACATAGATTGGCAAAATTGTGGGGATACTGGGCAGTTATTTTTTATACATAACTATGCATGTGGCCCCTTTGACAGTTTGAGTCGCTTAGTTTTCAGTCATCTCAAAACATGCTCTAAATGGAGAAAGCTACACCTTGGTTTCTAATTATGATTGTGAACTTTATCTTTGATGCTTTATACCCTTTGTGTAATACTTAATGAATTGAAACATTTCAGCCATTCTGGAGCCCAAGCAGTGAGCTGTTCCTACAAGGCAGCAACAGGTCTCTTGTACCCATTGGAGCGAGGGTTTATATTTGTCCACAAGCCTCCCCTTCACATCAGGTTTGACGAGGTGGCCAATGTGAACTTTGCTAGGAGTGCTGGCAGCACCAGGTCGTTTGACTTTGAGGTGGACACTAATGCCGGGGCCACGTTTACTTTTGTTGGTGTGGAAAAGTAAGTTGAGTTTCCTGTACAGTTTATTTTGTTTACCATTGTGATGGTTTCTTTACATCGTGAAATTATATATTTGCATTTAAGTAACAAATTTTAGTTAATCAAAATTAGATGGGAGGGGAAGTGTCTTGATAAACCTGGTGAGAAATGAATAACTGATGTTTTGACTTCTTGATTAGATGTGAATGAAACAAGGAGATTCTGTTTCATTTTTACAAGCTTTTATTTAACTCACTTCCTCTGTCTGTCTAGACGGAAACGCAGGAGTGAAAATTCGGACAGTTCTACTTGACCGATACGATTCACAGTTGGCACGTGGGTCAAGACATGAAGACAATGCAATCTGAAACTAAATTTGACTTAATTGGATGCCTAATTAATTTTTTATGAATTAATTAAAATTTGGACCGAATTAGTAGGCATGTCTAGCCAACCACACGCGTCATCACCTTCAATAGCTGCGCCATCACGTAATGGCTGCGTTCAAAAACCATTGCGCGCCTACTGAACGTGATGTTCAGTAGGCGCGCAATGGTTTTTAGTCATGTAACTCTATTGTAAATAAAACATGTAAAGTACTGAAAAAAAAATTCATAAAAAACGTTTTAATAACAAGCTTTTATGTAATGATGCACTAAAAAGTAGAAAATAAATTATAGACTACTATTTAAATAACTATAAAGAAAAGCGTGGGTGTCTTCCTTAACATTAGTAAAGGTATCCAATAGATACTAAAGTGACCCACGCTTTTCTTTATAGTTATTTAAATAGTCTATAATTTATTTTCTACTTTTTAGTGCATCATTACATAAAAGCTTGTTATTAAAACGTTTTTTATGAATTTTTTTTTTTACTTTATCATATGGTCTACTACTATGTTTAAGTTTTTAAAAATTTTAAATAAATGTTACAAGTTTCCTAGTTAGTAATGCACAAAAAGCTACTTTTTATATATTTTATTGAAACCTTAAAGTATATACTATCATTCTGGCAAGCATTTTGGTTTAAACTTGACAAAAATGCTTATGGCTATCTAGATATTACAATTGAAATGTTTACCAGCACTATTTTAGTTATGGTTTAAACTAAACCTATTAGAAAAAAAAGCAATAATGCATGGTTGGCGGTAAAACATTTTTACCATAAATAATGGCATTTTTTCAGAGATGAATATGGTAAGCTGTATGACTTTGTTAAAAGCAAAAATCTGAGAGTCAAGAATATTGGAGACAAAGGGGTATGAATAATTTGGACAGTCAAATATTATACTTTTAACTATGTAGTATAATAGTTCAATTAGCAGTTAATCATGTAAGAGATCTTCAATACATGTTTTAAGAATTTGAATTTGACCCAAAAAATGTTGACGTTTCATTTTTTGCCCATTTTTACAGAGCAAAAATCCATCATACAATGAGATGTCTGACAGTGATGCTGAAGGAGCTGACCATGATGCTTACTTAGAAAGAATGAAGGCAGAGGGCAAGGACAGAGATGATGATGACAGCGACGACAGCTCAGGTGAAAATTTACGACATCCTTTTTCCCCCCAATATCTTTTAAATCAATTTAGCTTGCTGTTAAATAGGAAAAGTATTTCTTTGTTAAGTTTTATGTGGAGGCTGATTATTTAAACTTTGTTTTTGGTTTTTAGATGAATCCTTCAATCCAGGAGAGAGTGGTAGTGAAGTTGCAGAAGAGTAAGTTCAAATTTTAGTACATTTTTAAAAATAACAAATTACTGTTTTGGAATGTAATTATGTTTCATACACTTTTATTTGTGATACTGAATAATTATTATGTAATTAAGATATATAAATGGTTCTGTATGGTTGTGGGGGGGGGGGTGGATTTAATAGACCTTCTGCCAGATGTGAAGGTTGGATGAATGGATAGATCTACAGCCACCAGTTGTGAGGGTGGGGTTTTGAAGATGATGAAAATCCAACACACAAGTTCAAATCAAAGTATAATGTTCTTTATTAAATTTGTACAGAATCAACTTCCTACCTACTAATCTACACTGTACTACTACCACTACTATCTATCTAGCTCTACATAATTACGACCATCTCTAACCGATACCTAACACCAACTCCTGGCCTAATTGCAGACCCACTCTTCAGTGGTCAGCTGACCGTCCCACGTGACTGGTCAGCTCCTGTTCTTTCATTGGTCTTTCTAACCAACTTGCTATATATCCTGTTTCTATTAACTTCTTCTACTTGACCTAAACTAACGGCATCAAAATGATCCTGACTTATTTTTTGTGCTTTCAGGTATGACAGTAACCCACCCACCACGTCAGATTCTGACTCAGATTCAGATTATAGTGGTGGCAGCAGTGACGGGCAGGCAGTTGGGTCAGATGCAGAGGAAAGGAGGCGTGTTAGGGAAGAGAAGAAGAAAGAAAAAGAACAGAAGAAAAAAGAAAAGGAAGAGAGGAAAAAAGAACAGAAGAAAGAACAGAAGAAAGAACCAAAGACAAAGACAGTTGTAAGTGGTTTGCAATGACTAGAAGTTTTTTTTTTTTTTTAAAGTTGATGTTTTGTATAATTTCTCTTTGTATGTTTTTAATATCTAAATTTATTTTAAACAATGGGGATCTTTTGTGTAGTTTTTCCAAATCCCATTGTTGTTGTCCTATACCTTTGGTGCCCAGGATGCATGGGGCCACCATAGAAAGATCCTTCTACTTTCTGTCAGGTCTCTGACAACTTTCTTTGTTGTCCCCTTAAGATAGTCCAACCTTTGTCAGTCGTTATTTTCTGTTGTGTGTCCCAACATCCCCGTCTTTTTAAAAACACTTTGATTTTCTCGATTTGTTGTGATCTTTCTTTCACACCAGGGAATTAGGGGAGTAGAACAATATTATTTTGTCATTAAAGCAATTTTTATTAAACTAGCTGCATGCATTTTTATTTTTTACACAGAACTGCTTTAATAAGATTTTGAAAATTAATCCAAGAAAATGCATGAGTAACAATTAGCTTATTAAAAACTAAATACCAAAACTTTTGTATAACTTGCTTTCACAACAAATAATAAATAGCCAGACTTCTTTTCAGAAGGACAATACCTACCGGTGCACTAGAATTACCACGTGTTTAGATTAGTTTTTAGCTCAGTTATCATTTGTTCTAACTACCCACTTATCTGTTATACATGTGGTTTAAAAGTCATTTAAATGAATGGTAAATTTTTACAAAATGGTTTGCATTTTACAACTTCCAGAAAGAAGGAAGCACACGCAAGAGAAAAAGTACGAAAGGTAAAGACAAAGACCCCAATAGGCCTAAGAGACCGCAGTCTGCTTACTTTATTTGGCTCAATGAGCACAGGGAACAGATCAAGGAAGAGAACCCTGGTATTTCCATTACAGATCTTTCTAAGAAAGCAGGAGAGATGTGGAAGGAAGTTACTGATAAAACTGTAAGTGCTATCTGTTGCTGGTTTTACTTCTAGTAGGCTAGAGAGGATTAAACAAAACTCTGTTTTCATGCTTCTTTAAATATGCTTTGTGTCTGGGTTCTGTTTATTTCTGTATTGGGTATGGCTGAGATATGATTATTGCTGCTTCATGGTTGGTGGGAGTCCTGTTTTTGGGTGAAGTTTCAGGATTTAAGTAATACTGGAATTATTCATTGGTTACCTGGACATTAAAATTTATTTTAAAAATATTTTTCAACTCATCCAATTGCTATATTTGCTTTTTAAAATCTACAATATGAAAGTATTATATTTTAGGAGTGGGATGAAAAAGCTAAAGAAGCAAAAGCTGAGTACCAGAAGGCTATGGAGGAGTACAACAAAAACAAGCCTTCTGACAGTGAACCTGACGAGGAAGATTCTAAACCTGCCAAAACTAAAGCCAAATCATCACCTAAGAAAAAGGTGAGTGAATCATTTGATAGATGCTATTATCAATTTACTGTCTGAACAAAAGTGACGAGTTCACTAGTCAAATCTGCGACAACACTTCAAATTCATTTTCCCAGAAATTGTTTTAAAATCTTTCTATTAATCTGAAGAATTTCTATTTTTTACTGTTAAAAGATAAATTTTAAGGTAAAAAAATGTTTAAACCAATTTGAGTTAACCTTATAAGCTTTAAAAATAACACTTTTAAAAATTTTTTTATAATATTGACTTTGCATGTTTGCTTAAACAAATCAAAGATTTTAAAGTTTTTCTGTCTCCAGACTTGTTCAGTGTTTATTGAATAAAATGCTAAACTACATTATTTTTTAGTAAATTGAAAATTTCTCACTAAGTATAATTTAGTTATTACAATTTAAAAAAATAAAAAATAATTACGGTAGCAGTGGCTTTAAAAATAAGAGACTTATTCAAAATATTTTTCTGACAGGCTGACACAAGCACAAGTGGGGGTGGAGGAGGTGCAGGCTTCAAGAGCAAGGAATATATTTCAAGTTCTGGTAGCGATTCAAGCAGCTCAGAGGGAAGTGACAAACCCTTGAAAAAAATAGCCAAAAAAAGTAAAAAGCCGGAGAGCCCTGCCAAATCTGAGGTAGAATCAGAGAAGTCTGCTAAAGGCTCTGATGCAGAGTCAGCTAAAGGTTCAGATGCGGAGTCAGAGAAAGCGGCTAGTGAGGATGAGGTATTGTAGAAATATTTTTTTTCAAAACTAAACATGTCTTTTGCTTTTATTTTTAAGATTTTTTATGAAATGAAATTCAAGCTTCAGAACAAATAATACAAATCAGTATATGTTTCTTTATGAAACGATAGTGGTCAGCATTATGCTCAGCTATGTTTTTCTTCCTAATTCAAGTCAGGTACCCTCGGACCTGTGTAGACGTAACAATATCCAATAGATTCAAGCCCATGAACTGAACACACTTTAAAAATATTAAATCTGTCGAAATGATATACTTAAAGAATAGAACTTACAATATTAAATTGTTAAGGAATTTGGCGTAACATTTTTTTTAATTTCAGGAGAAAAAAGAAGAATCAGGTTCAGCTGCCTCGTCAGCAAAAGAAGATTCCGGCTCCGAGTAAAATTCTCCACATGTACAGCTGTATATAACTTGTTACTTTGCCACAGAAATGTCAACTTGCTGGTTATGCATAAAATCTATATTCATTTCTCAAAAAAGTTGTCCATTACTTAAGAAATGTATGTCAATGAAGGGACATATGAGTTACAGTGTTGTTTGTGATCATACACACTATTGATGACTGGGCATTAGTTTCTTGGTCAAATTTTTACACTGATTTTCTGTTGTGACACATGCTTGTTCTAAGAATTGTTGTAAGACACTTGTGTGTATTTGATAGTGACACCAGAAATAAAAGATTATTTACGTTGTAAAGTGTGGCCTGTTTTATTCACTGTTGTCTACCTTTACTGTAACAGAAAAATAGTGTAGAAAAATTATTTTACCAACATTCTTATATGTACCTTATATATAAAATGATAAGCCAAGAAAGTCTGATTACATATAAGTGCTTTATTGCCCAATAAAGTGATTTTAGCAAAGAAATTTAGAAAAATCTCACAAGTGTATGTTGAAGTTTATTGTGATTAAAATGCAACATCAAGAATTTGTTTTTAGACTGAAGACATCAGATCAAAAGAAAGATGGAAGACATTAAAAAAAACCAAATAGTGTAGCAGATGCATTAATGAAAGAGTTGATTTGTGGGGAAAACGACTCCAATAGTTTGATAAATCAGTGCTAGCAAGACATTCATTTACTAAGGATTTGAAAATAAAATATTTAATAATATGCTGAATTAAAGTACATTAATGAAAAATCATATTTGGGAATTCATCAATCATGTAAAATAACTGCATTAGTTATCACATTTATGCGTTAAATACATCATTAAAATATGATGAAAAATGAACATGAAAATAGTGAATCACTGTGGTAGGCTATGTCATCATAGCTACAAATCTATTGCCTTTCTCCCCAAGGTAGATAAACCACCTATGGTGTCACATACAAATACAATAGTGAAATGCCTAAAGCAGTTACAAAAGTCAGTGAAATATAAAAAGTAATGCACTTAGAATTGGTATTGAAGCATTAGAATTTTGAACAAACCAAAATCAATTATAGAAAAATATCTCTCATTGCACATTCCTCTACTTTAAAGTCGTTGAAGGAAAACTGAAAAAAAAAAGGTATAAAATGCGTATTGTTTTGGTTATATTAGATACTACATTTAATAAAAAAATATCAAACTGGTTTATGTTAATTTGTAAAAAACTGACTTTGGTAATAATGAAATGGTGCCATCTTGTACATCGTTAAGTAAATCAATAGAAAATAACCCTGGCTACTGATTGGAATGTTGGAGTAATGAAAGTTAAACAGTATATCACAATAGATCACTATCTAAAGCTAACAATAACATACTTTGAAAATGTATCAAGTTGAAATTGCTCACTTCGATAGAGAACTTAAAAAATATAACCCATTTAAAGAATTTATTAGAAAATAAATAAAATGAACACAGTAAAATTTAATAGAATAAATAGAATATCTATTAAAAATATAAAAACTAAGTAAATATAATATAGAAATAAACTACAGAACATTAAAAAACATCTACTAACCACGTTTTAGAATAAAATGTAAATTTATTTCCACATTAACAGTTTACTACTCTGAGATTCTACTAAAAACAGATTAATTATAGTTCCATTTAAGATTTTAAAAAATCCATGCAAACTGAACAAATTGCCAAAAGAAGAAATAAATACAAAAATGTATTTAAAAATGTTTAAAAATTATGCAATAAAAAGAAGGCTAAAGAAATATTTTACAATGCAATTAAAGCAAAAAAAAAATATTTTTTATACTAGACTATCACCTCACCAACTTTTCAACTGACCAAATTATTTTTAAAAACATATCAAAATAACCAGTGTCAACCAAAAAAAACGGTAAAGAAATAGCACCAAAATCAACTTCAGTTGGAAAATAAAAATTGTTAAATTGTAAAACTTTTATACTCACATTTAATCATCTTCACTTAAAAACAACATATTTTAGCATTGCTTGTTAAAGCAAAATGTGTAATAAAATATAAATGGCAATTTTTACTTTATTAATTCAGATTTTTAAAATAAATGTTTACTTTATCATTCAGACTTTTAAAATAAATTTTTACTTTATTAATTCAGATTTTTTTTAATAAAAAATTATTTTGATCTGAATTTATATCAATTCAAAGGAAAAAAAATCAATAAACCAACAAATACCAAAATAAAGATAAATGCTAACATTCAAAATAGTTTTTTTAAAAATGGAAATTCTAGATAGCTTAAATAGTAAATTGACTCAGTAGAATTCTAATCTGTCAAAAAATATTAAACTAAATTATAAATTAAATTTCTAGATCTGATGTGTTATTTTTAACTTTAATTTGAAAATAGTTTTAAGTAAACATAATGTATCTAACCAGTCTTTATCTTTGCCACTACTATACTAGGGAAAACCATTTCATCTAAACACAATGATGGTTAGTGAAAAGTTTTAAGTTAAACAATGAACACAAAAACTTCAAAGCACAAAAAAAAACTGAAAAATTTAAGTAAGAATATATATATATATATATATATACATACATATATCCTCATTAACATAGAAATAAGGTAAAAATATCGCTTTTCATAACATAAAATTGAAAATATTTTTGTATCAACAGGAATTGAAAGAAACTATGGTTATTATTGAATGAACAAAAAAAAAACCAACAATCAACATAAATCACTAAAACTCAATAAACTACTTATATATGACATTATTTATTTCAAAATAAATATTTCAATGTATCAAAGTATATCATTTTTGGAATGTTATTTTTTTTTCAAAGGTCAAAAAATAAAAACAAATTCACAGTTTTGTCCATAAGACACATTTTTTTAGGAGGGATGCCATATTATGTGTTATATGGGTTTTAAAAAAGTGAAATCACACCCAAATGATTATTACAAATATGTGAAATCACACCAAAATGATTACTAGATGTTATTCTAATTAAATACTCCTACAAATAACAACACAGTATGAGAACAGTTTTCAGTTAATTTTTCAGTCATCAACTGTCAATTTTTCAGTGTAAACTTAAAAGGTGAAAAGCTTGTCATTAATTGTGGCCAGCAGCCTGGATAAATAATACAAATATTCACAACAGTCACTATGAGAACTTTTCTTCCAAGTTAAAAAGTTTTTAAAGAAAGTTTTACATGTAAATGTCGATTTCTCCACCAAATGAAAAAAAAACTGATCCACTAACACTGTTATATAAAAATAAATACGTGGAGGGTGGATATAAAGATAAAGTTGATTTTCTTAATAAAGAAAATAAGGGATTCAATAATACAGATTATTATCATTTAAATGTTGTACTAAAAAATGTTTTTCCACCAATATAATAAAAAACTTTTACTTTTAATATTGATTAATTCTGAGCTGAAAACAGTAGGTGTTCAAAACAAATGGTAAGGTCCTTAACTGAAAAAAATTATTTTAAATAGGTTCTAAGGTTCTAAATGAAAGTTATTAAGATGTTTCCTGTGAGTTTAGGCCATGCAGGTTGAGCAGAGTTTCAACTAGGTCCACATTGTCAGAGAAGTTGGGCAGATAGAGGTCAATGTCTATAAACAACTGTGGACATTTACAGAAACAAAGTTTATTAATAACAACAATAAGTGAGTACATATTTTCTAACAATCATTAAATGTCAACACAACATTGAGGCTGGTCAATTATTTTTTTTATTACAACTTGAAACAAAGTTGGATATATGCAAGATGGAAATGATATTTTATGATATTCTAACAAAATTAAATGGACCACATTAAGTGATTAATTTTGGGTATGAAATTTGTCATCATTTACAAGATATTCTGAAACAGTTATTCTACTTCTTTTATTTAAATAAAACAATCCACAACACATTGTAAGTATCATTTATAGACATTACACTGCAGATGAAGTAGAGTACACCTGCTCTGTGGCCCCTGCACATAAAGAGAATGTGAAGTGAACAATATTACCATATGTATTTCATCATCTTTTTACATTCGTGCCCAAGACATGGGTAAGATGAAGTAGAGACCTCTCCATATGAAGGGATAGTGAGGTCAGCACTATGCCCAGCCGCCTTTGTTTTCCCTAACATGACTTAGGTACACATGGACATTCTACTGATTTGAATTCAGATTCAAACTCGAGATCTTCAGGTTAGCAGTCTAGCTCTCTACCACTAGGCCACGCTGTCCCAAATGTATACACTTTCCATGATAAGTCATCAAAGTTGGGTTGACTCCCTGAAATCTGATAGGTTAGCATATGGCAGTATTAGAGATTAATGACTTATTTGTACTCACTGTTTCCACTGTCCCTTCTGGGTCAGTTATAAGAGCCTTCAAGAAATCTTTTCTGTATGGAACAAACCTGGTCAAATTCTAGTTGAAATAAGGGAGGTAAGTATTATTCTCAAATGTATTACATCTGCAAATTACTATTTAAAAAACTTGTATATTTTAAAAAATTCTTATAAGAATGAGTCAACAAGTATTCTGAGTTGTTTAAAGAATGAAAAATGAATTTAAAGTGGACAAACCGAAAGAAAACAAAGTAACACAGACAACAAAATCGGACAAACAGAAAGAAAACAGAAAGTTAAGAACTCGCACAGACAACAGAATTACACAAACAGAAAGAGAACACACATTGACAGTTAAGATCTTGCAGAGACAACAGAATTGGACTTCTTCTGCATTCTTAATTTAGTTTATGGTGGAGGATTTAAACAATAAGTCCAACTCTGTGTATGAACTGGACTGTGGTCTCCAGGTCCGCGGGCGCCCCATATAGTTTTTCCTTGAGTGCGGTGTAAAGGGGCCAGTGTTTGGACAGAATTTGACAAACAGAAAGAAAACAGTGAGAACTCACTGAAAACAAAAACTTGGAGATGACTCCGTGATAAGGTTTGAGGGTGGTCTCGTAAGCCTTGAGCACTGTGGTCCTCAGATTCTCTTCCTGCACTTTGTTGTGGTAATCTCTGGACAAGCCTTTGATGAAAGCACGCAAAAACTCCAGGCCCCTGATCACAAATAGTAAAAAAAGATGCTTTAAAAATAGCTTTAAACTTAAGTTAAGTATAAATACAGTCGTTTTGTCATAGAAAAATACAGAATGTCTGGCCAATCATCTGTAATATTAAAATTTGAAAAGAAATAATATAAAAAAAGTATAGTTTAAAAAAACTTTTCTTATATAAAACAAAAAAATTACTTCAAGTCTTTTTATAAGCACCTTTTCAGCCAAATAATTCCAATAATCGCGCTACTGTTTTTATGTCCTTCTTTTGAATCCTTTTCCATTATTGCATTCAAAGAGGAGTAAAGGGTTGGATCTGTCAGATAGCGATCTTCAATCCTCTGTTGGGTAAATATTGAAATGTTAATATAATTTTTATAAATTCAATAACTCTTACCTACTTACATTAAATCAATTATTGTCAAAATTAAAATTGAACAAGATTTTTTCTTATTTTTATTTATGTTTTACCTTAATGTTTCCTAGCATGTCTTTCTTGGGCAAAGCAAATTGGGAACCCAAGCGATCTAAAAATGAAGATAATGGTTTCTTAATGGAGAAATTACAAAAGGCAAAAAAATTGATGCCACACTATATAAGAACTAATCATTCTAATATGACATAAAATTATTTATATTACTATTCTTGTAAGTTTCTTTCAGACTAAAACTTCTAAATTATAACATAAAGTTTTTAACATAAAGTCCAGTCATTGAATAAGTTTATAAAACATTTCATTTACAGAACCTTATCATAAAAAAAAAACCAATGTGCTTTTTTTTTTTTACTTCCAGAAAATCAAATATATAAAAAATGTTTTTCAATCATAACAAAATCAATGACAAAAGTTAATTAAATTCTCTACCCAGTATAGTAGTGACATCTGAACATGCCCTCAGAAACTGAACTGTGTTGATCGTTTCATGCTCGTCAATAGACTGAAACTTTGACAGAATGCCAAAAATTGTTTTGTCACTGAATTCATTTATTCTGCAATCACCAGATCCTAGCTCCACGTTTCCTGACATGTTTATGTCCCCTTATTGTCTGTTATCTCCCCTGGTAACTCTCACTTGCTCATATCCTGAAAAACATGGAAACAATATGACATTATATAAATCATTATCAGCACAGAGGTAAAAATGTATTATTATTCTTAAAACCCCCATGCCTTTAAAGGTGTATTGATTAACACATCAACCTGGCTCTGTGATTCTGTGGTATAATAAACAATCTGAACTTTCAAAATGGCAACCACAAGAGGCTGTCTAAATGTCATAGGTAGCGCAAAGTAGATGCAGCTAACAAGATATGCCAAAAAAAAAACCTCAACATTTTATGTAACATTAGTGTCAGATTGCAGAGAATGAAACTTATTGTAATAGAAGGCACATTATTTCAAATCAGAAAAAAAGTATTATTGGTTTAAAAATGAAATTTATATGATTTTATTTTTATAACATTAGTCTGGAATCAGTATGTACATTCATTGACACAAAGAAGTTACATAATTGTCAGAATTTGTGTGACAAGCAATGAAGCATATGCATGTTTTAGGGTTTCTTTTCGATATTTTTCTAGGGTGGGGGGCAAATAACATTTACCCGAATAGAAATCTTGTGTTGAAAGTGAAGATGTTTTGTTAGTATTGGAGATAGTGTTGAAATGTTTAGTTGGGGTTGAAAAATGTGTGTTGGTATAGTTTATTTGGTGCTGACACAAGAGGCTTAGTGATTGACATGGGATATTTGTTGTTTAGAACTTGAAAAAGCTATTCACAAAAGATAATATAAAAGCTGGTGATGGTATGGCTTTAATATTTCAATGTAGCCATTACCACCAACTTATTACCAATAGGAATTTTAAAAAGTAATTAAATACAAATTTATTAAATTAAGCAGCATTTTAAGAAAGTAAAAGCAGTTATGTGTATGATGCATATAGTTATTAAGCTCTAATAGGCACCCCACTCCCATAAATCCCCCAATAAAACTATTGATCTACTTTTGAGGTAACAACCACAACTGTTCTTTGATCACAGACAAGCAGAAGATTTAAGTAATGTTATGTATGACTCTCATGGCCCAGCTGGGAGCAGATGAAAGAAGAATTTGTAGTAAATTTCCCACCCCCATAAACTAATATGGCAAGTGTTTTTTCCCAAATAGATATAACTTAGCAAACTTCACTTAGTATGTAACACACGACAATTCATTTTTCAAGGCCATTCATTTAAGTCTTCAAAACATTAAATCATCAATTTTATAAATCTATAACATTTTTGTCCTGCTAGAAACTACTTCGAAAAATTAATTGAGTAAAAAAAATCACATGACTTTTTCAAGGCTGTCAATGGTCCGATGTATACAATACTGAGATAAAACCCTAATAATGCATAAGGGTACAATACCCAAGTTTATTATAAATAAAAGCAATACATGTCCAGTTTACAAACAGATGTGGATCTCCAAGCAAGAGTATGATGAAACCAATCACTTTATTATAAACAAAAGCATAACATGTACGGTTTACGAACAGATGTGCATTTCCAAACAAAGGTTACAACTCCAGTAAATTGTTCTTGTGATATTGTCAACCATCTATCACCAACCATGCTTAAAAATGTTTTATATAAGCCCACTATCTTTCACTGCCGTCAAAAAACCTATGTAAGCTGCCACACACTACAGCCGTGTTGACCCACGTACCACATGAACTCTTCCGTCTCATCTGAACAAAATTCAATCAATCGCCCCTTGTTTTGCTCTTTGCGATTCCAATATTACAGAACAACTCCAGTCAAGCCGATATTTGACTATATGTTAGGTTAGCCTGTCGTCCCTTCTGGGACATAGGCCGCTGACAAGAGCTTTCTGACTATACGTACACAAGCTTGTAATGTGTCAGTTTTTCAAAAGCCTATAACCCTATAACTTGAGTTCTGTTTCAGATAGATAAACAAAATTTCACATATAAGTAAGATATCTAATTTTCTGCCTTCTGTCAAATTTTGAGTAATTTCCGCTGACCGGAAATAGTATTTACGATATTTCCGATTTTTTTTTCTCAAAAGGTAAAATGAATTTATAAAGTACTAATAATATTTCGCGCTATTTTAAACATATTATTTGCCATTCACTTGGTGCAAAAAAATTTTTCTACCACATTTTATTCTATTTTAAAAAGTGTAAGTAATTAAAAATCATGTCTATATCCCGAGTTGCCATCCCACGTAGTGTTATATAAGAATATTCAAGAAAGTTTAGGGGAGATTACTCCTGGTTTATTCTTATTTTAGAAGAGAAAACCACAATAACCTTGACATTTGTGGTGAGCTACATATATCTAGAATTTATTTTATCTAACAGTTAATCGGTTCAAGTTTTGCCGCTAAGCGAAAAGTTGGTCATTTCATCCAGGCATGTGTGAAAGGAGAAAATGTGAATCATAAATGAAAATTATGTGCCAAGCACTGTGGTTTCACATTAAAAATCCAAACAAAGTATCTACAGGCAGATTACAGTAGGGTGACTGTGAAGCTCAGGTCAGCAATAAAATTATAATATAATTAATGAGCAACACTGCATCTAGTCAAACTCAACTGGTACCGTACTAACTAATGGACTCTATTAGCAGCCTATTTAATAATATTTATTATTAAAATATTAATGCTATATGTTATGCAACATATGCATTTTTGTAACAAGCCAAAAGTGAGTAAACATTTTGAATACTCAACAATCACTATTCAGTCAATCAGCTCATCAATCAGTCAATGAATGAAACGATGACTAAACATAACAAACAAACAATTATATATTAATTAAAAAACATCTCTCAGAGACTAAGACTCACTAAGTATTAAGTAAGACAGTAACACAAAACAAGATAGACACAAGAGTCTCATTAAAGTCTCAGTTCAGTTGAGTTGATGCTAGATCTAGAAACAGTTAGATCTATAACAGTAGAAAGTTAGAAACTTTTTTTTTAAATTTCATTTTGTGATTTTAAGACATTTTAAAAGTTTTTTAAGTAGGCCTAGTCTAATTTTTATTTTATATTTTAATTTTAAGGCCAGCTTAATTTAAGGCTAAGGCTACGGATTATGAATTTAAATGTCAGTAAAAATATATGGTGCATTTAGATCTATTACAGATAGGGCCTATGGCCTATAAAAGCCCTATTGAATCTAGACTCTAGAACTAGATTAAAAAGCACGTTTTTATTCCATGTCAACAAGTTGAACAACAAAACATTATCATCATTCATTATGGAAGGAATCTCGTCAACTCGCTGGTGTCCATTACGCTAAAATGGAGTTTAACCTAGATCTATCAGAAGGTACTAAATAGTATAGTTTATAAAATTATACAGATCTATACTCTATACTACTAGATCTAGGCCCCTGTATAAATATTTAGTATATTAATTATCTATGCATACCTGCTGTGATCTGAACCGTGTTGTTATGTGGTCAGCCGGTAACGTTTGTTTATCGGTAAGTACAAAAACAAGAAGCGATTCCCTGAAAAATAATTATACATGATTAGGGCCTACGTATTTTCAAGTAAAACATTTCGAACATAAAATCAGCTAATTTACAAATAAATTAAATATTGATAGAATTGAAATCGTTAGGATAATAATAATAATTCTTATTTTAAACAAAAGTATTTAACGAAAGCGACGGGTGTTTAAAAGTTTCGCTATGGTTCTTTCTTATTTTTTAAAGATAATCTTTGCGTTTGCGCATAGCATTTGTTGTCACTCGAGACAGAGCTGGCTCACAAATCCGTAGGAATATCTTTTGTCTAGGCTTGAATTTATTTTGAAAAATTTCGATCTAGATAGATCTAGATCTCTAGATCTGTCTGATATACCTATTCATAAAATACTCAAAAGTTCAAATTCATTCATGTACGTTAAATAAACAGTTATATTATCGACATTATTATTTCAATATTTCGTCGCAAGAAATTATAATTAATTATAAACAAAATTTAAAAATAAATGAATAAAACTTTAACTTTTACTTTAGAGATAAGGCCTAGAATCTAGATCTAGATCTAGAAAAATCTAGGTCTTAAGTTAAGCTAAAGACTAACTAAAGTAAAGGCCTAAAGATTAAAAGATTACAAAAGTTATACTAAAGAAAGATGAGTAGTAGAGTTCCCTTTCAAACCTAGATCTCTAGATCTGTCTAAAATCTAAATAGACCTAGATCTAGTCATAAAATTTAAAATACTCAAAAGTTCAAATTCATTCATGTATGTTAAATATACTAATAGGGCCTAGGCCTATATTAACGACATTATTATTTCGTCGCAAGAAATTAGAAACAAAATTTAAAAATAAATAAAATAGCCTAAAACTTAGAGATTAGGTCTTAAGCTAAAGCCTAACTAAAGTAAAGGCCTAAAGATTAAAAGATTACTAAAGTTATACTAAAGAAAGATGAGTTGTAGAGTTCCCTTTCAAACCTGATGGTCTATGGGGCAAGTGAAGCAGTTCACTTTTTTCTGTGACCTCCGCATATGAAGAAAAAAGTTGTGTAAAGTCCTAAAGAAAGTGTAAAATGGCTAAATATTAAATTCAATTTAAAATCCTTAGGGCTGGCCTACAAATTTTAAGAAAAATAAAAATGGTTAAAATCTGGGATGATATTTCGAGTGGTCCATTTGAATCCCAGTCAGATCATTCCCCCCTCCCCCCCCTCCGTCGTGGCCTCAACCCACCGGCGGGCTTGTTGCATTGAGTTAAATATAAACTCAAAACAATAATACTAATAAAATACACAGATCTAGCCAAGCAAGGAAAAAAAAAGATTTACAGCACCAGATACACCTAATGATAATGTAATGGATGTCAACTAGTTGACAAAAATCCTTCCATCATTATTGTTGACATGGATAAAATCATGTTTTTTTTTGTCATCAAAGCGGGCATAAAAAAAACACTATTAAACTAAACAACTTAAGCCTGAAGTAATGATAATGATTCAGAAATTTTGGATAATCAATGTTATAAAAGTTGCAAATCCTGAGTACTTGAAATTTTTTTTTCTTAGTTTAAGGCTACATTTCTGTTTATTTTCACCAAGCCTTAGTTATAACCTGAAATTTCACTTTAGTAGACAAACATTGATTGGCCATTTAATTATTTTGAATAATTTTGAGACAATTCTCAGTTGGGTCCATTACATTATAAAAAACTGTAGGTCAACCACATTCACTGTGTTTAGGTCTTAGGGAGATCATGAAGGGCTGATACAATAAAAAAGGCTATTTGCTGTAAAATTGTTTCTTGCCATAACACTTAACGCCTCTTTAGTTTAGGTTCTCATCTCATAGCATAAACTGAAGTATTTTAAAAATTAAAATAACTAATCACTATGGTCTAGTTGCAGGGTCGAAATGACTTTAAAAAAAAATAATATAATTCTATATTTAGTAGGACATTTCACTTGATATTAATAATATAATATTTGTGATTCTTCTAAATTTGTCCTGTATATTTTTTTTAACAGATAAATTAAAAAAAAAATGGCTCTGCCAACTATGCAGGGCTACTGGTCTTCCAGGAAAAACATGTATGAGCAGGCAATAGTCAGACACAGAAATCATGAAGACAATTTCAGGAACCAGTGGACTCACACTGCCAACTACTTCAAAAACTCTGATGTTTGGGCAGCAAAGCAGAACTCCTGGTCGTCCTCACAAGGTTTTCAAGAAAGGTAACCACTGTCATAATTGTTTTTATTGCTACGACAGAGATTACATCCCCACAAGGTTTTCAAGACCGGTAACCACTGTCATAATTGTTTTTATTGCTATGCCAGAGATTATATTCTGAATACATTTTTATAATATTTAGCTTGTAGCCTCATTTTATTTGAGAGCTGTGATGGTTTATTTATTGGACAGCTTGGCCAAAGCGGTAGAGCCAAATGTCTTGAGTTCACTTCTGGGTTCAAGTCAGTAGAACGCCCCGTCCACAGAACTCTGAAGTGTGCTTAAAAACTCACATTAGGGAAATTAAAAGCTGCTGGGCAAAGTGCTAACCACACCTTCCCTTTACATGCTGAGGTCAAGAAACAGATGAACTCTACTTCCTCAGCCCAATGAATCACTAGGTCTAAAGAAGATTCTTTTTTACTTTTTCTTTACTGATGGTTTATTTAATTTTACGCTGTACAGTATGGAAGCTTACAGGGAGTCAAAAAACCAGGATAAAAAAGCTTTAGAGTTGAAAGCAAGGAAAGATAAGCTGTCATTGTTGTTGGCTGAAGAAAACAAAGCTTATGAGGTATGTAATGACATAGTAAATATAGCAAAAAGATTGTTACAGTGTGATTAATTTAGCATATAAATTAAGTTGTTATAGTGTAACTAATGCAGTAGCGTAGCGAGGGGGGGGGGCGGGGGGGGGGGACATATGTCCCCGGGCGCCGACCTTAGGGGGGGCGCCAAATTGAAAGTTTGAGGGGGGGTGCAAATGAAAAGTTTGAGGGGGGGGGTGCAAATCGAAAGTTTGAGGGGGGTGCAAATGAAAAGTTCGAGGGGGGGTGCAAATCGAAAATTTGCTCCCAAGGGGGCGCCAAATTGAAAGTATGTCCCCGGGCGCCGGGAAGAGTCGCTACGCCTCTGAACTAATGTAGCTTATAAATTAAGTCATCGTCATCATTCCTGTGGACCCCATGTAGAGCATACGGACACAACCACATCTCTTCATCATATTTGGTTCTGCTTCACTGCCAACTTACCTTTTCCATGTTAAATTTAGTCATCAGTATAGTGTAATAATGTTTTACAGTAGTGTTACTATATTATAGGGAATGTAACTTTATTATATCATCATTGGATTTATCATTTTTTCTATGTTATAGAACATAGAAATGATAGCATAGACATTTTTAATATAGCATGAGCAAGTTTATGATGTTCATAATAACATAGTAAATATAACATGGGGATGGTGTGGTCAGATGGTAGGGTTTAAGACGGCTAACACTGAAAGTCTCAAGTTCGGAAACTGGGAAAATATGATTAGATATAAGATAAAACCCATTTTACAACTTAAGGTTGTAGAAACAGTACAATTTCAATATTGTCTATACATCTCTTTCTTTTACTTTCTCTCAATAGGCTGAGTTAAAGGGTTATTCAAAATCAAACCATGAAAGATTGGAAGAAATGAAAGTAAAGGCTGAAGGCTTGAAAAGTGCCAGAGAGGAAAAAAGGCAAAAGGTTTTGATTTTAGTTTTATAACAGTTTGTTTGGTGTGCAAGTCTGCATCACAGATTTACAAAACTGTGAAAGTCTTTGAATTGTGTTAGACAGTTATTAAATTCTTTTTGAAGTGCCTGATACAGGAATACTGGCTTTCCTTAGCTTTGAATTTTAATTTTCTCTCTCTTTCCCTGCCAAATTTAAAAAAATAATTTACCTAGTTATTTTATTTGCTGGTAAGTTAGTTTAGTCAGTATTTTCCCTAGCTTAAAAGTTGAGCTGCTTTTTTTCCACCTAGATTGCAGAGGAGAAGTTGTACCAACACTGGCGTGAGAACAACCCTGCCCTGAGAAAGGCAGAGTCTGCCCTACTCCAGGAGCATGTGGTTGGTGAGTGGGGAGACCAAGTGGCAGAGAAAGAGGAGGTGAGTCGAAGTTTCTCATCACAGCTTTCACAGTCAGTGATCCTGACAATTTTTTTCAAAGTGAAATAAAAGTTAAAATTTTTGATATTTGATTTAACAACAGAGGCTAGAGTCAGCTAGACGAGAAAAGCTAGCCATAGAGCAACAGATGGAAGAAGAGAGATTAGCAGCGATAGAGCTGGAGAGACGAAAAGAGGAGAGGAGGCTGCAAGAAGAGAAGTCCATCAAAAATATACTCAGGGAGCAGATGATTGAGTTCAAGGCCAGAGAAGCTGAGGTCAGTGAAATAAAAAGTTTAACCTTAAAAAAAATCTAAATGTGTTAAATCAGCTACTATTTGTATAGTGATTGTAAAAAGTAATTTATTTTTAATGTATTGTAAAAAATATTGTTTTATTTCTTTTAGAAGTGGTAAAGAATTAAAAAAATAAATAAATATATGCTTTGAGGTTGTTGGTTATCTATGAGCACTGTTGTTTATATGATAGGCAAAAGCATGGAAAGAACAGCAAGATTTGTTGTTGAGAGAGAAGTGGGAGCTACAACAGTTGGAGGATCAGCAGAAAAGAAGAGAAGAAGAGCGCAGAAAAAAAGATATTGGGTGTGTTCAATGTTGATAATCCATTATAAAGAGCTGTTTATAAGTATTTTATTTTAAAAAAAAATTACTTATTTTTAAAATGGTGTATATAAATGGTGTTTTATAAAAGTTTTAAAAATATTTTATTTTAATATATAATTTCTTATAATTAGCTTTTAATGTTATCACAGGCGTGCACTGTTGAGGCAACACAAAGCTCAGATGATGCACAAGTCAAAAGTCATTCAAGAAGAATTAGTAAGGATATAATTTTAATTTTTTTCATGTTCTTTCGTAACTTCATTAAATCTTCTACAAGAATTCATATACTTTTCACTTCATTTTCCTGTAGTTTCCGTTGGTTGGTTTTAAACATCTTTTGTTCCACTTATATATTTCCTAGCACTAATACCATTTTCAGTAATAAAAAGTGGAATAGTAAAACTAAATTTTTTTTAGGAACAAGATAGAAAGTTGCTGGAGTCATTGATAGAGAAAGAAAATGAACAGACTGCTCTTCAGACTGCGAGGAAAGAAAAAGCCAGAGCTGATGCCCAATGGATGAAACAAGTAATGTTAAAATATTTTTGAAAATAAATTACAGTAAGATTATTCTATACTAAAAACAGATCAGCCATACAGTATTTGACAAAAGTAACAAATTAAGTAGTCAGTAATGCAGATGAAGTAAAGTTCATTTATTTCTTTGAACTCTGCATTTAAAGTGATAGTATGCCCAGCCACCTTTACTTTCCCTTACTTGAGTACACTAGATCCAAGTCTGGTATCAAAACTCTAGGTTTGCAGTCTTATACTCTGCATCTGACCCCTGCCATCCCATAACTTCCATACATACATATTTTTCCATTTAGGGGAACAAAAAAATGTATGTTGTCATGTACTGCTCGAGTAGGTATATCTGAAAGCCATCCATTTTAATTATGTTAAGCAATTTTTGCTGATTTTCTCTTTTCTCACCCCTTAATTAATCACCACATGCTTTCATAAAAAACCAAACTCTTTAGGATTTTTGTCACACACTCCCTAAAATAGCCATACTTCTAACATCATTTTAATTACTGAGCCCCATGTAGGCTATTATTACAAAATAAACCACCCTTCTAGTGTGTGATGTTCTGTATGGATGAAACCAAACATTGAGTTTATTTACTAATTAAGTTTGATGACAGTGGTTGATGTTTTGTTTGTTGTAGGTGATAGATGATCAACTGAGGCTAGAGAAAGCAAGAGAGGCTGAGCTGGATATGTTGTATCAGTAAGTCTGCTTTACATTTCGTTGGAATTAATAATTTAGAAAAATTCCTTTTTAATTATGTTTAGTTGATACTTTTTAAGCATCTTTGTGTTACTTCAAATTGTTTATACACCTTTCTAGTAATTTTACAATTGTTATGAAACTTTGTTGGTGTTTTATGCAATAGGCTCTACATCGCATTGGAATTTATAATTTGAAAAGTTTATTATTCCTGCTATTTAGTTGATACTTTTTAGCATCTTTGTGTTTATTCGAATTGCTAATACACCTTTATTGCTAACATAAGATTTTTACTTAGAATATTTTATGATCGTTATGAAATTTTGTTAGTATTTTATGTAATTTTCTCAACATTTTTTTGACTAACTTTGGTGTTTTGTTGATTAAAATTTTTTAATTGCTTGCACATTTTTGTTGAAATTCTTTATTGATCTATTTTTTGTTACCCATTAAAATGTTGAAATTTTTCATCTTCTAAAGAGATGAGGCAGCGAGGATGTGGCAGAAGAGAGCGGCTGAATGGGAAAGAGAGCGACAAGCTCGTCAGAGACTAATGTCTGAGGTGATACTTTTATTGACCTGCTTGAAAAACGTGGCTAAAAATTGTGTTCAAATTTTACTCAATAATGGTTGATAAATATTACTTTTGAGCTATTTGTTCCTTTTGAACTTCTGAAAATGTTTAAATTAAATTTTTTAATCAACCTTAACTTGACTTAATTAAAATAAATTGAAAAAAAAAACCCACAGCAGTTTAGTTTGATGAATACATTAGTCTATCTGAGAGTATATGAAGGCAATAGATTACAAAAGTTGTTCAAGTTTAACTTTGGAGTGTAAGACAGACAAGAATAGCTGTGTTACCCTGTATAAAAACATTGAGGCATACCTTGCAGGTGCTAGAGAGCAGACAAGAGCAGATCGCCCAGAAGCTGGAGGAGCTACAGCAGCAACAGGAGGAGTCTCTCCAGCGTAGGGAGGAGCTGGTCAGGGAGATGGAGATAGCCCAGCAGATGACCCGCAGGGAGGAGGAGAAACAGAAACAGAACAAGCAGGCGACTAAAGAGGAGTTAGAAGAACAGGTAGGCTTTTTTTTTTACAAAGGTAAAATTTCACTTTCAAACCTGACGGTCTAAGGGGCAAGTGACTAGAGTTGACATGTTTTTGTGACCTTGGCATATGAAGAGATAGTGTGGTCAGCACTATGCCCAACCGACTTTACTTTCCCTAACCTGAGTTAGGTACCCATCAGAGTTGGGTGGACTCAGGGACGGTCTACTGATCTGAACCCGGATTCGAACTCGAGACTTACGGGTTAGCAGTCCAGCTCTCTACCGCTCGACTACTCAGTCCCTTTAATTAAAAAAACAGTAATTAATTTGCACTAAAATTATGTTACCTGCAAGAGAATATGAAAGCAATTTTTTTAAAGTTACTCTAGCACTATTTCTATTCCTAATCCTGACTCTAGCAATGCCGTAGCCATACTGTTACTGCCAGTGGCATTCTTAGTAGTACCAGCTTAAAGAATTAAATAACACTAACTATTTAAGTGTTATATCTGTTCAATAAAGATAAGCAAATATCTACTTGGTGCAGATGCTAAGCCTGTTGTGTATAATATACCCAAACTTTTGTTTTAAAAACATTCAGAGAATCAACTCTATTCCTAGTTATCATGGAATGGCTATTCATGAAAATAAAATTCTATATAAACAATTTCATTTGCTGCTGTTCTTATCATCATCTTTTCCCATTTGTCCCCAAGATACAATGGGCAGATTAAATAGAGTTCATCTGTTTTATTGGGAATAGTGGTCAGCATTATACCCTTTGTTTCCCTAATTTGAGTCAGGTTCCCTGTCAGAGCTGGGTGGACTCTATGACGTCCAACAGATTCGAGCTGGCCACTGTTTAAGTATTATAAAATTAATGAAATTTATTTTACAAAACATGTTGTGTTGAGTATAAGCTCATGGTACATGATGAACTTATCCTACAGATGCACACACGTAGGCTGAAGGAAAGAGAACTCCAGGAGAACCTGAGACTGGAGTTGGAGGAAGATAAAAATGAAGAGATGTACTATGAAGATTTGTTGAAGCAAGAAACTGAGAGGATGCGCCTGAAAGGCTACACACCTAGAGTAAGTGGTGCCACTCTATACTCACAACATGTTTACATGTGGCAATAGGGGAATAAAATATAAGCAGTCAAGTAAACAGATCAGGAGGAACTTTTTTCGAAAGTTTTATTAACATTACATGAATTCATCATCTTTTCCCGTTCGTGCACACGACACATGGGGCAGATGAAGTAGAGTTCATCTGTTTCAATGGCCTCTGCATATAGGGGGATATTGTGTAAAACACTATGTCCTGCCGCATTTGTTTCCTTAACGTAAGTCAGGTACCCATCAGAGCTGGGTTGACTCAAGTATAACCTTCAGTCACTAGTCTGAACCGAGATCCGAACTTGAGACCTTCAGACTAGTAACCAAATGCTCTACCATTCAACCATGCCATCCCCATTTCAAGTATTATCAAACTTCATTAAAATTTTGAAATTTAAAAAAAATCTGATGAATTAGCAAGACATAAAGTTGATGAAGAAAGGCTAATTGATAATACTGTGTTTTTTGTTAATATATATATATATATATAAAACTAATAATTGGACATTCTACTTTTGTATAACAAATGTCGTTTGTACTCCATAGGACCATGGGAGGAGACAAGCTTGGATGTGATCTGTGATAATGTTTGATTGACATGTCTATTTATAGTTTTAAAAATATTGCTTTTATTTGCTTGAATGGCAGGAAGCAAGAATTAGTGTGAGTTAATCAAAAAGTTCACCAGGAATATCTTGAGTGTAGTATGGGTAGCATTTTTTCTAAGTTTTCTCATTTGTAAACTTTGCATTTAAAACAAACATAATTACTAAACATTCCTTATTATTTGAACATTTTATATCCTTTACACTAAGCTTTTAGTTCAAAATTAGTTTTAGAGTACTCTCTTCTTGACTATTTAAATTATATTGAACTCTGTATAGACTTTTAAAATTAGTTAAACTTTGTTGTATCCTCACTGCACACTGTAATTTGCTTTCCCCCACTGCCATTGTAGGAGATTCAAGCAAGTAGCTCACTACGATAATTGTACCATAATTTTGTGTACTAAAATAAATTTCTTGTTTTTAAACTTTTTTTGTTGTTTTATTTAATTAGTACTGTAACAGTTTCTCCCAGATGGAAGATAAAAATTATATCTTATTAGTAGGTGTTTTTCAACGTCTGGTAACAGGAAGTGGTACTTACTCTATGTAGTAAGGTTTATCAAAATCCAATAACCGGTACAATTTAATGGACGAAAGTTCACAAATAAGCTTATTTCAATGTAAATCACCTTCATCAAAAAGTTGATTAAACTCTGGGTACCCCATACATGTTGAAAAGGAAGTTCATGATAACCTTTTGTCTTAAACTAGAGGCAACTTTGACCTTAAGTCTTGTGAGGCTATACACAGACCAGCTATATTATCCAGTTTGCTTTTTGGTTCATTTGATTTAAACTGTGTTATAGTATATGGGGAGGGGGGGCGGTGTCATGAATTATGATGAGCTATGTAACTTATAAGAAAGGGTGGGGGGGGGGGGGGAGGTGTCTGGCTGACATCATTTTTGGATGATGCCCTAACAGCAAAACATGTAGCAAACACAGAAAGTAAAGTTGCAAGCAAACTGATTGTGCAATAATTTTTTATTTTTAAAATATTAGCAGCAGTTTTAAATTTCATCAATAGTTTAAAATATCATCAACAGTTTAAAATATTATCAACAGTTTAAAATATTATCAACAATGCCATTTTAAAAAAAACAAAAACCCAAAGTTTCTAGCCTTCTGTTTTAACTGGTGGTCATGCAAGTGGCCATCTTCTTTCATTTAATTACAACCACTGGGCCCATTGATGCTATTATTTCACCCCTTTTTGTTCAGTAACTTTTAAATCGCTTGTTAATAACTACATTTTAAACACTCTTTTAAGCAGCATTTTAATTTGCAAGAAAATAAATAAATACAAATGAAGTGGGAATGGTAAATACATTTTTAAAAATCTATTCTGCTGCATACATTACACCGCTCAATTCATTGCCTTGGTTTAATACAAATAATTGTGAGATGGAGAAAGTTTACAAAAATCATGTAATGTATAAACAGTGAATAGGAAGGAAGGGGGAGGGGGGGGGGGGGGGGGGGAAAGGAGAACAAATAACCAAAAACCTTTTTTTTTCAAATAGAAAAATATATATCACATTTTAATAAATAATTATTGCACTTAAAAGCCGTTTATAAATTAAATTAAGCTATGTACATAAAATGCAAAAGTAAAAAAAAAAAAACCTAACATTCAGCAGTGGAAGTGTTTAATTGAGAGATAAAACATGAGGTCTTGTTTGATACAACAAGATGGATATGGATGCTGCCTGGACAGGTTATGGATGGTGGAACTGTTTTATAAATAATTTTACAGTAAACCTAATAGTATACATATACTCTTTTACTGATGATGCAAATAAAATTTCTTTTAAAAGTGGAATATTCATATATCACATTGGAAGTAGGCCCTAAAATAAAGTAATAATTTAATAACGTTTCTTTTAAAAGAAGTACATTCATATATCACACTGGAATGTAGGCTCTAAAAAAAAGTAATAATTTAATAACATTTCTTTTAAAAGAAGTACATTCATGTTTCACACTGGAATGTAGGTTCTAAAATAAAGTAATTTAATTTAATTTCTTTTCAAAGAAGTACATTCATATATCACAAATGTAGGTTCTAAAATAAAGTAATAATTTAATAACATTTCTTTTAAAAAAAGTACATTCATATATCACACTGGAATGTAGGCTCTAAAATAAAGTAATAATTTAATAACATTTCTTTTAAAAGAAGTACATTCATATATCACATAGGTTCTAAAATAAAGTAATAATTAAATAAACCCCCGCACAATGACCCTGATAAGTATTTGAAAAACATTATTTGGTGAAATACCATACAAAGACACTTTACTTTAAAAATCAAAAGTATATTGAAAAGTGTTAGCAGACAATTGGGCATGGCAGTTTTTTTTTCAGATTTCCTGAATATAAATGTTAGTAAATTATTATATTGTATTAAATAAGACAGAAAAATACTTGAAAAAGTTTTTTGGGATAATTTGTGCACCTTGATACAGTCAAACAAAACAAGACTTGCTGTAAGTAATGAATGTATAAAGTGGTATCCAATAAAAATAAAGATGTAGGAAAAAATATTTGAGTTATCACTCCTGTCTACCTACGGTTAATCTACAAATTTATTTCTGAAAAAAAAAAAATTCGATAGTATTTTGATATTTTAAGAAAACAGTGTGGCTAACTTATGTAGTGTAATTTTTGGGAGCCTGACCAAATGACATAAGTAGAAGAGAGCTCAAACAATCTCAAAATATTTAGCTTAGCTTGAAAAGTAGCAAGTTTGATGAAACAGAAGGGAGACTACCCAAATAAATTCCATTTTTTTAATAGGAATAATTATCTTAAGAGCATAAAATGCAATGCTAATTCTTTTAAAGACTGAATCTGCTAGAATGTTGTGGTTACATTGGTACATCAAAGACTTGCACAGAACCAGAAAAAAACAACTGAAACAAACCTAAAAACCAATGTCTAACAATACAATACTCTAGGTGGTAAGTAATTCATGAGATCACATGATCCCATATAATATGGAATTGTTTTAGACAGATATATCTGTTGGCTGATCATGAAAAAAAAGTTTCTGTTAAAAAAAGTATATTTCTATAGCACACTGGAATGTAGGTTCTAAAATAAAGCAATAATTTAAATAAAATATCCCAGCACAATAGCCCTCACACAATAATGATCAAAAGCAGATTACACAAAATATTTAAAAATACATTGTTTTGTAAAATAGCAGATAAGCGTATATACTTAAAATAAACAATCAGAAGTATTTTGAATATCACAAAATATGTTCATACTTAATAAATAAAGTAGGCTATTAGCAAAAAATATTGGCTTGGATGGTTTTTTAAATTTCTGAATATAAATATGTGTATATATAAATGTTACAAAAAAGTAAAACTATTCTTATTATGAGAAGCCCAACTTTGTAAATGAGCTCAAGTAATGTAGAAAGAAACAGAGTTTTATATCAGAAAAAATGTAAAGGTTGATTTGAAAGTTTGTGTAACTCTGTAGAATAATAGTTACAAAACAATAGCTGCTGTAATGTACAAATGATGTGGTATTAGACAACACAAAGTTTTAAGAATAACAATATTTTATCAGCTATTTCTCCTATTTCTCCTGTCTATTTATCGCCCTATGTTTTAATTTCTGAATCTCATTTTTCAAGGAAAACCCCAGCTTCACTGATATTTGATAAAGATATCTAGTAACATAAATGGGGAGGTTGAGTTATGTAGTGTAATTTTTAGTAGCCTTAACTAATGACACAACTAGAAGATGGCTTAACCAATCTCAAGGATTCAGCCTTGCTAGAGAAGTAGCACATTTTGACCAAATAGAGGGGAGACAACAGAAATTTAATTGTTTTCATAAGGTTAAAAAAAACCTGATAGTATAAAATACAACATTGTTTCAACAAGTTAAAACTAAGGCTACACTTACAATTTCAATAAAATCCCAATTACCTTTTGAGGGGTCGTCCATAAGTATGTCACATTCCTGGGGGAGGGGGGGGGGGGTTGTTTGGAATTTGTAACTGTTATTTTGCATCTTAGAAAACTGTTTTAGTAAATTGCAATAGAAATTGATGAATATACTTCATGTTAACCTCACTCCGTAAATATTTTAGAAATAAATTGTTTAACAAAAATAAAACTGCAGGTGTTTTGTCCTTTTTTTAGGTGAGGGGTCTAGTTTTTTTCTGACATAACAGTGGGGAGGGGAAAAGAAGGTAAAAATCGTCAAAAAAAGGTGATGTCATTTATGGACGATCCCTGTACAATTATGACTGGAAGTATATTACCTTAATATTTACAAGTAAATTGTTGGATAAAGATCAATTAAATTATTTTAAAAAATACTGCTTACACAAAATTCATACTTTATAATACTATTACACAAAATAAGTTTTTTTTAAAATGTCTAATAATAAATAATTATACAATTTTAAACTGTTATTAGGGATATCACTGGACTACGGTGGAAAAAGTGAACTACTTTTTTCAGACCTGATTCAATATACTTTATGCTGCTCTAATGTTTCTTAATAGAGCCATCTCAAGACGCTAATTGCGGCTAATGTAATAATTAATAGTTTAATATATAAAAAGTCCTAAAGACGTATCTGTTACTCTAAGATAACATTATCTCTAAGATAAATTATTTTTAATTGCCATTTCCCTTTATTCTTTTTTATTTTATTTTACAATTATACAATACTGAAAATATTTGTTTTCAACACTAAACTAATTGAATCTGCAATGATCTAATCACACTCTTGATTTCTATAATGTTAAAGTCTTATATTTTTAAAGATGGAAAAGGTAGCTATACTTTTCTAATGAAAGACTACAACAGTAAACAAATGGTTAGACTAATCCTGATAGAAGAGTCATATTATTGCAAGGGTTTCAAATAATTTGAGGTTCCGAAATTAAATGGAAAGCAATGGGTATTGGTAAAGGGAGTAGATTTAAAAACGATGAGTGAATTTGAAAGACAGGTGGATAGATTGTACTTAATCTACCAGGTAAGCAAAATTAATGGTAAAAAATCAGACGGATAATATATTCCCTTGATAGAATGACAAAATTTTAAAATAATTTATCCCAATTTTTAAAAAATTCTGATTAATATACAACTAGAAATTTTAGTGTAAACTTCTGGCTGAAAATTAAAATTCTAAAAAAAAAAACAAAAAAAAAAAAAACCCCAGAAATCTACAAAGTTGAGAAAATTCACATTTCTGAATGATTCTGCTACTAACAAAAAGCTAGCTCAGATTTAAAAATATTTAATCATTGTTTACTAAATTGTTTATATAAAACAGCTCAAAAGTACTGTAAACAATAAAACAGGTCAAGTTTGTTGTAATACAGCCTGCTGTACATATATAAATGAAAGCATGGGGAGAAGATTTTTATTGACTATCTACAGTGTATAACATGATTGCTGTTCATCATAAAAAAATTTTTTAAGTAATTTCTAAAGAAAACAGTAAGCACAACCAAATTAATCTTCTTTTTAATATTAAGAGAAACAGGAAGACACACTTAAATTGTGTAAACTTTTTTTCAGCCTGACTTTTTGTGTCTAGATTTAGATCTATTAGAAGGTGGATATGACTCACTCCTAGCTAAAAGTGTTTGACTTAACAAAGGGGAAACTACTGAAGTTAAATAAAAATTCAACTGGTTTAATTACCGTGATAGCATAAAATACAGCATTTTTTCAATGAGTTTACCTGCAAGATTGTCAAGGTTACAATGTTCATATGGACCACAACAAGTGGCAAGCAAAACATTTTACAAATGGGATTCTCTCTCCCACTCTACCACCCAGGTCATCATCAAAGATATAGAAGCGAGTTTTAAATAAAAAGGCTTGATACAAAAGTAAACAGGCTTGATACAAAAATAAACAGCCTTGATACAAAAATAAACAGGCTTGATACAAAAATAAACAGGCTTGATACAAAAATAAACAGCCTTGATACAAAAATAAACAGCCTTGATTTAAAAAACAGACATGACTGCTAACTACTTTGCATTTATTCATTCTTTAGAATTAAAAAGATTCAAATCCAAAAAAAAAATCTTTCTAAAAATTTGAAGTTTTTTCATTTTTTTTTGTTGCTATTCTAAATCAAATATTATTTCATTTTAATTCAATTACTTACACAATAATAAGGAAAAGAGCTAAGGAAAAGTTTATTTTTATTAGGCAAATAAAATTAATTTAGTAGTATTTTAATAATACTTTAATGCACCTGATATACTAATTTGGTAATCTTACATTATATAATTAATTTTAAACTTTTGGTTTACCATTTTAGTAAAATAATTATCTTGACAGTTAAAACTTTGAGCTTTTAAAAACAATTAAAATTATATTATAAACTTGATAGTTCACACTTTTTGTTTTGCAGGGTGACCTCTTAATACATCAGAATATATAGTTAAACTGGCATTAATTTTATCCTCAATTGGCACCACAAAATGAAGTATGCCTTCTCCATAAGTTCCTGAGTGCTTCCCGAACCTAGAATTTTGAGAAAAAGCAACAACAGTTAGAATAAAAAAATAGAATTTATAGTTTCTAGAATACGATAACCCCTTCCATACATAATGTTATATAACTCAGCACACATTTAGGAGTAAAATGACACGTAGAATTCAAAACTGTTAACGTTTTGCTGATATCTTTAATAGTTTTTGATATACAGCATGGGACATATGTGTCCCTATGGTCCGGAAGGGAAACTTTATCAATGGTTGAAGTATGATTTTTATCAATATTTTTATTTCAAAAGTGTTTAAACGTTAATGGTTGCTCTGGTACATTAGAAATGGAAAATATGAGTAATGATAACACACTGTTGACATTTATGGGTGTAAAGTCATCTACGAATGGAGCTTCTCGAAGCAGTTATGTGGTGTTAAGTAACACACGTGAACATGGCAGACATCATATATATTGTCCATTCTGTTCTCATTCTCTTCTCTTGCACATTGCGCACACCACATGCATTTTTCTTTCTTTGAGTTATCAACATGTGTTCAGGTTGTGGGTTTGAAGTTATCAACTTGTGTTCAGGTTGTGGGTTGGAAGTTATCAACTTGTGTTCAGGTTGTGGGTTTGAAGTTATCAACTTGTGTCCAGGTTGTGGGTTTGAAGTTATCAACTTGTGTTCAGGTTGTGGGTTTGAAGTTATCAGCTTGTGTTCAGGTTGTGGGTTTGAAGTTATCAACTTGTGTTCAGGTTGTGGGTTTGAAGTTATCAACTTGTGTTCAGGTTGTGGGTTTGAAGTTATCAACTTGTGATCAGGTTGTGGGTTTGAAGTTATCAACTTGTGATCAGGTTGTGGGTTTGAAGTTATCAACTTGTGTTCAGGTTGTGGGTTTGAAGTTATCAACTTGTGTTCAGGTTGTGGGTTTGAAGTTATCAACTTGTGTTCAGGTTGTGGGTTTGAAGTTATCAACTTGTGTTCAGGTTGTGGGTTTGAAGTTATCAACTTGTGTTCAGGTTGTGGGTTTCAAGTTATCAACTTGTGTTCAGGTTGTGGGTTTGAAGTTATCAACTTGTATTCAGGTTGTGGGTTTGAAGTTATCAACTTGTGTTCAGGTTGTGGGTTTGAAGTTATCAACTTGTGTTCAGGTTGTGGGTCAACTTCTTGTTGCTAAGAACAATTCTTGAGGTGATATTTCTTTGTATTTTGTGTGTGCTGTGCTCTAAAAGTCTTATATTATTTTACAAGATGACTGGGCGGCAGGTTCAACACCACTGCTTAGAGGGAACATTGACAGGAAAAAGATGTATGCCATGTTGTAGTGGTGACAATCTATGCTGGGACTGTAGTAGGTCGTTCCATAATAACTTCCAAATAAAATTCATACCTTTTCAACACGAAGTTGTTTTCATTGTCATTTTTGTCTATAAACAGTATTTGCTCAATTTTTTGTTCAGTGATAGTAAATAAAAGCCCGGAAACTATTTTTATTCTACTGCCAAAACACATGATTAGAGATATCTATAAAAAAAGTTAGCTCCCTTCCGGACCCTAGGGACATATATGTCCCTAGCACAAAAAATACTTTTTTCAAAAACAAGCACAACTATTACAAAAAACACATGTAAATTTAATACATAAACAGTAAACTTTGAAAACCCACCAGTCATTACTCTCAGTATTTTTTATATATAAATTTAAACTTTAGCTTAGAGAGTGGTCGAAAAATGGAAAGTTCCCATAATTATGGCAACAAAGCTATTTTATATATACTGAGTCCAGAATTATTTCTCTTAAGTCTATGATATAATAAATGTTTTATTCAATTTCGTGTGGTGTCTATTTGAAATTATGGGACAAACATGTCCCTTGGTCCTCAAAGGGTTAACAGTGAACATTAACATTTCTGTTTGTAAATAAAATTAAGACTTAGTCCTACATTTTGTTCTAAAATATTATAACAGTTTTGTTTGTGTTAATTAAACAGCTTAAGTTAAACATTTTTGTGTTGATATTTAAGTTAGAAATAGTTTAAATTAACAAATTCAATTTAAAACAAACAAAAATTTCCTCAGTCTAACATAAGAAGAAACAGAAGTAACGTACCTGTTCTTGTCCTAGACACTGGAAGCAAAGTATGAAGAGACCCTGAGGATAATAAAAATAATGGTATGCTTATCTGTATGTGTGGGACAGAGTGGTCTGGCAGTAGAGAGATGGATTGCTAAGCCGTAAGTCTCGAGTTTGAATCCGGGTTCAAGTCAGTAGACCATCCCTGAGTCCACCCAACTCTGATGGGTACCTAACTCACATTAAGGAAAGTAAAGGCGGCTGGGCATAGTGCTGATCACACTATCTCTTCATATGCCGAGGTCACAGAAACAGGTGGACTCTACTTCACTTGACCTACAGACCGTCAGGTTTAAAAGGGAACTTTACTTTTTTATCTGTATGTATACATCTAGGTCTACATACAGGTACAGGCTAGGTATAGGTACAGATTTAGGCTTTAGTGTCTAGGTTGACTGTGTAAGTTTAAGTACAACTGTAGACCAGATCTGTAAGTATGGAAGCTCTGGCTTTGTGTCTAATGCATTCATTACAACACCATCAACAGTAGGATTAATATATTGTCAAGGTTTCTATTTCATGCTAGCATAAACACTTACACACTGAGTTGCAGTCTTTGCCTTGCTGGAAACTAAATAGTTTTTTAGTTGTAGGAAAGGAAACTAAATAGTTTTTTAATTGTAGGAAAGGAAACTAAATAGTTTTTTAGTGGCAGGAAACTAAATAGTTTTTTAGTTGTAGGAAACTAAATAGTTTTTATCGCAATTTCCATACTGGCAATTGCGTTTAATAACTCGTCATTTCTGGATGGATGGATGTGTGGATGTGTGTCCGCAGATTTAAGTCGTATCTCCTCCTCAACGAAGCAATATTGAGGACTAGTTCCAAAGCAAATATGTTAAGCAAGTTCCGAGGATGATTGTGGGCCAAAAAAATTCCTGGAATTCCTTCCTGGATTTCCCGGAAAAGCCAAAAAACCTCGAAAAAATGCAGTTTTTGGCCCATATCTCGGCAACCAGACCACTTAGCGACTTGAAACATTTACCAATCGATTCCTGCTATATTTTAGAACAATATTGCCGAAGAAAGTTTTCAAATATCCTTTCGTTCGGTCACAAAAAATTAATTACTACTTTTTTAAACTGAGCATCGTGTAGGCCTAGGATGATATTTACTACTTTAAACTGAGCATCGTGTAGGCCTACTCATTAAAATAAAACTATTTCCGTTGATATAGGTTAATATAGTTGTCTTTTTTTAGCGCAAAAAAATATCCTTTCGTTCGGTCACAAAAAATTAAAAATTGTTATGGATATCATAAGGAAATTGCGCTTAAATTGTCACTAGACTTTTTATTAACTTGTTTAATTGTAGGAAACTAAATATTTTTTTAGTTGTAGGAAACTAAATAGTTTTTTAGTTGTAGGAAACTAAATAGTTTTTTAGTTGTAGGAAACTAAATAGTTTGATTTGTTGAAAATCTACAAGAGCTACATGAACTATAGAAAAAAAACAAAAACAAGAAGCAAATGATTGAGAATGCTAGTACCTGCGAACTATTCACAGCGACGAAAACGTACTGCAAGTACACTGAGTCATCAATAAGGGTGAGGACGACGAAAACGTACTGCAAGTACACTGAGTCATCAATAAGGGTGAGGACGACGAAAACGTACTGCAAGTACACTGAGTCATCAATAAGGGTGAGGACGACGAAAACGTACTGCAAGTACACTGAGTCATCAATAAGGGTGAGGACGACGAAAACGTACTGCAAGTACACTGAGTCATCAATAAGGGTGAGGACGACGAAAACGTACTGCAAGTACACTGAGTCATCAATAAGGGTGAGGACGCCCACAACCCAGGTGGTGCCTAGGAGGCCAGACAACACTAGAAGAGCCCACATTGCTGAACTGAAAAACAAAAGATAAAAACATTACAGATTTATAATCTATTTTTTCACCAACAGATCTTATAGTGACCCAAGTTTTTCTGCACTGTTTATATATATAGCCCAGCTTTATTTTTATTATTTATTCATATATATTATTTAAATTTAAAGAAAATCTATTTATTTTCTTCTTTACAGTGCATTAATGAAAACTTGTAATGTAATTATAAATGGCTTTATGTATGTTTATGAAGGAATAATTAATTCATTTTTTAAGTGATTAAAATCTAGTTATGTTAATATTGCATTTCATTGTCATTGGATCTTGACCTAAATAATGATGAAGGCACACTAGACTAGAGGAATCAATTGAAATTTTTAAAAAATTTAAATTTTTTTTGTAACTAGCCTGCATGTTAACACAGGCCTAAGTCACAATCCTAGTGAACCAGCCAAAACATATATGTATCGACAAGATCAATATGACAGTTCTTGTTTTTTTTAGATATAACATTTTGTAGGACCTGGAGTTAAAGTATGCTAGGCTATTCATGCAGGCTCCATTACAAGACAATGATAAGATTAGATTACCACAAAAAGATGGCTGTCCTATGTTTGGAATCAAATTGATTTCAATCAGACCAACAAGATTTTATTTCACAAACGTTTTTTTTTACACAAAATCTATTTACATAAAAAGTGGAGGTAGTGGCAACACACTATTTTAAGTTAAGATTAGGTTAAGGGTTAAAGATGGCATTGGTTATTTACATTAGTAACAAGTTTACTACGCACTGTCTTAGAGCCATAGCACTGGTTAATAATTTGGGTAAAAATGGCATTTTTCTTAATTTTGTCAGAATAGGATTGTTATTAATATTGGTAAGACATGAACTACAAATACTGTTATAGGAATGGCCTTAGTTACTAATATTGGTAAGACATGAACTACAAATACTGTTATAGGAATGGCCTTAGTTACTAATATTGATAAGACATGAACTACAAATACTGTTGTAGGAATGGCCTTAGTTTCTAATATTGGTAAAACATGAACTACAAATACTGTTATAGGAATGGCCTTAGTTACTAATATTGGTAAGAAGTTTGAAGTAATCATTAATCATCTGTCAAAGATTTCAGATGGCTGTATTAAGTAATCACTTATCATCATTAAGTGATTATATTAAGTAGTCACTTATCATCATTATGTGTCTATTTGAAGTAGTCACTTATTATCCTGATGTGGCTATATTAAGCAGTCACTTATCATTATATGGCTATATTAAGTAGTCACTTATCATCATTATGCGGCTGTATTAAGTAGTCACTTATCATCATTATGTGGCTATATTAAGTAGTCATTAACATCATTATGTGGCAATCACATATCATCTATCATTATTGTTCTAAGGCTATAGCGTCAGTCGATATCAGTGTTTGATCTCATTATTTCTAACACACATTCAAGCCCAATAATACAGTCAAACAGTTGCTTTGTTTTCATGCCCAATAATACAAACAGTTGCTTTGTTTTCATGCCCAATAATACAGTCAAACAGTTGCTTTGTTTTCATGCCCAATAATTCAGTCAAACAGTTGCTTTCTTTTCAACAAGATGTACATCAAAACTTACGTCGCTCTTTTAAAGTGAGATTGATCTCTCATGGCTCTTGTCCTCAGCATTGTCATTATAACATAGACCAGAATTATGACATTGATCTGTTGATATTATAACATAGACCAGAATTATGACATTGATCTGTTGATATTATAACATAGACCAGAATTATGACATTGATCTGTTGATATTATAACATAGACCAGAATTATGACATTAATCTGTTGATATTATAACATAGACCAGAATTATGACATTAATCTGTTGATATTATAACATAGACCAGAATTATGACATTAATCTGTTGATATTATAACATAGACCAGAATTATGACATTAATCTGTTGATATTATAACATAGACCAGAATTATGACATTGATCTGTTGATATTATAACATAGACCAGAATTATGACATTAATCTGTTGATATTATAACATAGACCAGAATTATGACATTAATCTGTTGATATTATAACATAGACCAGAATTATGACATTAATCTGTTGATATTATAACATAGACCAGAATTATGACATTAATCTGTTGATATTATAACATAGACCAGAATTATGACATTGATCTGTTGATATTATAACATAGACCAGAATTATGACATTGATTTGTTGATATTATAACATAGACCAGAATTATGACATTGATCTGTTGATATTATAACATAGACCAGAATTATGACATTGATTTGTTGATATTATAACATAGACCAGAATTATGACATTAATCTGTTGATATTATAACATAGACCAGAATTATGACATTGGTCTGTTGATATTATAACATAGACCAGAATTATGACATTGATCTGTTGATATAATAGCATTACTCCTTTAGCTGAATACATTTGAATTCTGGTTAAAAATCAGTGCCTTTATTGTAATTATTTGTGATTGTTTCTTTGTTCTACAGATAAACCATTATTAAGGAATATTTAATTTTACATTAAATTTATTTAATAGTTTTTTTTTCTAGAAAAATGTATTTTTTCCAACAATTGAATTATTTATTTCATTTTTATTTTCATAGCTATTATTTTGTTAGGACCTTGATCTGAATAGAAACATACAGCAAGTCAATAAAACATTTTTGCTTCTTAAATGTTTATTTTTATGATGCAATAACCATGTATAGCCTCAACTCCCACACATAATCTTAAAAGTTACATGTCAGAATGTCATGCATAGTGTTAACTAGATTTCTTGTTTTTGAAAGTATAGTCTTTGGTCTGTCAAACTTGACTAGCTGTCAACACTAACTTAGTCATTCCAACCTCAGTGCCAGGCAAATTCCAACCTCAGTGCCAGGCAAATTCCAACCTCAGCACCAGGCAAATTCCAACCTCAGAGCCAGGCGAATTCCAACCTCAGCACCAGGCAAATTCCAACCTCAGTGCCAGGCAAATTCCAACCTCAGCACCAGGCAAATTCCAACCTCAGTGCCAGGCAAATTCCAACCTCAGCGCCAGGGAAATTCCAACCTCAGCACCAGGCAAATTCCAACCTCAGTGCCAGGCAAATTCCAACCTCAGTGCCAGGCAAATTCCAACCTCAGTGCCAGGCAAATTCCAACCTCAGCGCCAGGGAAATTCCAACCTCAGCGCCAGGGAAATTCCAACCTCAGAGCCAGGCAAATTCCAACCTCAGAGCCAGGCAAATTCCAACCTCAGTGCCAGGCAAAGTTCTTTAGGTCGCTACTAATTCATATCCCCCCCCCCCCCCCCCCCCTATACAACTAAGCTTTGGAGGCAGGGAATTTGAAGCAATAAATTAAAACTAGAAAATCTGTATTACTTACAACCATAATGACAATGACAGGAGCAATAAAGGCCCAGATGACACCTCCTTCTGAGCTTAACCAGCAACTGTATTTAAAAAAAAACATTTTGTTTAAAGCAATTAGGTTTTTATACATACAAAGTATTTCATTGTTTTGTTACTAATATTTTTCAACCTGTAGTAAAGAACACATTTTGACCAATAACTATTTTTCTCAAACAAGTAAAACATTAAAATAAATAGGCCCATAATTCACGTGTAACAGATATCAATGGCTAGTAGGGCACAAACCTGTACTGTGTATACAATCTTATAGATCTACTTATATTTGAATGTTCTCCCACCTAACTTAAACTATGAGATCTGTACTGTGTATACAATCTTATAGATCTGCTTATATTTGAATGTTCTCCCACCTAACTCAAACCAACCATGAGATCTGTACTGTGTATACAATCTTATAGATCTACTTATATTTTAATGTTCTCCCACCTAACTTAAACTATGAGACCTGCACTGTGTATACAATCTTTTAGATCTACTTATATTTTAATGTTCTCCCACCTAACTTAAACTATGAGATCTGTACTGTGTATACAATCTTATAGATCTACTTATATTTGAATGTTCTCCCACCTAACTTAAACCAATAGACCTGTACTGTGTATACAATCTTATAGATCTACTTATATTTGAATGTTCTCTCACCTAACTCAAACTATGAGATCTGTACTGTGTATACAATCTTATAGATCTACTTATATTTGAATGTTCTCCCACCGTACACACACAAACAGATACAGAAATAGACCAGATTGCAAAACTGAGACTTGTAAAATCTCAATTTTCATTTTTTGCATGATCACAGTACTTCCCAAAATTTATATTTATAAAAGAAAGTAAAAGTGACAGCTAAATTAAAGCAATCAAAATTTATATTTATAAAAGAAAGTAAAAGTGACAGCTAAATTAAAGCAATCAAAATTTATATTTATAAAAGAAAGTAAAAGTGACAGCTAAATTAAAGCAATCAAAATTTATATTTATAAAAAAAAGTAAAAGTGACAGCTAAATTAAAGCAATCAAAATAAAAAAAAAACAAACACAGAAAGATGGAAGTTGAAACAAATGTTACTTACAATGTTTCATCCCCATAGCCACGCAAGTTTGTTGCATACATAGTGGCAGATAAGATCACTGTAGGGAAACCTAAACATTTTAGTCAAATCATTAGTTCAAAATAGTATTGTTAACACAAACTTATCTGTATATATATGTATATATATATATATAGATCAATATATATAGATATAAATATATAAAATATAAATATGTATATATATAAATATATATATATAAATAAATATATAAATATATATATAAATAACTAAATATATATATATATATATAAATAACATCTGATTTACCAAAACTGTTAGCAGCTAATTTAGCAAACTTTTTAGTAGCTTTCCTATGCACAGTACTTTGTGTAATCAACCAATGATATCAAACCAGATTTATACTTTGATTTTAAATTGAGTTATTGTGCTTTTGTTCTACTGTGTATAAAATATTATATTTAGGTTTTAAGTGTTTAGTATTTTCACAGTACCATAGGCCAGTATCAAAATATCGATTGCAACAGAAGAAGTATCAAACACATAAACGACTGTCTTGAGGATCAGGACGCCCTCGCCTAGCATGATGCAAAACACTACAAGGAAGATGTAGTGTAAAAAAATGGCGACCATCGTACAAAGTTCCTGTTGAATGATTAAAAAAAATATGAAAAACTATATACATATACATACATATATATATGTATATAATTTTTTGAAAACCTTCAATAAAACTTTATATATATATATATATATATATATATATATATATATATATATATATATATATATATATATATATATGATGACAGGACAAATGATCTTAGGAAAAATGATCTCAGACAAAATATCTTATGGACAAACAATACCAGGACAAAATATATCTGGACAAATTATATCATGAACAAATGATTTCAGACAAAATATCTCACAGGAAAATATTTTTAGTATTTAGGATTATTTTAGTTGATTTTAACTTTCTTTTTATCGAATGTCATATTGTGGATTTTTTTCTTCTTACATAATTATTGTGAGATATACTGCATGAATAACTTAAGCTTAATAAACAAACCATCCAAAGACTGAGTAAACTTACTTTTTATAAAGAAATATTAATTTATATGAAAGAATTGGACATAAAAATGCATAAGGCTAAGAAAATGATGATAGCACTAAATTAACCACATTGATGGCAAAACACGAGAAACAGTTTTCAAAAAGGAAGTTTGGGTCTATAGGTTCTTAATATGAAATTGGTTTTTTATTGCTACATAGGTGTATTTTCATAGCCCTTTCATCAATAAATGAGAAATCCCCTTTGATATAGTTTTGTCCACCTAATGTGGTAGAATTGTCTCATGATTGGCAAGCCCACCTACATTGTCTATGAAAACTTATTTTGAATATTCGAATATTATATTTTTAATTCCAATTTTAACATGTTCAATGTAATGTGACAAACCTATGCCAAAAACCTTTTCTCACAATTATGTAAAAATCCTAAAGACAGTCAATTTCTTTTTTAAATGTTAAAATCGACTGAAATAATCTAAAGTACTATACACATTTTGCAGTAAGATATTTTGTCTGAGATCATTTGTCCTGATATTTTTTGTCCATGAGATCATTTGTCTTGAGATCATCTGTCAGTGAGATATTTTGTCTGAGATCATTTGTCCTGAGATGATTTGTCATGGAACCATATATATAAACATCCACACTTGAATTTGTGTTAATTAAAATAATAAAATTAAATTGTTGGCAAATTTACAAAAGACCACCCAAATATGTTGACCTACTTTGTCCTCCGTTTTATCACCCCCAAACAAAAACAGGATGTAGCCAACAGCCAAACAACCACATAAATTTAAATGGAGAACATTCTTGTCACTCCGTATGCTCCTGTTAGGAAATAAAATTCTAGAGTCAACAGTATTTATTCTGTGTAACACAAAAGAAATTTCGGCACGTATATAAATACAAATAATGAAATAAGTGTATGCCATACATGTTGAGGTTATGGTGTAGTCGTATATATATATAAATATAAGAACAGGTTTATAGGTATGTCTATAGCACGTACTTCCAGCAAACTAAAAATATTATTGATGCAAGAACTAAGCTGCTAAGTGATATGTAAATTCCTATCTTGGTCATCCAGGTCAGTATTGGGTCATCATCTCTCTGGAATAATTTACAAAAATTACAAAGTTAAATAGCTTTTAATGAAACGTTGAATATACACACACACACACAGAGATATATATATATATATATATATATATATATATATATATATATATATATATATATATATATATATATACAAAATCAAGTCTTCATCTAAAAGAAATGCATATTCAAGTCTTCATTTAAAAGAAATGCAAAATCAAGTCTTCATCTAAAAGAAATGCATATTCAAGTCTTCATTTAAAAGAAAATAATTACATGTTGAAAATTGACATAAGGTTAGCATTAATAAAAGCTCACCCATGCATTTTGAAGCTGGTTATTAACACATAATTTTAACAACCTTAATAATTTATTAAAAACGAGCCGGCCCGTGGCATAGCACACGCCGCTATTTAGTTGTTGTTTTTTTCTACTTTTCAGTAATTCATAATTTGTGAATTCGACAGTACCAATGCTGACACTGAAAATATTTCTTTAAAACACTATAAGAAGCTCGTTAAGGATCATAACCCCCCCCCTTCCTTCCCCCCCCCCCCCCCTTGTTTAAAATAGTTTCAAACTAAATTATCTGCCCCTAATAGCCGTCACTAAACCCGACTCCACGAAGGTAAATATAACGTGAACCACAGCTCACTAAGACCATGTAGGGGTGGGGATGGTAGGGAGCGCGGTTTCAGCTTGTTTTCTAGTGTCTCCCAGAAGAGAATTATATAGATAATTTCAAATAAAGCAATTCTAAAAACATTATTCATTTTTTTAAAAATTGCTTTTGAAGAAAATCATTTCTTCCATTGTAGCCTAAGTAAAAAAATGGGTCACCACTGAAAAAGGTTGAGAATCTGTGCTCTAGATGTACTACAACTATCATACATTCCTAACCAGGACGCGCCAGGAAAAGGTGGCTAGACATAGTGCAGACTCTACATTTCTGTTATATGAATGTATGGAAAAGGTGGCTAGACATAGTGCAGACTCTACAGTCCTGTTATATGAATGTATGGAAAAGGTGGCCAGACATAGTGCAGACTCTACATTTCTGTTAAATGAATGTAAGGAAAAGGTGGCTAGACATAGTGCAGACTCTACATTTCTGTTATATGAGTGTTAATGTCAATTATGCATCACTTGGTGTCCTCTAAGATAAAGTCTAAAATAATTTCATTTAAGAGGACTGTACAGAATGATTCCATTTTAATTATCTCTTTTTTATAAATGCTTCTTCAATCTTGAGTAGGCAATGCATTATATATTAGACAACAAAAAACCTGATATTTCCATATTTAAATGGACATTTATGCCTGTCTTAGCACAGAAAAATTAAGGCAAAACTTTGCATATTTGCACATCTCTGCCTCTATTTAAAGCACACACAACACTATCCTAGCCATCATTTTTAACTTGGTTTTTTTAAAAATGGAATTCTTGTTAGTTTTGTGTGTGCTGATAAAGATCTAGGGGGTGCTTTATTTCTTGTATTTCTTGTTTGGTTATAAAATATCAGGAAAATTCTGCTTTTCTTGAAAGGAGGTTAGATCTATAAAATTTTGACAGTGCCTGGAGTGTTTTGTTTGAAAAATTTAAAATAGGTATATTTATATATCTATAGGGAAGTATAAAATAATAAAAGTAAAATTTTATTGTCTTATTTTCCAAATTTATGAGTTTAAAGTTTTCGATGAATAAATTTCAAATTTTACAATATGTACTTGATCTGGAGAAGATATAATAAAATGCTTACATTTTTAAACCTGCTCAGAAGGACGGCAAAGTTGGTCATATGCTGGCAGGAGCAAACCACGTGAGTCAAGTTTTGAGAGACGATTCGACAGCCTACATCGGACCAGTAGACGTTTGTCCCTTTGCTGAAATAGAAAGTAGATTTTGTATGCCAATTAATTAAAGTACAAGTGTATCAGTTTTATCTCAGTTAATTTGATTTTGAATGCTAGCATTGCTTGTAGATTTGATTTATAGCTCACACAATTAAAGAAATGTATATCCCATAGTTCAATTTAAAACTACATTTGAAGCCACTATTAAATTACTGGTATACATTTTTTTAAAAAGCCAGCTATGCTCTGTGTTTAAAAAAAAATTAAACTATTATCCTTCTATTGGCTGACTTTCTTATCTGTAGTTGTGTAATGTGAAATTTACTTTCTTACAACAAACATCATCCTTTTTCAGTGGCAACTGCACAAATTCTAAATACATGATTGCATGTACTTCTATATGTAGCAAACCCTATGTAGTGTATTTATTACTGTAGTAATGAATAATGAATAGTACTGGATAAACTTAAGATGGATGCAAGGATAAAATAATTTCTTCTTCTGTGGTTTTATTCATCTAAATGTGAACTTTATAGGATATAGGTCTGCTGTTTAAGCGTTACCTTGTAGACTTGCATGTTGTAATTTCACTGTAAAGAAATTGTTTGAACTGCGGTTGGACTAATGTGATAAACCCACAGAGTCCAGTTAAATATATCAACTGTTATACAGCTGTCAGAAATGGGATATAACAATATAAAATAATATTACCTAAATGTGGTGTCAACAAAAGCACACCGAGGTGAGTTCAATTGAGACTGCAAGGAATAATAAAAACCAGACACTTGTTAATAAACAACATGTTTAAAATAAAAATGAAATTAATTATTAAATTTAAATAATTCATCAATAGTTTGACAGATAGAATGGACTTTGGATGGCTGTGACTTGCCTGTTGGACGGAGAAAATCAAGTTAACGGAGACATTCTGTACAGCACCAAGGGAAGTTACCGAAACGACATTGCTGCCCACAGTCAAGTTTTCTCCTTCATTTGGTAGCCTAATATCGCTGAAAATAGTTTTTGTCCAACATTAATTGGGCATGAAATGTATGTTAGATGGTGCCTGGGCAAAAGTGGTAGTGATTTATGGCGAGTGGGGTTTGAGTATACATTTGGTCTATGGTGTGTGTTAGTAATGTGTGGGGTTTGATTAGATATTTGGTCTATGGTGTGTGTGTTAGTAATGTGTGGAGGGTGGGGTTTGATTAGACATTTGGTCTATGGTGTGTGTGTTAGTAATGTGTGGAGGGTGGGGTTTGATTAGATATTTGGTCTATGGTGTGTGTTAGTAATGTGTGGGGTTTGATTAGATATTTGGTCTATGGTGTGTGTGTTAGTAATGTGTGGAGAGTGGGGTTTGATTAGACATTTGGTCTATGGTGTGTGTGTTAGTAATGTGTGGGGTTTGATTAAATATTTGGTCTATGGTGTGTGTGTGTGTGTGTGTGTGTTAGTAATGTGTGGGGTTTGATTAGACATATGGTCTATGGTGTGTGTTAGTAATGTGTGGAGGGTGGGGTTTGATTAGACATTTGGTCTATGGTGTGTGTGTTAGTAATGTGTGGGGTTTGATTAGATATTTGGTCTATGGTGTGTGTTAGTAATGTGTGGAGGGTGGGGTTTGATTAGATATTTGGTCTATGGTGTGTGTGTTAGTAATGTGTGGGGTTTGATTAGATATTTGGTCTATGGTGTGTGTGTGTGTGTGTGTTAGTAATGTGTGGGGTTTGAGTATACATTTGGTCTATGGTGTGTGTTAGTAATGTGTGGGGTTTGATTAAATATTTGGTCTATGGTGTGTGTTAGTAATGTGTGGAGGGTGAGGTTTGATTAGATATTTGGTCTATGGTGTGTGTTAGTAATGTGTGGAGGGTGGGGTTTGATTAGATATTTGGTCTATGGTGTGTGTGTTAGTAATGTGTGGGGTTTGATTAAATATTTGGTCTATGGTGTGCGTGTTAGTAATGTGTGGGGTTTGATTAGACATATGGTCTATGGTGTGTGTTAGTAATGTGTGGAGGGTGGGGTTTGATTAGATATTTGGTCTATGGTGTGTGTGTTAGTAATGTGTGGGGTTTGATTAGATATTTGGTCTATGGTGTGTGTTAGTAATGTGTGGGGTTTGATTAAATATTTGGTCTATGGTGTGCGTGTTAGTAATGTGTGGGGTTTGATTAAATATTTGGTCTATGGTGTGCGTGTTAGTAATGTGTGGGGTTTGATTAGATATTTGGTCTATGGTGTGTGTGTTAGTAATGTGTGGAGGGTGAGGTTTGATTAGATATTTGGTCTATGGTGTGTGTTAGTAATGTGTGGGGTTTGATTAGACATATGGTCTATGGTGTGCGTGTTAGTAATGTGTGGAGGGTGGGGTTTGATTAGACATCCTTTGCTAGTAATGTTTCCTCTGGGTATAGCTTAATCCTCTGGGATTAGCTTAATACCTCAGGAAAAAGAATCATGAAAATTATATACTTTAATTCTATTTATTAGCATACATATTAACCCTTGTCGGTCTATATTTCAAATGGTAGTGGTTGAACAATTCTAAATGTTAAATATACAATAAATAAGCAATATTATAGCCTAATTGATGTCCCATTTAAATATGACTTAATAAAATATATTTTGGCATTATTCCTTATTTAGATGTACATTTCTGTGAGGGTTTTGCCACATCCCCAGCAGTAGTGCTAATGTGGGAGACATGGCTCCCATTTTGGGAAATGTTTGCTCTATGGTGTTTGCTGGTGGTGTGTCCAGGGAAGAGAAGACGGACTTATTTTATACAACAGATGGTTGCAGAAACTCTTGTTGAAGTGATTACAAATGTATTTATTTTATACAACAGATGGTTGCAGAAACTCTTGTTGAAGTGATTACAAATGTATTTAAAAACAGAACCGAAGATATATGTATATCTGAATAAGGAATTGGAACTCAGAACACAATCACAGCACACCATCTTGAAAGGGAACTTTCCAATGAATTTTTTGTTTGCGCTATTTGAAACAATGGGTAATGAAAGTTAATAATTTCTTTGTATCCCTTTTGTAATTATTTAGATAACAATGGAAATGTATGCAATAATCTCACAACAAACTGTGGTTTTGTTTAGTTGTTGCCCAACAGAATATTATCGACCATGATTCCAAAAACAGACTGTCTTAAAACAAATGCCTTAAAATTTAAAAGATTTACTGATAGAGTATAGCACAACATATTAGTGGTTCTGAGTATTGTTTGTATTTCAAAACTGTTACAGTGCTGAATGTCAAGGATATTTGGTATATATTTATCTGTAAGCAAAAATATAGCCCCTTTTAGCAAAAAAAAACATTTTCTGCTATTCTGGTTTGTTAAATAAATTCTTTAAATATAAAATTCACAATTCTTTTAAAAGTATATTAAAGAACAGCAAAAAAAAACAACAACAAACAAAACAAGTCACATTTTTCATATGATATGCTAGTAAGGCACATACATGATTTTCAGTGGGTTTTTTTTTTGTTTTTAACAAAAGCCATACATTAATCATTTTAGCCTTCAATTAAAATTGTTTTCAAGAAATTAGAAAGAAAATAGAGATACTATACCCAGCTCTGGCCATCCTTGGAATGATGAAATTATCAGACAGTCTGTAAATGATGATGGAAAACTTTTCGTATTCTGAAACAAATAGTTTTAACCAGTTATGTAAACATTTATAAGTATTTTTGTGTCCTATTTATTCAGCTTATTTTATTTGCTGACAAATAATAAAATACTTTCACATTTTCTATATACTTTTTTAATCGCTGGGCCTTAAACTGTGTAAAATAAACTGGGTGATTGGACGACTATGCAAAAATTATAAATTTTTTGTTTACTACATCAGTTCTATAGTTGTTTGTTGAATTACAAATATTTTTTAAATAGTTTTGAACTTAACGTTTTTTTAAACATTGTAAATGTGAATCAACTTTTTGCTGACCAAATATTCTTACCAAATTTTCTGTAATCAGCATAGGATATAATCTAAAATCTATAAACTCACTCTGAGTGTTTGGGTATGGGTATGTGGCCTGAATAAATAGATCACTCAATAACTGTTATAAAATGTGCCAAACATTATCAAACATGGATAAATGGCAAAATTTATTCCCAAACGACACAACTATTCATAAACATTTTGAAGAAATCTACACAGTTTTATACTGTTTTTTTCTCTCCTACTTCATATTTTAAACAAAAACATTCTTGATAGATAGTATTATTAAAATGTAATTGATACTTATTATATATAGTGGCCATGAAAAAAGCATATTTGGGCATTTATAAATTTAATAATAGCAATATTAGATGAGTTTTTAATTCTACATTGTTTTTTTGGCTGTATTATATTTGCTGAATGTTGTGCATTGTTGTGCTACTGTTTTTTATTCATTCATAAGTAATTATAATGGGATCATGTTACTAAGGCATATACTTGGTTGTTTTAGCAAAACATAAGTGACCGTGGTAACCAATGCATATGTAGGCATTGTAATATTAAGGATTCCGTTTGTCCTAAGAAATCCTAAACCCCAAACCATCACCCAATACTATCTATAAAGTCAACAATAGCAGCGCCAGTATAGAAGAGTTGCTGAGGGAGACTCACATTTTTAATTAATTTTAATTCTTCTTTTTTATTACGTGTCAACATGTTATGCTGTTGACTCCGGTTTCAGCCTGCTTTTCTTTCTGGATTTGCTTCCATAGCCTTTGTCCAACCAAGAACAAACTACAACTACAAGGCAGCAGTTGTTTGATTCTGGAGTTGTTTTCCTAGGAGAATTGCTGTCTCCGGCTATCAATCCTTATCAGCCCAAGTTTATTTTAACTGACTACATGAAGTTTATAGTGCACAGAGGCGTATCCAGGTTTTCGTTGTAGGGGGAGCGAAAAGAGCAAAAACAGGCGCCGAATTTTTAACACGTTCTATATACGTGTATTTTATATATATATATATATATATATATATATATATATATATATATATATATATATATATATATATATATATATATATATATATATATACACTATAACCAAAAACAATTAACGTAACACAGTCTGTTTTGTAAGTCTTGTAAAAAAAATTCTTAAATAATAATTCCTGTGAAATTATTTAAAAGACAAGTGAAATAGGGGAAATAATCACTCTCCTAATATAAATATGTATATATCTACACATTTAATTATAAATGTCAAAACAAATAAATAATGACTTTAGAATATAATGAAATTGTTTAACACTATTCGTATTTACAAAATGTTTTTGTCTATAATCAGAATTTAATATATCGTCATCATAAATGCTAAGGTATTACAGCATAATGAAAGTTTATAAAATCAGAGTTGGTATAAAACCACGCTTTTCAATAAATTAGAATACATTCGGAATAACATCCTATATTAAACTAAGTATCTGTCTATTAGTTAAGATCATATATTTTAATTAACTACGGCTTCTTTGTGTTCTTCAAAGATCAATTTTTAACATAGTGATTTGTATGGGTTAGATCACTGTATTGATCACACACCTTTTTACTGGTAATTGCAAAAACAATATTCACAGAGTTTTACGCTTAAAAAGCTAATTTTCAGACGGCATGGTACTTTGGTACATCATTACGTGTTTTTCTACATGTACTTAACAGATCTGTTCGGGATGGGTTGGGGGGGGGGGTCAACTTCATTCAACACTATCCGTTCTTTTTAGGTCAATTATCCAACCCAGTGTATACCTAGGTGTGACATTAATGTCGCTCTACACAATTGTGGTGGTGAGGTGTGTGTGTGGGGGGGGGGGGGGGGGGGGAGAGATAACCAACTCAGAGTGAACATAACGTCAGTTTTTAGATGACTGTTCTAAACATACATATATATTACACAAATATATATATTACACAAATATATATTACAGAAATAGATTTGAATAAGTAGCAGTGGTATTATGACAACATTTTTTTACAGAGGGGTTCATGGGGGAGGGGGGTTGTAACTGTTTCATATAATTTGTAATCGTAATAACTATCGCCCAAACTGTAAGAGTACTACTACTTGTCAAAATTTCCCCACCACTACGCAGTTTGCTCATAAGTAAATTTAATTTTTTTAAATAGAGATGCCACATCAGTTGTATTTGTTTTTGTATTGTAATTTTTTTTTAAAAATTAATCACACGATTCAAACTGTATATATAAAGTAATTATGTGTGAAGTTTTATGTATAACATTTTCTATTTCAATTATTCGTAGGCAAATACATTATACAGTTGCCTTAAACTTAACACCCCTCTTGCCAAGTGGTACTACCGTAGAGGTTTTTTAAACATTGCAATGCATCGTAATGGTTATTTTTAGAATGGCAAACTGATGCAGCTGTTAATACGTGTTGTAAACGTAGGCACTACTAGACTAGTACATTAATGCTTAATTGCTGCATGAAAAGAAATCTTGTGATTTACTTAGATGTGCCGACCAAAAATATTTTTTTAACAAATATTGTTTAAAACTGTGAGTTTAAAAAGTTTCCAAAAAGGCGCCACTTTGCTGAAAATGGCCAGAGGGGGAGCGGCCGCTCCCCCTGCTCCCCCCCTGCGTACGCTACTGATAGTGCATTTTGAAAAAAAAAACATAGCAAATACTAGTTATTAAAACAAAACCTAAAATGTTATAATACCTCCTTTGTTCTCCATTGTTATGTATATTTGGTTCTCAGATTTTGGTGCCCAAGAGCCTTTACTTATAAGATCTCCATTTGGAAACATCAGTGATCCAGAATAACGTCCAATGACTGTGAGTTTCAGCAAGAATGAGGAATAAATAAACATAATTATATTTCTTGAATGATTATAGTATTTACCAGCATAAATTATACTAAGTTTCGTAAGGAAAATTGTATAAAATTTGAATTAAGTTTCTTAGACTATTGGAACCAGATAAAAGACGCTGAGGGTGGGGGTCATGCTGTCATACATGTTTCTATTTTAAACACAGATTTGTAAACCCCCCCCCCTTCTTTATCATAGTGACAAACACTCAGAACCCCTTCTGATATAAATGACATCACATTTCATCAACCTCACCTCCAGCCCCATGGATATATTTTATTTTTTAAATGTTGCAATTATTTTCTAAAATTCTATTTGAGTTGTTTCCAGCAAAGGGATATTTCCAAATGAAAAGTAACAACTACTGTAGTGTTAACTTGGCTAGCTAGGTCAGGGGTCTCCAAACTACGGCCCGCGGGCCGGATGCGGCCCGTGAAGTCCTCGCATCCGGCCCGCTGAGATTTTTTTGTCCTTGGAAAAATCGTTAGTTAGTGATGGCTGAGGAACTTTGCCCAGAAAAATCAAACATGCCTGGAGGAAACTGGCCCCCGAACTGAAATTTGATAGTTAATGCAGCCCTCGGACTGAAAAGTTTGGAGACTCCTGAGGTAGGTCAACTTTACCAAAAATATTATTCAATTGTTATGTTATTCAATTTTTATTGAATTGTGAAAACTTTAATACATCAATGTGAAGATCAAAATTTACTATCATTTTTCTAAATTTTCACAACAATTTTGCTCAATTTTCATTTTAAAAAGTCAAAAATCTTGTCCCTACCAGCCAAATGCAATTTGGCAGACAAAAAACCCTAGATCTATATCAACAGTAAAATTTAATAAAATTGAAAATGTGGGTGAATTATAAAATATTTAAAAAAAAGTTAAAACCCTTGTTAGACCCATGGATCTATAATTTGACAAAACCCTGGTTCTTTAAAAAAAAAAAATCCTGGGTCTATAATCCAGTTAAAACCTGTATTTGTAAACCATTAAAACCATGGGACTTTTTGTTATGAGTTATTTGAATATTAGGTTAGAATAGTTTAGAACACCTAGGATGTTGAGTTTTTTAGTTGAGTTTAATCCTGTGTGTTTATGTATTTTTCCTCCAAGGTTGAATGTGTTAGTAGGATTTTAGTCAGACACCTTAAAGGGAAGTTGCTGTAAAGTGTATAATGAGAGGAAAAACAGGACTAAAACAGTGTGTAGTAATTTGTTTCAATTCAGTAAAATCAACTTTTACACTTTAACTTTAGCTAATTAAAAATCGGCAATAAAGAAAAGCGCTGGACTCGATTAAATAATTAAGACTTGGATGCACACAATTTAAAATAATCTATGGGCCTATAAACGTAAAAGCAATAAAGACATGGGCCTAATCACTAATTAGCAATTAAACCATTGTGTCGTTTGACCACAAAACCTTGAGATTAAGAAAACAAGTTATTAAAAAGTCTAGTGACAATTTAAGCGCAATTTCCTTATGTTATCCATAACAATTTTAAATCACGTGGAAAAAAAACGAGCGACGCATAGCTCGCCTCTCTCTCTCTGTCTTGCCGCGCGCAGTGACGCGAACGATCCCACGTTGCGATAGGCTAGCCTCCCGTATCAGTCGAAAAAAAAAATCCTTTCGAACCTCCCCTCATTCGCTATGGAAAAATCCTTTCGAACCTCAGCTTTGCGCTAAAAACCTACACGGCACTCAGTTTAAATGTTCTTAATTAATTTTTTGTGACCGAACGAAAGGATATTTTTGAAAACTTTCTTCTGCAATATTGGTCTAAATTATGGCAGGAATCGATTGGTAAATGTTTCAAGTCGCTAAGTGGTCTGGTTGCCGAGATATGGAGCAAAAACTGCATTTGTTCGAGGTTTTTTGGCTTTTCCGGGAAATCCAGATAGGAATTCCTGGAATTTTTTTGGCCCACAATCATCCTTGGAACTTGCTTAACATTTTTGCTTTTGGAACTAGTCCTCGATATTGCTTCGTTGAGGAGGAGATACCACTTAAAGCTGCGGACACACATCCATCCATCCATCCATACATCCAGAAATGACGAGTTAATAATCGCAATTGTCCGTATGGAAATTGCGCTAAAAAATATTTGTCCTTAATCAATAATCTCATGTAGAACACGCTGTTTTTCTAATATAAATATTTGATTTTATTATTATTATCATTTAATATTTATTTACAAATCTACGTACATATCTTAGAGAATATCATTTCTGATTTTCTATCCTTAAACGAGTTCAGACTTGCTTTAACCACAGTTTCTAGAGAAAGCATCAACTTGGCCGCCATGTCATCATCTTGACTGTCAGTGTCTTCATTGTTTTTACTTCGAGTAGTACTGGCCAGGCTGTCAGCGACCATCCCAAAAACCTAAACAAAACAAAATCAAAATTGTTGAGTATAGTTATTAGGCCTATAGATCTATATATATTATATAATAAGCAAAAATTGTAGATCTAGATATTTATAAAAAAAAACAGAGGGAAAATGTAAACTTAATATTAAATTAATATTAGATAATTAATACTAATACTAATAGGCATAGTAGAATTAGAATGAACAAAATCAAAAATCTCAAAAAAAAAAACAAAAAAACATCTGAGACAACATACCAAAAACTAAACTAAGAAAAAATGATTAAAAAATTAGGCATAGGCCTATTACTAATAAATCACTAATTATGTATAATGGACATTAATTAATGGATTTATACTTTATACTGCCGCAATATTATTGTTGCGGAATATTGCGGCAATGCCGTTTTTTCATTAAAAATATTTAAAAAGAAATGTAAGAAAAATTACATTTTAAATTTACAAATCCAAATAGATCTACAAATGTTTGACTAGGCATACACAAAAAAGTATTAGATCTAGATTCTAGATCTCTCTAGAACTCTATTAGATCTTCTACATCTCCTTTTTTAAATATTAACTAAACAAATAATCGCCATAGGCATATATTTATTTATATTAAAATTAAAATAAAACGCTTTCTTTCATGTTCAAACCCATGTTTTGGCATTATCCACTTGACTAAGTATCCTGTTGTTCAGGTTTTTTTGCAATTCCATTTACTAAGGCCAAATTTAATAGGCCTAATAACAAATAGACTCAATAGTGCCTACACCTTTTTACTTTCTCGTAGATCTAGATCTACGCAGTATAGAGAAAGTCTTGTAGATCTACTAGTGCAAAAAAAAAAAAAAAAAAAAAAAAAAAAAAAAAAAAAACAAACAAACACGAGATTTAGGCAAATTTCGACGTTTTACATCTCCATGAGTCGGACAAACATAGTTTTACAATCTTGTCTGTATGTCCGTGTGTGTGGGGGGGGGGGGGGGGGGAGGGAGGGGAGGGTTGTGTGTGTCTGTGTGTCTGTAAACACGATAACTTGAGTACCGTTACAGCAAGGTTGATGAAATTTCATATATAAGTATTATATCAAAATCTTAGATCCATATCAACTTCGGAGTTTCTTCGCCCCGAAGAAAGTCTACCGCCCCCCCCCCCGAATAGGGTTGCCAGGTGTCCAGTTTTGAACTGGACAGTCCAGTATTTGAGCAGACTGTCCAGGATAAAATAAATATAAATACTGGACAAGTATATGAATAATACTCTGTTACCTCCCCCCCTTCTTCTGCTTTGCGGCATACCTGAGAAGGGAAGGATGGAAAGGTGTCCAGTATTTTCGGAAAAGGTATCTGGCAACCATACCCCCGAACGAAATGGAATTTATATAGAAAACATATCCCCCCCCCCCCGGAAAATGTTGACCCCCCCCCCTAAAATATCAAGTGCCCCCCCCCCGAGAAAAAAGTCTGGAAGAAACACTGATCAACTTTTGAGCGGTTTCCGAAATAGTAGGCGATGAGAACCAGGGTTTCTTACAGGCATATATTTGGCAGTGTCCCCTCTGCCGCTCTCCCTCCTCTCCCCCCTCCCTCCCCCCCCCCCCCATGAATTTTTTTTTAAAGAACTACCAATTCACCAAAATTCTCTCCAGCCCGAAGAATAAAAGGACCGAAAGAAACACTGATGATAACAATCTCTAAAAACAAAAAAAACTTAATAAATGACATTTTTGAAATATTTTTAGCTCATTACAGATTAAGAAGTTGAATAGATTTTTTCGTTACCTCCAAGACATCTGACTCGATTATTACTCCCGTCTCTTTCAGTTTGAGGGCCAAGATATCAAAAAGATGTAGTACGTCGGCAGGTGGTCTTGAGAAGTTGGAATACACGCTAGAGTTGAGGTTTTGGGCTATAGAGCATATCATTCTGCTCACTTCTGTAGCACCCACTATTGAGTTAGCCAATTGGTCAGCCTACAATAGTGTCGTGAATTCAGTCAATTGTGCATAGTGTGACCAGAAAAAAAATTCATAACTTAAAAGTTAATACTTTTCGTGCTTAAAAATTGACAAAGCTAGATCTTTAATTAGAATACCTATAAGCATTAGTTCGGAAGAATTCAATATTAAGTAAATCTACTTTAATTAGTTGTACTTTGCGATAAATATTTGCGGAAATATTGTTAAAGAAAAACTTATATATATATATATATATATATATATATATATATATATATATATATATATATATATATATATATATATATATATATATATATATATAAGCTTTGTAAAGTGAATTGCCTGTAGTTTATATGATATAATTATTAGAAATTTAGCAGATCGTAGGAAGTTTTAATCTTGAATTTTGTGGGGTAGTTTAGCACAAAACCAGTAGAAAAGTTCACCGGTAAGAGTAAAAAACTCGCGCCGAGAGCGGGGTGTCATCCGAGACGGCTGGGGCTGGGGTTTATACACCGGCGGCATAGCCTTAGAGGGGAGAAAAAGACGGTCGCTGCCAGTAATTTATGCAACACATGTGTTGGCGCTATAGTCTTCTTAGATGCGCGCTACACAGGCAATTCTCGTTGAGTAGAGATATTGTACTGTTTACTTGGCCTAATAAATAAATTAAAGCAATCTTAAACTTCAATTTTCAATATCTTTAATGTTTACGAGAAAGGATATAGATCTAGGAAAACATTACAAAAGCAGCGATTTTTTTTTAGATTGATTAATTAATAAATAATAAAATCATTTATGTAAGTTTTATACACATCTTTTTTTTTTACGAGTAAGCTTTAACTAATCGGCTTTAGTACTGCTTTAAAGCTAGTCAGATTTCAACATCAAGTACTGCTTTAAAGCTAAAAACCTCATCATTAAGTCAGACCAGCATTGATCAGTACTGCTTTAAAGCTAGTCAGACTTTAACATTAAGTACTGCTTTTAAGCAGAGTTTCTTCCAGGCATCTCCTCGGGGGGGGGGGGGGGCGAAGCCACCCCGAAAATTTTTTACCGCCCCCACACCCCGAACGAAATGAAATTTATGTAATTTATATAGAAAATATATACTTTTAACAGTGTCCGCCCCCCCCCCCCGAAGAAAGTTTACCGCCCCCCCCCCCCCCTGAAGATTTCAAGTGCCCCCCCCCCCCCCGGAGAAAAAAGTTTGGAAGAAACACTGCTTTTAAGCCAGTCAGACCACCACTAAGTACTGCTAGCTCGCCAGGATGAAGAATCAAGCAGTAGTTAACCCATCTTGCAAGCTGCTAAGCACATGGTGAAACCCACGGGTTTATCCCCCCCCGCCCCCCCCCCACCAATTCACCCATTTGTAAGAGTGTATTAGCGAGTAAGGGCAATTTGTTCGACGTGTGTAAAGGGGGGGGGGGGGGGGGAAGCGTGACCTACGTTCTAGAGATTATTTAAGGTTACCTAATTACGACTTGCAATGACTATTTAGAACGTTTCTTTTACGCGGTTTCAATTGCATGAAAAAAATTAAAAGTAAGCGTTTTTTAAGTTAAGTGCAATGTAGAGATGTAAAAGATTTGTTCGGCTATTATTAGCCTTTTTCAAATATCAATCTTTTTTTTTTGTATTGGGAAATATATCCTCTAATCAATTTGATTCAAACTGCATTTCACAGCACAATTAAAATTTGAAAGAGTATAGCTATTTTTTAAAAAAAAAACCATAATTTTTAAATCTAAAATATTTTAGATTGTGTGTGTGTGGGGGGGGGGGGGGGGGGGGGGGGGGAGGGAGGGAAGGCTAAGGCTTTTGTCCCTTGTGAATAGCTAGTTTGATAGAACCTACAGGCGAGTCAAAGTTTCAAACTCTCATTCAATGTTCAAGGAATGAGGGTATTTTCTCGCTCGACAAAACGACTGTTTTTTTTAATCAGTAAATAAACTATTAAAAACAAGTATTCTGTCCCGCCTAAAAAGATTGTACTATAGCGGGTTCTGATACCATTTTTTAAAAACCATTCGATAACGACGGCCTTATGGACATTTTATGCTGTGTGGGGTAGTAATTTTACATAATCTGGATTCCCGTTGGAAAACGGCCTGTTTCACATTTTTAACTTAATTTCGGAAATAATAAAATTATAAAATGAAGTTATTCTATTTAAAATGTTACTAATTATGGTCTTTATAAAGAGGCTTTAAATATAATAGACTTCATTCTTTAGCTTAAACCAAATTACATACGAAAATAATATTGCACAAGAAAAAAATCCACAGTTAAATGTAGGCCTACATAAAACAGAATGGAAAAAGTAGCAGTTATTTATTTTCACCATACAAATGTCGACGATGTATTTAAATTTCATGAATAAAAATAACAAATCTTACCAAACGCAATGCATTTGTAAAACTTTCACTCCCTGTTTGTGCATGGGCTGGTGTGGTGGAAGTCCCCAGTGGTTTAGTAGGTGGTGTCGAAGTTATTGGTGGTTCAAACACCGATGTAGTCGATGTTACTGGTAGATGACGTGTTGGGGTGTATGTTTCTGTTGACAGTGGGGTGAGTGTGGATGTTTGTGTCAGTTGAGTTGATCTAGTGGATGTTTCGGTTGACTGTGGGGTGAGAGTGGATGTTTGTGTCAGTTGAGTTGATCTAGTGGATGTTTCGGTTGACTGTGGGGTGAGAGTGGATGTTTGTGTCAGTTGAGTTGATCTAGTGGATGTTTCGGTTGACTGTGGGGTGAGAGTGGATGTTTGTGTCAGTTGAGTTGATCTAGGGGATGTTTCTGTTGACAGTGGGGTGAATGTGGATGTTTGTGTCAGTTGAGTTGATCTAGGGGATGTTTCTGTATACTGTGGGGTGAATGTGGATGTTTGTGTCAGTTGAGTTGATCTAGGGGATGTTTCTGTTGACGGTGGGGTGAATGTTGATGTTTGTGTCAGTTGAGTTGATCTAGGGGATGTTTCTGTATACTGTGGGGTGAATGTGGATGTTTGTGTCAGTTGAGTTGATCTAAGGGATGTTTCTGTTGACGGTGGGGTGAATGTGGATGTTTGTGTCAGTTGAGTTGATGGTGAGGATGTTTCTGTTGACTGTGGGGTGAATGTGGATGTTTGTGTCAGTTGAGTTGATGGAGGGGATGTTTCCGTTGACGGTGGGGTGAATGTGGATGTTTGTGTCAGTTGAGTTGATCTAGGGGATGTTTCGGTTGACGGTGGGGTGAATGTGGATGTTTGTGTCAGTTGAGTTGATCTAGGGGATGTTTCGGTTGACGGTGGGGTGAATGTGGATGTTTGTGTCAGTTGAGTTGATCTAGGGGATGGTTCTGTATACTGTTGGTTGAATGTGGATGTTTGTGTCAGTTGAGTTGATCTAGGGGATGTTTCGGTTGACTGTGGTGTAAGAGTGGATGTTTGTGTCAGTTGAGTTGATGGTGAGGATGTTTCTGTTGACTGTGGGGTGAATGTGGATGTTTGTGTCAGTTGAGTTGATCTAGGGGATGTTTCGGTTGACTGTGGGGTGAATGTGGATGTTTGTGTCAGTTGAGTTGATGGTGGGAATGTTTCTGTTGACTCTGGGGTAAGAGTGGATGTTTGTGTCAGTTGAGTTGATCTAGGGGATGTTTCTGTTGACTGTGGGGTAAGAGTGGATGTTTGTGTCAGTTGAGTTGATCTAGGGTTTGTTTCTGTTGACTGTGGGGTAAGAGAGGATGTTTGTGTCAGTTGAGTTGATCTAGGGGATGTTTCTGTTGACGGTGGGGTGAATGTTGATGTTTGTGTCAGTTGAGTTGATCTAGGGGATGTTTCTGTATACTGTGGGGTGAATGTGGATGTTTGTGTCAGTTGAGTTGATCTAAGGGATGTTTCTGTTGACTGTGGGGTAAGAGTGGATGTTTGTGTCAGTTGAGTTGATGGTGAGGATGTTTCTGTTGACTGTGGGGTGAATGTGGATGTTTGTGTCAGTTGAGTTGATGGAGGGGATGTTTCTGTTGACGGTGGGGTGAATGTGGATGTTTGTGTCAGTTGAGTTGATCTAAGGGATGTTTCTGTTGACGGTGGGGTGAATGTGGATGTTTGTGTCAGTTGAGTTGATCTAGGGGATGTTTCGGTTGACTGTGGGGTGAATGTGGATGTTTGTGTCAGTTGAGTTGATCTAGGGGATGTTCCGGTTGACTGTGGGGTGAATGTGGATGTTTGTGTCAGTTGAGTTGATGGAGGGGATGTTTCGGTTGACTGTGGGGTAAGAGTGGATGTTTGTGTCAGTTGAGTTGATGGAGGGGATGTTTCGGTTGACTGTGGGGTGAATGTGGATGTTTGTGTCAGTTGAGTTGATGGAGGGGATGTTTCTGTTGACTGTGGGGTAAGAGTGGATGTTTGTGTCAGTTGAGTTGATGGAGGGGATGTTTCTGTTGACTGTGGGGTGAATGTGGATGTTTGTGTCAGTTGAGTTGATCTAGGGGATGTTTCTGTTGACGGTGGGGTGAATGTGGATGTTTGTGTCAGTTGAGTTGATCTAGGGGATGGTTCTGTATACTGTTGGTTGAATGTGGATGTTTGTGTCAGTTGAGTTGATCTAGGGGATGTTTCGGTTGACTGTGGGGTAAGAGTGGATGTTTGTGTCAGTTGAGTTGATGGTGAGGATGTTTCTGTTGACTGTGGGGTGAATGTGGATGTTTGTGTCAGTTGAGTTGATCTAGGGGATGTTTCGGTTGACTGTGGGGTGAATGTGGATGTTTGTGTCAGTTGAGTTGATGGTGGGAATGTTTCTGTTGACTCTGGGGTAAGAGTGGATGTTTGTGTCAGTTGAGTTGATCTAGGGGATGTTTCTGTTGACTGTGGGGTAAGAGTGGATGTTTGTGTCAGTTGAGTTGATCTAGGGTTTGTTTCTGTTGACTGTGGGGTAAGAGTGGATGTTTGTGTCAGTTGAGTTGATCTAGGGGATGTTTCTGTTGACTGTGGGGTAAGAGTGGATGTTTGTGTCAGTTGAGTTGATGGAGGAGATGTTTCTGTTGACTGTGAGGTGAATGTGGATGTTTGTGTCAATTGAGTTGATGGAGGGTTTGTTTCTGTTGACTCTGGGGTGAGAGGGGATGTTTGTGTCAGTTGAGTTAATCTAGGGTTTGTTTCTGTTGACTGTGGGGTAAGAGTGGATGTTTGTGTCAGTTGAGTTGATCTAGGGGATGTTTCTGTTGACTGTGGGGTAAGAGTGGATGTTTGTGTCAGTTGAGTTGATGGAGGGAATGTTTCTGTTGACAGTTGGTTCAATGTGGATGTTTGTGTCAGTTGAGTTGATGGTGGGGATGTTTCTGTATACTGTGGGGTGAATGTGGATGTTTGTGTCAGTTGAGTTGATCTAGGGGATGGTTCTGTATACTGTTGGTTGAATGTGGATGTTTGTGTCAGTTGAGTTGATCTAGGGGATGTTTCGGTTGACTGTGGGGTAAGAACGGATGTTTGTGTCAGTTGAGTTGATGGAGGGGATGTTTCCGTTGACGGTGGGGTGAGTGTGGATGTTGAAGAAATTAAAGTCTGACCTAAAAGAACATACATAAAAGTAGACATTATAAATATATATACATATATTATAATATAAATCAAAGTAATCTTATTTGTGGGTTTGTTTATGGATTTTTTTTGTACGTTTTTCCTTTATGCATTATTACAATTTACATCCCGTCGCCACGAAACTTTTAGAACTTCAATTTAAATGTATCCAGTATTATTCCTGTGATTTTATCTTGTGTATTCACGCACTTTAAGTATAAAATTTAGTTTATACATTTAGTACATCGAAAAAATTTTCAACGTACATCCGTATCTTTCAGTTCTCCATATGTTGCTGAAGATACTGATCTCATAGTCTCGAAAAATACACACACACACACACGCACACACACACACACACACAGAGAGAGAGAGAGAGAGAGAGAGAGAGAGAGAGAGAGAGCGCACATGGACTTTTAAATAATAATGTACATACATGGCAAGGCATATTTGTTTAATCTGTTGTAGTTAATGTGTACACACTTGGCAAAGCATATATATTTTCTTGGCAAGGTGTTATGATGCATGTTTGACTAGGGCAATGGGTGCGCATGATTGATGGTGCGGCCGTATATTGAACGAGTGAGTGTGTGACGCTGTACGCAAGAAAGTGACGTTTTAGTGTGAGTTCGTTGTTGCCAGGGAAGAAGATTGAAGTTAGTCTTGTCCGTGTTATGTTAGAGTTAGGTTGTCTAGTTGTAGTATCGTTTATCCAAGCTGCCCGATGTCCATTTCTATTGTGCAATAAATAGAGTTAGTAACGGATGTCGTTCTGTCAAATCCTTCGTGAGCGTTGATGTCGTCGTGTCTCAAGATATACTGTAGCATAGCTAAACATAATCAAATGGTAGTGATTAAGATAAAATGGTATTGGATCAAATAACCAAAGACACTCACTCAGCGTAACATCTACCCTCTCACTGCATAACTGTGGTACACATATACAACTCAGCAGTTATAACATGGTGGAGCAGGGGGGTATAAATATAAATTATTTTCAATTCTACTTAATATGTACATACTCGGCGAGGCATCGGTTGTTGTCTGGTCCTGTGTGGTGTTGCACGAACATGGTTCTTTAAAATAAAAACAGACCCTAGCGGTGGCAACAAAGATGTTCTTGTAAACAGCCTGTGATGTAAAAAACAATTACATAATTTGTTCTCACGTTAATTTTTTATTTAATACAGTTTGACATTAAGGTATTAAATTCCATGCACCTGAAACACTCACACAGAAAGATATACTTACTTACATGGCACTTAAATGCATATTATTTTATCTAGTTGAAATCGAGTTTTTGTTTATTTCTTAATTAACTTAGATAATAATAGTTAATTACAGACATAATGTAACATTTACATTTTTAAACTTACTTTTAGTTCACATATTACATTATCTTTGGATTTGGATTGGTCGGTGAATGAAAAGTGTCCCAGTATGGTATTATAAAGATGATGTACCTTAAAACTCATAGATGGTGTGTCTTTAGCATCTGAAACGTTAAACAAAATAAAGAAATAATTTTAAATTATTAATTAGACACCACCCGTACATTGTCTTCCTCCACTTAACATTACAGGATATAGCAAGCTGAGGAGTAGTAGAAACTAGACCACCTGTCATCCTTGGATAACTGTGGGTTTCAGGGTCATTCTTAAATTACGTCATGCTTGTTTGACGATTGTTATCTTCCCCCTCCTAAATCCCCAATATTACATATGGTCACAATGAGGTAAAAAGAATCTAACATGACTTTACGCCTTAGCTGACTGTTATGAAGTCATCAGTGTGGTTTATATAGTTTGATGTCGTTGATGACTGCAGTGAGGGTTGATGTGTTAAGGCAACAGTTTATAAAGCACTGATTTAATAACACCAACACACGTACAATTTTAAGACTATTTTTAATACACTGGAAATAAACGAGCACAGAATTCTGCCACGGAGCACAAGACACACTTCCACACGATCACTTAATTTATTCACACGGCCCCAACTTCACCCTAAGGTAACCCAACCCCTGCCTAAGGGGTCATCCATTTATGACGTCCACACGCGGGGGGGGGGGGGGGGTGTAAAAAACCCTGACTTTTGTGGACGCATATGGAATTGTATAAGAAAAAAGTGGATTTTTGTGGACGAACGAACGGACGGACGGACGGACGGGGGGGGGGGGGGGGGGGGGGGTCCAAAATCCAAAACAAAAATTGTGGACGTCATAAATGGATGACCCCCAACCCTAGCAGTCCCGCGAGGGGCGGGACGCCTAACCTGTGCATGCATTAACTCGAACTTTTTTTTACGACTGAGACAACTACAGGCTATTCAGACTTGTATCTAGTAAGGGGACGTTCAATCAAACACCCTAAGTACTATTCCTATTACAGCTATTATGATCTATCTAATCTACAATTAAACAATATTGTAGTGTGGACATAAATACTATTAAGATTTAAACGATATTCTATCCCAGTTTTCTATCCTTTGCTAATCCCAGTTATAACACTGACATGCTTTTGTCTTTTAAAAATCAAAATAATAGTTAGAGCTATTCTGTCTGTCTGTCTTTCAGTCTATTGTGAGCTCTATAGAGAAAACACAAGGAAAGTAAACATTTTCACAGTCAAACGAAAAACAAAACGTTCCACGACTGTGACATCACATGTATTTATCCATCCATCCATCCATCCGTCCGTCCATCCGTCCGTCCGTCCATCCGTCCGTCCGTTCGTCCGTCCGTCCGTCCATCCATCCATCCGTCCGTCCGTCCGTCCGTCCGTCCGTCCGTCCGTCCGTCCGTCCGTCCGTCCATCCGTCCGTCCGTCCATCCATCCATCCATCCATCCATCCATCCATCCATCCATCCATCCATCCATCCATCCATCCATCCATCCATCCATCCATCCATCCATCCATCCATCCATCCATCCATCCATCCATCCATCCATCCATCCATCCATCCATCCATCCATCCATCCATCCATCCATCCATCCATCCATCCATCCATCCATCCATCCATCCATCCATCCATCCATCCATCCATCCATCCATCCATCCATCCATCCATCCATCCATCCATCCATCCATCCATCCATCCATCCATCCATCCATCCATCCATCCATCCATCCATCCATCCATCCATCCATCCATCCATCCATCCATCCATCCATCCATCTATCCATCTATCTATCTATCTATCTATCTATCTATCTATATTTTTTTATCTACAGAAAGATATAATTTGTATAAAATTCGGTTTTTCTACTAGTTATTGGTAGCCTTTGTTATTTTAAATGTGTCGTTTTTTTTAGATATAAAGTTATTTATTTGCTTTGTCACTAATATTGTTCAACGTGTAGTTTTGACCAATAACTATTGTATAAAACATTTTTCTCAAACAAGTATAACATGAAAATATATACTATATAGGCCTATCTTCTTATTCTTCGTTCTTAATTTTAGTATGGGAAGAGATACCCTCCAACACAATTAAGTATACGTGTCAACTGTTTATGCGCCTTTGAGGTCATTGACTCCGTTTTCAGCCTGTTTTTCTTTTTGGATTTGCTTCCTTAGCCTTTGTCCAACCAAGAACAAACAAGGCAGCAGAAGAGTGACTGTCCCTCATCTACCCGAGACTTTTCGGTTTAGCAACCATGAGCTTTACCGACGCGAGCACACCGACCCCTTATAGGTATATAATTCTCGTGTAACGGGTACCGATGGCTAGTAAACTAATAAAAGACGCATACATAAAGTCAACCAAGGAGGTGCGCATTTTAGATTTTGCAATTTCCGTCCCATTCTGCACATGAACTAAGCGTAGTCGTTTTTTTAAAGGTTACTAATATATGACATACAATTTGGCTGGGATATTTCAATTTTTCCCGGGTCGCTATCTGTAACCAATGGATTTTTTAATGTTCTTTTTCTAAAACTAATCGAGGCTGCAAGCAACATCGACCAACATGGATAAAGTTCTGATTTTTTCAGTAATTCTCATTAGTATGGTCTACTTACCAGGTAGACTGTGTGGTTGTACAGATTTTTGTATGCTAGTTTATAAATAGTCTAGATCTAGTAAAAATAAGTATTCTTCTTTAGCGATCCATTGAGCAGATGAAGTAGTTCATGTTTTTTTTTTGCTCCAACTCAGCATATCCCATATTATCCCAAGGTCTCAAAATTTTATAATTTTTTGATATGGTTTAGCTTTTGGGCACTGAATGAAGGAATGACTATGGATTTTTTTTAAAAATCAATACTTTTTTAAATATCGATTTTTTAAAAAACGTCCCATAAATGGGACGCTAGCAACGAACGGCCCCATGTACATTTATTGAAAAATAAAATCATTTTTCACGAGTTATGGCTAATCACGCGAAAATTAAGCTGTATACTGATTTTGTATTGTTAGACCAATGACTACATTGTTTAGGACAGCTAAAAATATTGATAATGATCAATTGGGTTAGCCATACCATGGTCTAACATGTAGAAATTATGTTCAAAAGTCTAGTTTTCCTTCAATCTAGCATCCATCAAAGTGAACAACACTTGGAAATAAGTAAAGCTGTGACTAGTACATCTAATTATACACACATGATCACAAATATTGTTATTATTCATCGAAACTGTAATATAATTAAATATAAATAATTGATTTTTTGGGGGGGCGTACTTGAAATTTTCAGGGGGTGGGGACTTAAATTTCAGGGGAAAGGGTGGACACTGGTAAAAGTATGTTTTCTATATAAATTCCATTTTGTTGTGTGGGCAGAGCGCCCCCCCCCCCTCCTCCGAAATGATGCCAGAAAGAAACTCTGCCCTCAGTGAATTTGCAAAAGATGATCCGGTCCAGTCCCAGATGTCATCTAGCCATCCTCTCTTTTGTTACCCTCGCTATTCCCCCCCCCCCCTCACAGGCGTACATTAGGACATCAGACATCTTATTTCTAAGGCACGGATCCGTCTCTGGGGGCTTGTATTGAGTGTTCATGACTCTCATCCATGTATGCACCTCACTATGCGAACAGCTCCCAATCTAACACCAGGAATCTCCTTAAAAAGTTAACAAAGTAAAACTGGTATCGGGAACCTTTGGGGGGGGGGGGGATATTATTGGGGCATGACAACTGTACACAGCTAATTTACATTTCTGCTATATGTAGCTTAAGCTATCTTATATGAAGAGAGTTAACCAACCCCCATAAATGAATCATTTCACCTAAATCTTGACCATTGTTATTATTCTGGTTTGTTATAAATTTAATATCACGCGCTTATAAATTTACAGCAATACTAAATTAGTTTGTATTCAATGGTATTAAATACTTCAGTAAGTGTAATTCTGAAAACTTAAAAATAAAATGTAAGTTTTTCAATATTTGCAATTTTTAAATACAATAATATATAAGAAAATATAGCTCAAGGTCATAATTAAATATCTATAAATACCACCTAACACCCCAAAGTCAACAGTTAACAAAGTCAACAATTGTTTCACCATAAATAACCATTTAACATAAATATTTGCATCTGTATTTCTCGCTAGTGTCCAATAAATGTGACGTTTGTGTAACAATCTGCATAAATATAGATCAAGGTCATAATTAAATATCTATAAATACTACTTAACACCCCAAAGTCAGCAGTTAACAAAGTCAGCAATTGTTTCACCATAAATAACTATTTAACATAAACATTTGCATCTGTATTTCTCGCTAGTGTTCAATAAATGTGACGTTTGTGTAACAATCTACATGGGGCCATTCGTTGCTAGCGTCCCACTTATGAGACGCTTGTTGTACACTTGATATAACGAAGTAGTAAAAAAACATTGTTATTCTTAAATTTTTATCAGATAGAAATATGGTACTGCTACAAGTTTCAAATGTATTTTGCACTTAAAATGTTAATATTTTAGAAGATATGCATTTTCCTGTGCGCATGTTTTCTTTTTTCCGCCATTTTGACAAGTCCTGCAAAGCCGGCACTATAACATTTTTCTAAATTAATTTTTTTCACAAAACACACACAAATTCAATAGTCTAGCCATTTTCAAATACAATGAAACCTAAGTTGTGTTTCAACTAGTTTTTAATAAATTTTAGCATTTTTTTTTACAAGCGTCCCATAAGTGGGACGCTAGCAGAATATGGGATATGAAGGGTTGTAAATTAAATCTATATAGCGTTGGATATTATCCGGAAATATTTGTATAACTATTAGTTACTGTAAACTCCACAAGTATTCTACATAGGCCTACTGCTGAAGATACTGATGTCACAGTATCGGGAAAATAGGACGAACTGAGAGAGAATGAAAGAGAATGAGAGAGAGAGAGAGAGAGAGAGAGAGAGAGAGAGAGAGAGAGAGGGAGAGAGAAGTGCGCTCACGGACTTTTATATATCAGGATAGCGTTTGCACTGAGAAATCAAGAAGTTTGAAATTTTCAAAAGCAGCTTTTATTTAGGAATTGATTTAAAGTTCGCAAAATTATTTTCAGAAAATGTTGTTTCTCCGCAGATATACTGAACTGCATGCCAGTATTTCCTATGGAAATCGAAGGATATGAGAAAGATTGTGTCAATTATAGTTGCCGCTACACCGGGAGAATTGTAGGGCACGTTGACATCTATGAAGAGAACACAACTCTTCCCGTGGAATGGGGATGGACGATAAGTATTCTCGTTTGTCGAAGAATATATGATTGCTCCGATGGCACAGAATATTGGACACTTGTTAGTTTGTATAAAAATATTTCATTTTTTACTTTCTCGTATATACGTAGTATAGAGAAAGTATTGTAATCGTGCAAAAAAAAAAAATCGAGATTTTTACAAATCTCGACGTTTTACACCTCACTGATACGGAAAAACATAATTTTGCAATCTTGTCCGTATGTCTGTGTGTGTGTGTGTCTGTCTGTCTGTCTGTCTGTCCGTGTGTAAACACGATAACTTAAGTACCGTTACAGCTAGGTTGATGAAATTTCATATATAAGTATTTTATCAAAATCGTAGATCCGTATCAACTTTTGAGCGATTTCCGATAACCGGAAGTGGTACTTTTCCTACTTTGAATTTTTTAAAAGCCTATAACTTGAGTACTATTTCAGATAGATAAATGAAATTTCACATGTAAGTAAAAGATCTAATTCTCTACCTTCTGTTAAATTTTGAGTAATTTCCGTTGACTGGAAGTAGTAATTTACGCTACTTCCGATTTCTCAAAAAACTAATGTAAATTTTTAAAGTACTAATAATATTGCGCACTATTATACGCGTTTTTATTCGGCGTTTGCTTGGTGCGCAATGTTTTTTTTATGAGATTCTATTCTATTTTTAAAAGTTTAAGTATTTAAAATGGATTAAAAATCATAACTATATCCCCAGTTACCATCCCCTGTTGTTTTATATAAGAATATTCGAGAAAGTTTAGGGGAGATCACTACCGGTTTATTTACATTTAATTTAACTATATGGATACGATAAGATGTTATTTTTGTAAATGTATCTCGGCTCAGTACAATCGTTTTGAAATTAGTGAGCTTGTTACATAAGTTAGTAAAGATAGAAGCGATATTCACATCTTATTTTCAATCATCAGGAAATTTTCTCCTGAAACTAAAATGAATAGGTAAAAATCATACAAAATTATTTGATAAATTGTTTAACTCAGATAAAACAGGAAGAAATAAACAAAAGACACCCAGAGGTTAGCCAAGAACCGATTACACACATTATATTCACCATCAGGTTTATAAGGGAATACATTCTTTTCAGAGGTGTAGCGACCCTTCCCGGCGCCCGGGGACAAACTTCCGATTTGCACCCCCTCGAACTTTTGATTTACACACCCCCCTCAAACTTTCAATTTGTTATTCCAACCCATTTTGGTGCCCCCCTAAGGTCGGCGCCCGGGGACATATGTCCCCCCCCCCCCGGCCCCCCCCTCGATACGCCTCTGATTCTTTTGTAACATTTATTCAGAATTCATAAACTACTGCTGACGCATTGATATACCTTTTGATTCAGTACTGTGATATATTCTGGCTTATTGACCCACTTGATTGCGTAACGCACCCAATCCAGCCCTGTTACTGCTCTGGAACTTTTCCCATGAAATTCAAGTTTTACCCTCATCTTGAAAATGCTTACTATCGGCTTGCGGGACTTAACGAAATGGAATACCTGCCACTGAAGCCACATAATGTCGGCAAAGCATTTGATTCTAGGGTTCCCTCAGGTAGTCATATTTACAACTTTTAAAAATTATAAATTTAATTTTAATAAGTAATAGTACTTTAATTTTCTATGCTTTTATTTTTGTTAACAGTAAGTTAAGTTTGTGTTGGTTTGTGCAAACCTTATAACTCTATTTGGACCCTTCTCAAATGAAGCGATTTCATTTAAACTTTCCAGATATCTTCGTCTTTGATCAAAATGCAAGAATTATATTTTTAAAATCTAATTATAAATTAAATTATCATTAAAATATAATTAAAAGCTTACTAAATTCGATAATTAAACTGTAGATGTTAAATACTAGCCGACGGTAGTAAACTGTTTGTTACAGTAACGTATGCTTAAAATCTCGCTTAAGAGCCGACCACGGAGCTAGAGGTGACATTTAATTGTCTTCATGAGATCAGTAGATATTGTATCTTTATTTTTAAATTTTTGTAGTTAAATGTAGCTTAAACCTATATAAATGAACAGAATATATATATATATATATATATATATATATATATATATATATATATATATATATATATATATATATATATATATATATATATATATATATATATATATATATATATATATATATATATATATATATATATATATATATATATATATATATATATATATATATATATATATATAAATTTTTTTTGAAAATTAAATATTGATTTGCTGTTTCGGTTTTCAAAATTTTCGTGATTATTAAAAAGTAGGAAATGAAACAAATCTATATACTACTAAAACTTAAGTTTGCTTACATGTTTGAATAATTAGATCTATTTGTTTTTTTGATTGTCCGTATGGTTACAGGAGAGAATATGCACTATGTGTAGAGCTGTAAAATAGTATGTAGGTAGAGAACACTTTTTGTTTTCAGACAGACTGTTAATCACACATTAATTTAAAGACGTTAATTAATTAACTGATTTATTCATTTGTAGATTAACCACATTAATTATAAAAGTTCAGAACAATGACTTAACTTAGAGTGAATAGTGACGTCGCATGATTTATTTACTTTTTAGAACATTAATGGCGGCTTCCATACAAGATTTCGTTGCCCATTCCAACGTTTAACGCGTTCTATAGCTAATTTTCTGTCGGCAATAGCTTTAACGATGCGTTCGTTTGCTATTTTTATTAGGTTTCAACACTATTATCAATTTTTAAACAGTTCTTTTTATTTTAGTAGGACTATACAATACATTTCTCTACATCTTGAGATCACCTGTCGAATGAAGAAAAAGTTATGAATCTAACTAGATCTAGGTCACTAGACGTAAATTCTAGATCTAGACTTAATGTAAATTCAGGCCTTAATTATTTTATATAAATCTTTGTTTAGCTTCAATGATCATCTAATTCGAGAATGTATGGCATTTATCTATCTAGTTTCTAGATCTAGATCTAGAGTTACTGCAAATACTAGAATAAGTAAATTCTACATCTAGATCTAGACTTAACGTAAATTCTACATATAGAATCTAGAACTAGAATCTATATACTAAACTATTTCAGGCCTTAATTATTTTATATAAATCTTTGTTTGTTAAGCTATGGAATTGGCTAATTTGGGATATAGGCCCTAATTAAATTTAAAATAATAGGACTTATTCGCGTAACTGGTTTCTTACTTTGCAGTACATTATAGGACTAATTCTAGATTGGTTTTCCTGTACCCATATAGCAAGGATAGTAGTGTAATGGGTGGTACGGGTTCGAGATATATGACGACAAAGTTAATTTTTTTCCTAGTTTTTTTTTTTAAACGTGAATGAAGTTGCCTATCAGGACCTCGCTGGAAACAGGGCAGGTGAAGTAGAGTTCACCGGTTTCTTTGTCTTCAGAATATGAAGGGATAGTGTGGTCAGAGACATGCTCGGCCGGAATTGTTGTTTTTTTAAACGATAAAAACATGTTGTCTGAGACTTGGCGGGACACTGGGCAGGTGAAGTAGAGTTGAGTATGTCACCTGTGACGTCATTATATGAAGGGATAGTGTGGTCAGACCTATGCTCAGCCAAAATCGGTGTTTTTAAACGATAAAAAACGTCTTTTTGATTGTGGGGTCTAGCTATTTTGTGATAAGTGACAGACGTGATGTCATTTATGGATGACTCCCGAAACCCACAGTTATCTAACTAGATAACGGGTAGTCTAGTGTAATTTAATGCTTTATAATGAAAAAGCTTTTTAAAAGCCATTCAGAAAGAAATTTTGTTTCTTTAAAAAACCATTTTGCCGCTCATAAAATAGCTTAAACAATAGCTTGGCTTATGTAGACGTGGAGGTGAAATGGTAGTCCAGCCAGCTATGATAGGTACCTGACTAATGTGTCATGTATAAATATATTTTTCGTATAAAAATCACGTAAAAAATAGCTGAAGTGGCATTTTGGGGGCTGGAATACATAAACGGCATTCCTATAATTTCAATATATATATATATATATATATATATATATATATATATATATATATATATATATATATATATATATATGTATATATATATATATATATATATATATATATATATATATATATATATATATATATATATATGTATATATATATATATATATGTATATATATATATATATATATATATATGTATATATATATATATATATATATATATATATATATATATATATATATATATATATGTATATATATATATATATATATGTATATATATATGTATATATATATATATATGTATATATATATATATATATATATATATATATATATATATATATATATATATATATATATATATATGAATATTCCATTATTTGTTATAACAATTTTGAAATTGTAAATAGTGTTTCTTCCAGACTTTTTTCTCCGGGGGGGGGGGAGGGGGGCACTTGAAATTTTCGGGGGGGGGGGGGGGGCGGTAGACTTTCTTCGGGGGGGGGGCGGACACTGTTAAAAGTATATATTGTCTATATAAATTATTATGCCTGGAAGAAACTCTAATTGTAAACGTAGCGGTAAGAGCGCAGATTTGCTATAACCTAATGTAAGAATACCGCCCGTTACACATCCCATTTCTTTGCCACTGGTTCTGCTGTAAATATAAATCACTTTATAGCACGGATGTAGAACTAAATTTATTGGAAAAATCTGTCGTCAGGTGTGTGGGATCCAGTTGTTAAACCCTGGTACTGGAATGCAGGACTGGATGCATCAACGAACGGAGCACGCCATTTACATTCAGGTAGGCCTATAATAAATATGCTTGTGTTCTGTTTTAAATTCCAAATTAAAATTTCATCGATCGTAGCCAGTCGTTAGTAAAGTCGTTTTGTTTTAAATATTCAAATGATACTGTGTAGCGGCATAGGCATGTTTGATTATTGTGCGGGGTTGGCTTTCAATTTATTTTCCGTTGTTAAATATATATCAATTTTTTTTCTATATATGCTTGTACTCCAACTTCCCCCCAGAATAATTCCCTACTCATAAAAATCTATTTTTATCTCTATATCCCCACAAAAACATTCACACTTATATATAGTGTGCTGTAACATTATCTACGCTCCACAACGACCGCTGACATTTATAATAATCATTTGTTACTTGATCACTAGAGTGTGACTGAAATAAAACTATTGACTTTAAATGTAATTTGTATTAACCAGCCGCCCCCTGCTACGTAGGTTTGTTTTCTTATATATATATTATAATGTTAAATTTAAGGAGACAAGCATATGCGAAAAACCTATTCTCACAATTATTATGTGTAAAAATAGTAAATAAAAACCATATGAACATCAATTTTTATAATGTTAAAATCGAGTGAATTTTTCCCAAATACTATGTATAATTTGCGGTGAGATATTTTTTCTGATAATTTCTGCTGACATATTTCTGTCTATTTATCTTTTGTTTGTGAGATAATTTGCCATTGAGATCATTTGTGCCAAGATATTTTATCGTGAGAACATTAATTAATGACTTTTAAGTATTACATATCCCATTAATCGAGTGTTATTCTTAGAACATGTATTAACGAACCAGATTCAGTTCTGTTTTTTAGCTGCCCGTTTCACATGCATACAATGTAGGGTGGTGCCTAAGATTTTAAACTTCATTATTGTTGAAGATGACTTAAACAATTAAAAACTGCATCGTAGAAAATAATTTCAAATGGCGAGGGGGGGGGGGGGGGGTAGTTTTTAACGAGCGTTGTTGTGACGCGATTGACTGTTCAGCAGAAATATGTCGTCTGCTAGATTTCTTCCCATTCAAATACACGGCGAGCAAAACGGGCGGGCTTAGTTGGCAGTTGTCTCGATCAAGTTATATTTTAAATATTTTTGTACCCTGCAGATTTATATTATAACATTTATTTAGTTAGACGTGATATATAATTTTCTATACTTTATAGCAAGTTTGATTTAAAAAAAACATTAAATACAGTAATTTTACGTATTTTTCACCGTAAATTCTTCTCTAACCTCTAAGTCTCGTTGAATAAAACGCAAAAAATTGAATACTAGCAGAGGCGTAGCGACCTTTCCTGGCGACCGGGGACAAACTTTCGATTTGCACCCCCTCGAACTTTTCCATGCGCACCTCCCTCGAACTTTTGATTAGCACACCCCCCCTCAAACTTTCATTTTGTTTTTCAAACCCATTTTGGCCCCCCCCCCCTAAGGTCGGCGCCCGGGGATATATGTCCCCCCGCCCCCCCCCCTCGCCACGCCTCTGATTACAAGTAGTGTTGTTAAAATGACCATAAAACATTTAAAAAAAATGGAAACACGGTGTGATGACTGAGAGCAGAGGCGTAGCGAGGGGGGCGGGGGGGGGGGGGACATATGTCCCCGGGCGCCGACCTTAGGGGGGGGCGCCAAATTGAAAGTTTGAGGGGGGGTGCAAATGAAAAGTTCGAGGGGAAGGGGTGCAAATGAAAAGTTCGAGGGACAGCTGTTCCACCTCTGAACATCTTGTGTTCATTTCATTAGAGACCAGAGTTTATTCCAGGCATCCCTTCGGGGGGGGGGGGGCGAAAAAAGCCTACCACCCCCCCCCCCCGAACGAAATGAAATTTATATAGAAAATATATACATTTAACAGTGTCCGCAAATTTAGTTTCTGATCTATACACCCACCTAAAGGCCTTCAAAAACTTAACGCACTTTCAGCAGTTCAAGGTCTTCATGGCTGAAGCAACAGCTGAGTTTCCCACGTCATTTGAATGCGCGATTATCAAAGACCACCAGCTTCAGTTTCAGTAGCTGTTTTCCGACTTGTATTATATATTTTTATTTATATATTGGTTGGGGTGCAGAGGACGTTCTTCTAGGGGGGGGGGGCTCACCCACCCCGAAGTAATGCCTGGGAGAAGCTCTGGCCCCCGAACTGATATTGGATAGTTGATGCGGGTCTCGGGCTGAAAAGTTTGCATATCCCTGGTCCAGACGAAACGCATTTCAGAAAGACTAGAGTCTAGGAAAGAAAGTCATAGGAAAAAAAGGGAAAAAAAGAGACAGAAAAAAAGTCACACAAAAACGTCACAAAGTGTGATAACATGGAATTTGTTAATACGTTTATGTTTCACGATCAAACCGAAAAGACGACACTATAATAGGGCTGTCTTTGAAGCAAAACGTCAACAATACTTAATGTGGACGGACTAGGTCGACAGACGAAAGCCCTATGGCAATAAAAAGCCACAAAGAACAATAATTCTTTCATACGTAATTTTTCTACCAGATGTTTAAATAAATATGAAACAAAATTTAAATAAAATGTGTAAATTATCCTTTGTTCTTTTATTTATTGTGAAAATCAGAGTCGGATTATCATTAAAAACTATAGTGCTTTTACATTATATAAGTTTGTTACTAAAAACACCACCCCCATTTTTTACTCACATAAAATTTAACACTTTTCGACAAGTTAATCAAAATATTTATTAAATGATAAAATTTTGTTATCAACTGAAAAATCAACACTTTAAAAAGGGTCCAGAGATAATTACTTTAACCAATGGCTCGAAAATCACGTTGGCATTTTAAAAAAAATCTTTTTATGTATTCTACAGAGTTCGTCTTCTTGGGTATCGGAGCTCTGTGTGCCATCTTACTAGCCTAGATACAAATTGCTGAGAAACAACATCGTAGGCCTACTTATCGAGGGCGTTGGGTGTTTGTAATTTTGTAAAGGTGTATGTCAAGGCTGGGGGGGGGGGGGGGGATACACATTTTAAAAAAGAAATCAAACAAAACAATGTTTTAGCTAGTGTTCAGAAAGCAGCAACCAGGGGGGGGGGTGTGGTTAATAAAATGTACGGGTTGTGAGTTGTGTTACTATATTTTACAAGAAAATTACTTAAAAAACAAAATTTAAAAAATTGAATTGTGGATAAAAGGTATGACTGGTATGGGATATGTATTTTTTATGTGGTTCTGTTTTGTAACAATAGATTGTTGGGGCGGGGATAAAATATATTAGATAAAATATTTTATTGTCATCATGTTGTATATTGGCAACCAAAGAATGAAGAAAGTGTACAGAATGGGAAAAAAATCAAATAATATGTATACATCTACTTAGAAATAACAATCTATGCATATTTTAAATTTGTGTTTGTATTTATATATACACTAGTTTTTAGTTATATATGCCATTGTTTCAATGGAAAAGTAAATGTGAAGAGATTTTTATAAGAAAAAACTGCACAATTTTTAGTAAACTATTACTTACTGCACTCGGCTGTCAAAACATACTGCAATGGTGGGCGATTCGGGTCCACGAGTCCTATAAAGTCATCATTCCGTTCAGCTTTTTCATACACGATAACATAGTATCTTCTATTCAGAATGACCTTTTTGCTATAGCAACTTTGATCAAAGTACGGATGTTGAAAAACGTTGCCCATTGAAATCTTTAAATCTTCAACTTTTCCTGTGGTACGCTAAAAGAAATAAATAGCATACATGTATTAAAAAGTGCGAATGTGGCAGTTTTAAAATGAACGTTGTTGCATTTTAAATTTACTTTTAATTCAAAATTTAAAATTTAATAAAATTATGCAGGTTTAAAAAATGTGTGTTGTGATAATTATTTTAATAATTTAGTACATTTAGACGACTCTTTCCAATGGAGATAATAGTGCAAAAATAATCAATCTATTACTGTGTAGTAACATGTAAGCTAGTAATAACTAAGTAAAATAAAAACAAAGAAATAGATATTATAAAACCACCGCTTTTATAAGTGGAACAGTTCAATAAGTAGAATAATATAGCCTACTCTCAATACTTTGATTAATAGAACAATTTATTAAGAGGAGAAAACATAGACATAATCTATGCTGTGATAAGGGAAAGATATTTAATATCTATAGAAAACATAAGCTTACTGCCTTGATAAATGGAAATTAATAACTTAAGAAATTAGTAACTTCGGTTAACCTACGCAAAAATCTTTTAAAAAAATGTTACTAAATAAAATGCTCAAAATAAATAAAAGAATTAAATTAAATTGCACATTTCTAAAAAATATTTTTATATTGATGAATTTGGCATTATTTAAACATCGATAACATTTATCAATCACTACACGGGTAATAGCTCTAATATCAATAACATCATGAGTGTTTTATATTTAAACTCCAGTAAAAAGCAGTTATCATAAAATATTGGGATTTACGAATTTCATCAGGAAATTTTTTTTCCGTCTTTTCAGTTATTTTAAATGTCATTATCACGCCATAATTTGAATTTATACAATAAATAGTTTGGAAGTGATAACAATAAAATTGAATATAATACAACTTACTTGTTTGTTTTCTTGAAGATGAGAATCTGCCACACCTGAAATTAATGTGGACGTGTGAAATAATCTGGTTACAGAAAAACGTGTATCTAACCCCCCCCCCCCTCTAAGTTCCACTGAAACATTTGACAAATCAAAATAAATTGGAATCTGGCGCGGTTATTGAATTTGCATTAAAACCCGTGAACATCACTCTTAAACGATAAACAAAGCTCATGGTAATAGTGAACACCAAATGCGGCACTTATAGGTCCTTCTTCAGCTGTATGTAATCATGGTTAATGAATTTTTTTTTTAAATTCTAAAACATACATAAAATTGACGCACCGAAATTTATAGACACGATGATAACTGCTAAACTTGTCAGAGCTAGCATCCTAAGCTGCGTTAACAGCGACGCCATGTTGCCGCTCAGGGTGCGACAATCCGCTGAAAGAATAAACAAAAATTACTTTAAAAAGGTTTTAATAACAAGCTTTTATTTAAAACTGCACTAAAAGGAGAAAACAAATTATTTTCGTAAAAAAATTAATAATACTATACTATTTAAATTACTATAAACAAAAGCGGTATCTAACTAAATATTAGCACAGACATCAAATAGATAAAATGGTCATCAAATTAAGTCAAATTCGAAGTCAGAATTCTTTGTCTTCAAGTCTTGATGCACAAGTCAACTTTGAAACAAATCTGTCAGGTAAGAAGTGCTCGAAAATTCAATCTAAGACGAATGACAAAAGCATGACAAAAAGCACATTAATGCTTGTGAAAAAAGATTTGTGTTTACAAAACAAACCTGAATCTTCCCAGTCTAACTTTTATAGTCACATTCGCGCTTGTATAGTCACAGACTAACTCTTAGTTCCAAAATCTTAACTTTTATATTAGCAGTTGCGCTTGTAAAGTCACAGACTAAATTTTAGACCCAAAATCTTAACTTTTATAGTCACCAACAATCTGGTTTAGTCACAAATTTTATTGCATAACATTTACATTTAAATAGTTAATTTTATGGGATTAGACTAATTTTTAGGCCTATGTTCACAAATCTAATCAAAAGTTTAAAGACATTCAAACTAAGATAGGTTTGTGAACAAAACAAACAATTGATTGGAGAACTGACAAACGACGACCTCAGCAACCATGAGTCAGAAGTAGATCAAAGCCAGAGCGTGAGCCAGAATGTGAAACTAGCGTGAAATTATCACATTGATCATGTGATTATTAATAATATTGGTCCATGGCTATCAGCATTAGAGTAGTAAACGGTTATTCAATACATTATTTGTAATTTCAACGCTTTAATGTAAATTAAGTAAAATTTCAAGGAAAAAAGAACACATGTCCAAAATTAATATATGTATATTTTTAAAATTTGTTATTATCACACGGATTAGCCTGGTAACTAAATGAATATAAAGCATTGAACCAATTTTAATAAAAAATCTAATTTCAATTCAAAATATAATTAATGAGGCTACCCGAGTCTGCAAACACTAAATTTCGTTTGCCTGAAAGTGAAGAATTGTGACATCTTTGGTTAAGCCCCTATTGTCTTTATATAATCACAATAAGTCTCACTTTTATATAAAAATTCCAACTGTTATAATCAGCAACTCTATGGTATATTCACAATCTTAATTGTGTAATCACATACCAGCTTACATACTGAAATCCTAAATTGATCGTCACAATTGAGCGTGTATAACCATGTATCTGGGAAATGGTGGTTTCGTGTTTCGTTTTCTTTAGAGTGGGGAACGGGGTGCTGCGGTTTGGGGTTGGAGGAGAATAGCTAGGGGTAAATGGCGGTAGTTAATTGTCAGAAGGGAGTTACTGATTGGAGAAGGGTGTGGCGAATTGTGAGGTTAGTGGTGTGGGCAGTTTGTGTGTGGGTGTTGGGAAGTGGGTAAGAGGGTGAGGATATTGTGGGGTGGTTGTTGGGAAGAAATAGAAGAGTAAATGGGTGTGGAAAAATGGAGGGGTGAAAAAAAATGGAGGGGTGGGGAGTTGAGAATGGGTGGGGTTGTAATGGAGGGGTGGGGTTGTAATGGAGGGGTGGAGAAGTAGGGAGTGGTGGTATGGTAGTGTTGGTTGGGGAAGTAGTGGAAAGTGTGGAGGTAATAAATGTGTTGGGAATTTGTGGAGGGGTGGGGAAGTAGAGGAGAGGTGGGGAAGTAGTGGAGGGCTGGGGAAGTAGTGGGGGAGTGGGAAAGTAGTGGAGGAGTGGAGGAGTGGAAAAGTAGACAAGAAGTAGATGAGAAGTAGTGGAGAAATAGTGGAGAAGTAGAGTAAGGGTAGAGAAGGAGTGGAGGAGTGGGAAAATAGTGGAGGATTGGGGAAGTAGTAGAGAGGTGGGTAAGTAGTGGAGGAGTGGAGGAGTGGGGAAGTAGTGGGGGAGTGGGAAAGTAGTGGAAGAGTGGGGAAGAAGTGGAGGAGTGGGGAAGTAGTGGAGGGCTGGGGAAAGAGTGGAGAAGTGGGGAAGTAGAGGGTAAGTAGTTGAGGAGTGGGGAAATAGTGCAGGAGTGGGGAAATAGTGGAGGAGTGGAGGAGTGGGGAAGTAGTTGTGGAGTGGGGAAGTAGTGGAGGAGTGGGGAAATAGTGGAGGAGTGGGGAAGTAAGGGAGGAGTGGGGAAGTAGTTGAGGAGTGGGGAAGTAGTGGAAAAGTGTGGAAGTAGTGGAGGAGTGGGGAAGTAGTGGAGGAGTGGGGAAGTAGTAGAGGAGTGGGGAAGTAGTGGAGGAGTGGGGAAGTAGTAGAGGAGTGGAGGAGTGGGGAAGTATGGAGTGGTGGTATATTAGTGTGGGTTGGGGTAGTAGTGGAAAGTGGGGAGGTAATAAATGTGTTGGGGGGAGTGGGGAAATAATGGAGGAGTGGGGAAGTAGGGGAGGATTGGGGAAGTAGTACAGTAGTGGGGAAGTAGAGAAGGAGTGGGGAAGTAGTGAAGGAGTTGGGAAGTAGTAGAAAAGTGGGGAAGTAGTTGGGGAGTGGAAGAGTGGGGAAGTAGTGGAGCAGAGGGGAAGTAGTAAAGGAGTGGGGAAGTAGTTGAGGAGTGGGGAAGAAGTGGAGGTGAGGAAGTAGTGGAGGGCTGGGGAAATAGTGGAGAGGTGGGGAAGTAGTGGGGAAGTAGTGCAGGGGTGGGGATGTAGTGGAGGAGTGGGGAAGTAGTGGAGGAGTGGGGAAATTGTGGAGGATTGGGAAATAGTGGAGAGGTGGGTAAGTAGTGGAGGAGTGGAGGAGTGGGGAAGTAGTTGAATAGTGGGAAAGTAGTGGAGGAGTGGGAAAGTAGTGGAGGGCTGGGGAAAGAGTGGAGGAGTGGGGAAGTAGTGGGTAAGTAGCTGAGGAGTGGGGAAATAGTGCAGGATAGGGGAAATAGTGGAGGAGTGGAGTAGTGTGGAAGTAGTGGTGAAGTGGAGTAGTAGTGGAGGAGTGGGGAAATAGTGGAGGAGTGGGGAAGTAGTGGAAGATTGGGGAAGTAGTGGAGGAGTGGGGAAGTAGTGGAGGAGTGGGGAAATAGTGGAGGAGTGGGGAAGTAGTGGAAGAGTGGGGAAGTAGTGGAGGAGTAGCGAAGTAGTGGAGGAGTGGGGAAGTAGTTGAGGAGTGGGTGTGTAGTGGAGGAGTGAGAAGTAGTGGAGGAATGGAGGAGTGGGAAAGTAGGGAGTGGTGGTATAGTAGCGTGGGTTTGGGTAGTAGTGGAAAGTGGGGAGGTAATAAATGTGTTTGGGAAGTTGTGGAGGGGTGGGGAAGTATAGTGTAGGGGAGCGGAAGTAGTGTAGGGCTGCGGAAAGAGTGGAGTGGTGGAAAAGTAATGTAGAGGCGGGAAAGGAGTGGAGGGGAAGTAGTGGAGTGGTGGGGAAGTAATGTAGAGGTGAGAAACGAGTGTAGGGGAAGTAGTGGAGGCGTTGCGAATTAGTAGTTGAATGTTTGGAAAGTAGTGGAGGAGTGGGGAAGTAGACGAGAAGTAGTGGAGAAGTTGTGGAGAAGTAGAGGAAAGGTGGGGAAGGAGTGGAGAAGTGGGGAAGTAGTGAAGGAGTGGGGAAATAGTGAAGCAGTGGGAAAGTGGTAGAGGAGTGGGGAAATAGTGGAGAAGTGGGGAAGTAGTGGAGGGGTGGGGAAGTAGTGGAAGAGTGGAGAAGTAGTGGAGGATTGGGGAAGTATAGGAGAAGTGGGGAAGTAGTGAAGGAGTGGGGAAGTAGTGGGGAAGTAGTGGAGGGGTGGGAAGTAGTGGAGCAGTTGTGAAATAGTGAAAGGAAAGGGGAAGTAGTAGAGGAGTGGGGAAATAGTGGAGGAGTGGGTAAGTAGTGGAGGATTGGGGAAGTAGTAGAGTAGTGCGGAAGTAGTGAAGGAGTGGGGAAGTAGTGGAGAAGTGGGGAAGTAGTAGAGAAGTGGGGAAGTAGTTGAGGAGTGGAAGATTGGGGAAGTAGTGAAGCAGAGGGAAGCAGAGGGGAAGTAGTAAAGGAGTCGGGAAGTAGTCGAGGAGTGGGGAAGAAGTGGATTTGAGGAAGTAGTGAAGGACTGGAGAAATAGTGGAGAAGTGGGGAAGTAGTGGAGGGGTGGGGATGTAGTGGAGGAGTGGGGAAATAGTGGAGGAGTGCGGAAGTAGTGAAGGAGTTGGGAAGTAGTGGAGGAGTGGGGAAGTAGTGGGGAAGTAGTGGAGGGGTGGGGATGTAGTGGAGGAGTGGGGAAATAGTGGAGGAGTGGGGAAGTAGTGAAGGAGTTGGGAAGTAGTGGAGGAGTGGGGAAGTAGTGGAGTAGTGGGGAAGTAGTGGAGGAGTGGGGAAGAAGTTGAGGAGTGGGGAAATAGAGAAGGAGTGAGGACGTAATGGAGGGCTTGGGAAGTAGTGGAGAAGTGGGGAAGTAGTGGAGGAGTGGTGAAGTAGTGGAGGGCTGGGGAAGTAGTGTAGAAGTTGGGAAGTAGTGGGGAAGTAGTGGAGGAGTGGGGAAGTCGTGGAGGAGTGGGGAAGTATTTGAGGAGTGGAGGAGTGGGGAAGTAGTAGAGGAGTGGGGAAGTAATGGAGGAGTGGGGAAGTAGTGGAGAAGTGGGGAAGTAGTGGAGGAGTGAGGACTTAGTGGAGGGCTAGGGATGTAGTGAGGAAGTGGGGAAGTAGCGGAGGAGTGGGGAAGTAGTGGAGGGCTAGGGAAGTAGTGGAGAAGTGGGGAAGTAGTGGGGAGTGTGGAAGTAGTGAAGGAGTGGGGAAGTAGTGGAGGAGAGGGGAAGTAGTGGAGGGTTGGGGAAGTAGTGGAGGGGTGGGGAAGTAGTAGAAAAGTGGGGAAGTAGTAAAGTGCTAGGGAAGAAGGGGAGAAGTGTGGAAGTAGTGGAGGGGTGGGGAAGTAGTAGAAAAGTGGGGAAGTAGTAAAGTGCTAGGGAAGTAGTGGAGAAGTAGTGGAGGAATGGGTAAGTAGTGGAGGAGTGGGGAAATAGTGGAGGAGTGGGGAAGAAGTGGAGGATTGGGGAAGTAGTGGAGGATTGGAGAAATAGTTGAGGAGTGGGGAAGTAGTGGAGGAGTGGGGAAATAGTGTAGGATTAGGGAAGTAGTTGACGAGCGGGGAAGTAGTGGAGGAGTGGGGAAGTAGTGGAAGAGTGGGGAAGTAGTGGAGGAGTGGGGGAGTAGTCGAGGAGTTGGGAAAGAGTGGAGTGGTGGAAAAGTAATGTAGAGGCGGGAAAGGAGTGGAGGGGAAGTAGTGGAGTGGTGGGGAAGTAATGTAGAGGTGAGAAACGAGTGTAGGGGAAGTAGTGGAGGCGTTGCGAATTAGTAGTTGAATGTTTGGAAAGTAGTGGAGGAGTGGGGAAGTAGACGAGAAGTAGTGGAGAAGTTGTGGAGAAGTAGAGGAAAGGTGGGGAAGGAGTGGAGAAGTGGGGAAGTAGTGAAGGAGTGGGGAAATAGTGAAGCAGTGGGAAAGTGGTAGAGGAGTGGGGAAATAGTGGAGAAGTGGGGAAGTAGTGGAGGGGTGGGGAAGTAGTGGAAGAGTGGAGAAGTAGTGGAGGATTGGGGAAGTATAGGAGAAGTGGGGAAGTAGTGAAGGAGTGGGGAAGTAGTGGGGAAGTAGTGGAGGGGTGGGAAGTAGTGGAGCAGTTGTGAAATAGTGAAAGGAAAGGGGAAGTAGTAGAGGAGTGGGGAAATAGTGGAGGAGTGGGTAAGTAGTGGAGGATTGGGGAAGTAGTAGAGTAGTGCGGAAGTAGTGAAGGAGTGGGGAAGTAGTGGAGAAGTGGGGAAGTAGTAGAGAAGTGGGGAAGTAGTTGAGGAGTGGAAGATTGGGGAAGTAGTGAAGCAGAGGGAAGCAGAGGGGAAGTAGTAAAGGAGTCGGGAAGTAGTCGAGGAGTGGGGAAGAAGTGGATTTGAGGAAGTAGTGAAGGACTGGAGAAATAGTGGAGAAGTGGGGAAGTAGTGGAGGGGTGGGGATGTAGTGGAGGAGTGGGGAAATAGTGGAGGAGTGCGGAAGTAGTGAAGGAGTTGGGAAGTAGTGGAGGAGTGGGGAAGTAGTGGGGAAGTAGTGGAGGGGTGGGGATGTAGTGGAGGAGTGGGGAAATAGTGGAGGAGTGGGGAAGTAGTGAAGGAGTTGGGAAGTAGTGGAGGAGTGGGGAAGTAGTGGAGTAGTGGGGAAGTAGTGGAGGAGTGGGGAAGAAGTTGAGGAGTGGGGAAATAGAGAAGGAGTGAGGACGTAATGGAGGGCTTGGGAAGTAGTGGAGAAGTGGGGAAGTAGTGGAGGAGTGGTGAAGTAGTGGAGGGCTGGGGAAGTAGTGTAGAAGTTGGGAAGTAGTGGGGAAGTAGTGGAGGAGTGGGGAAGTCGTGGAGGAGTGGGGAAGTATTTGAGGAGTGGAGGAGTGGGGAAGTAGTAGAGGAGTGGGGAAGTAATGGAGGAGTGGGGAAGTAGTGGAGAAGTGGGGAAGTAGTGGAGGAGTGAGGACTTAGTGGAGGGCTAGGGATGTAGTGAGGAAGTGGGGAAGTAGCGGAGGAGTGGGGAAGTAGTGGAGGGCTAGGGAAGTAGTGGAGAAGTGGGGAAGTAGTGGGGAGTGTGGAAGTAGTGAAGGAGTGGGGAAGTAGTGGAGGAGAGGGGAAGTAGTGGAGGGTTGGGGAAGTAGTGGAGGGGTGGGGAAGTAGTAGAAAAGTGGGGAAGTAGTAAAGTGCTAGGGAAGAAGGGGAGAAGTGTGGAAGTAGTGGAGGGGTGGGGAAGTAGTAGAAAAGTGGGGAAGTAGTAAAGTGCTAGGGAAGTAGTGGAGAAGTAGTGGAGGAATGGGTAAGTAGTGGAGGAGTGGGGAAATAGTGGAGGAGTGGGGAAGAAGTGGAGGATTGGGGAAGTAGTGGAGGATTGGAGAAATAGTTGAGGAGTGGGGAAGTAGTGGAGGAGTGGGGAAATAGTGTAGGATTAGGGAAGTAGTTGACGAGCGGGGAAGTAGTGGAGGAGTGGGGAAGTAGTGGAAGAGTGGGGAAGTAGTGGAGGAGTGGGGGAGTAGTCGAGGAGTTGGGAAATAGTGGAGGAGTGGGAAAGTAGTGGTGGGGTGGGGAAGTAGTGGAGGAGTGGGGAAGAAGTGGAGAATTGGGGAAGTAGTGGAGGAGCGGGGAAGTAGTGGAGGAGTGGGGAAATAGTGGAGGAGTTGGGAAATAGTGGAGGAGTGGGGAAGTAGTGAAGGAGTGGGGAAGTAGTGGAGGAGTGGGGAAGTAGTGGAGGGGTGGGGAAGTAGTGGAAGAGTGGGGAAGTAGTGGTGGAGTGGGGAAGTAGTGGTGGGGTCGGGAAGTATTGATGGGTTGGGGAAGTTGTATAATTTTGCTGCGAGAGTTTTTTTGTCTGAGATATTTTTTCTGAGATCATTTGTCCTGAGATCATTTGTCCTGTCAACGTTCAAGAACACCGACCTTTGTATTTCATCGCTGATCTGCCTCAGCTGACAAAATGTTGACCCACAGCTCTTTGACAAACGATGACACCTTGAGCTAAGCACAATGGTGACACAGCTCCGTCACAAATGAAAACACCTTCGGCTTAGAACAATGATGACACATCTCTGTCAGTAATGATTACACCATCAGCTTTGAACAATAAGGACACAGCTCTGCCACAAATGCCCCCCCCCACCCCATTGGACAAAGCCTGTGACAGCAAATACAACTTACAATCACACAGCAACCATATTTTATGAGTGGCAAAACACAAATGACATTCTTCAATGAAAATCGAGTATTTGAATAGGGAAACTTTTCGAATAGGCAAAGAGCTGTGGGAATTGAATTTTAATCTGTGGCTTCTTGTAATAGAATGTACTAAAGAACAAATCACCCATATATCTCTGAACAGACTTAGGCGAATCTTAATATGGCTACAGGCACCATTTATAAATAGGTCCACGGGAACTGTGTTCAAACATATCCAAAAATTCCATGCATACATTGTGTAAATTGTAAATAGGTATATTGTATATATAGGTGTACAGGAATCACGTATGCAATGTTATACAAGTACACTGTATAAATAGATTCACTAGCACCATGTATACAATACTTTGTGTTTTATTATAGCCTTGTCCCACTGCCTGTTTTCTCCTGGACTTTGATTACCTGTCTCCGCCTATTCTAAATTTATGCGATCTCACATTAAATTGACTTTGTTTTGGAGACGTCGATTGTCCTCTTGACGATTTTTTTTTCATGATTCTTTCGCCTTTATGTTGACGTCATGTTATTATTCTTCCTCCCTAACGTTAAAATAACAATAAATTTATAGAAATAAAGCATGTCATGAGAAGTCTACAAGAGATCCTTATATGGTCTCGTTGAATCACAGAGGATTGACATGATAACAGACGAGAAATAAATAAGACTTTATACATTTTTTATACCCAGTGTGTCAATGCATTGCATTGCCCAGATCACACTGACCTGAAAGACAATATGCTAGAACAAAGGGAGGTCTCCTTGTGCTATTTTAACAGAAAAAAATAATTGAAGTAGCTTTTTTTTTTATAACGCAGACATTAAGTTGGAGCTGTGTGCAAAAATCGAAAGTGTAGAGGCCTTAAAAGGCATTGAGGTTTTAAGAGTGAGGGGGCACTTAAAACTTTCGTTGTGTGTGTAAGGGGTAGATAGGGTCATTTAAAATTCCAAACAGCTTTTTCATTTCGTCTGGAAGGGGGAGGGTTTATCACTGACTTACCATTTTACAGATAGATGCCTAAAAAACCACTGGGGACATGTACAGGGTCTCAACTATGCAGTTGTCTAAGTAAAGGAAGTTATAGACTAGTATGTTACTGTAATGTTACCATATGGGTAGAGGAAACAAACTGGTGCAAGGGAATAAAGGAAAATAGGATTTTTAAACAGAAACCTTAGGGTTTGGGTGAGAAGTTTTAGATCAATAAAGGAAAGAAGTGTTTAGAGGTGTTTCAAATGAGGATCGGGTGAAAAGTGTTTTAAGGGAGGAATTAATGAACAGTGTTGTGAGGGAGGAACTAGAGAAAAGTGTTGTGAGGGAGAAACTAGAGAAAAGTGTTGTGAGGGAGGAACTGAAGAAAAATGTTGTGAGGTAGGAACTAGAGAACAATGTTGTGAGAGAGGAACTGGAGAACAATGTTGTGAGAGAGGAACTAGGGAACAGTATTGTGAGGGAGGAACTAGAGAAAAGTGTTGTGAGGGAGGAACTAGAGAAAAATGTTGTGAGGGAGGGACTGGAGAAAAATGTTGTGAGGGAGGAACTAGAGAAAAGTTTTATGAGGGAGGAACTGTAGAACAATGTTGTGAGGGAGGAACTGTAGAACAATGTTGTGAAGAAGGAACTGGAGAAAAATGTTGTGAGGGAGGAACTGGAGAAAAGTGTTGTGAGGGAGGAACTAGAGAACAGTGTTGCGAGGGAGGAACTAGAGATAAATGTTGTGAGGGAGGAACTAGAGAAAAGTGTTGTGAGGGAGGAACTAGAGAACAGTGTTGCGAGGAAGGAACTAGAGAACAGTGTTGTGAGGGAGGAACTGGAGAAAAGTGTTGTGAGGAAAGAACTAGAGAAAAGTGTTGTGAGGGAGGAACTAGAGAACAATGTTTTGAGGGAGAAACTAGTGAAAAGTGTTGTGAGGGAGGAACTAGAGAAAAGTGTTGTGAGGGAGGAACTAGTGCACGGTTTTGTGAGGGAGGAACTAGAGAAAAGTGTTGTGAGGGAGGAATTAGAGAAGTGTTGTGAGGAAGGAACTAAAGAAAAGTGTTGTGAGGAAGGAACTAAAGAAAAGTGTTGTGAGGGAGGAACTGGAGAACACAGTTGTGAGGGAGGAACTAGAGAACAATGTTGTGAGGAAGGAACTAGAGAAAAGTGTTGTGAGGGGGGAACTAGTGCACGGTTTTGTGAGGGAGGAACTAGAGAAAAGTGTTGTGAGGGAGGAACTAGTGCACGGTTTTGTGAGGGAGGAACTAGAGAAAAGTGTTGTGAGGGAGGAACTAGTGCACGGTTTTGTGAGGGAGGAACTAGAGAAAAGTGTTGTGAGGGAGGAACTAGAGAACAGTGTTGTGAGGGAGGAACTAGAGAAAAAGGTTGTGAGGGAGGAACTAGAGAACAGTGTTGTGAGGGAGGAACTGAGGAAACGTGTTGTGAGGGAGGAATTAGAGAAGTGTTGTGAGGAAGGAACTAAAGAAAAGTGTTGTGAGGAAGGAACTAAAGAAAAGTGTTGTGAGGAAGGAACTAGAGAACAGTGTTGTGAGGGAGGAACTGGAGAACACAGTTGTGAGGGAGGAACTAGAGAAAAGTGTTGTGAGGGAGGAGCTAGAGAAAAGTGTTGTGAGGGAGGAACTGGAGAAATGTGTTGTGAGGGAGGAACTAAAGAAAAGTGTTGTGAGGGAGGAACTAGAGAACAGTGTTGTGAGGGAGGAACTGGAGAACACAGTTGTGAGGGAGGAACTAGAGAAAAGTGTTGTGAGGGAGGAACTGGAGAAATGTGTTGTGAGGGAGGAACTGGAGAACAATGTTGTGAGGGAGGAACTAAAGAAAAGTGTTGTGAGGGAGGAACTAAAGAAAAGTGTTGTGAGGGAGGAACTAGAGAACAGTGTTGCGAGGGAGGAACTAGAGATAAATGTTGTGAGGGAGGAACTAGAGAAAAGTGTTGTGAGGGAGGAACTAGAGAACAGTGTTGCGAGGGAGGAACTAGAGAACAGTGTTGTGAGGGAGGAACTGGAGAAAAGTGTTGTAAGAAAAAAATAGAGAAAAGTGTTGTGAGGGAGGAACTAGAGAACAATGTTTTGAGGGAGAAACTAGTGAAAAGTGTTGTGAGGGAGGAACTAGAGAAAAGTGTTGTGAGGGAGGAACTAGTGCACGGTTTTGTGAGGGAGGAACTAGAGAAAAGTGTTGTGAGGGAGGAATTAGAGAAGTGTTGTGAAGAAGGAACTAAAGAAAAGTGTTGTGAGGAAGGAACTAAAGAAAAGTGTTGTGAGGGAGGAACTGGAGAACACAGTTGTGAGGGAGGAACTAGAGAACAATGTTGTGAGGAAGGAACTAGAGAAAAGTGTTGTGAGGGAGGAACTAGTGCACGGTTTTGTGAGGGAGGAACTAGAGAAAAGTGTTGTGAGGGAGGAACTAGTGCACGGTTTTGTGAGGGAGGAACTAGAGAAAAGTGTTGTGAGGGAGGAACTAGTGCACGGTTTTGTGAGGGAGGAACTAGAGAAAAGTGTTGTGAGGGAGGAACTAGAGAACAGTGTTGTGAGGGAGGAACTAGAGAAAAAGGTTGTGAGGGAGGAACTAGAGAACAGTGTTGTGAGGGAGGAACTGAGGAAACGTGTTGTGAGGGAGGAATTAGAGAAGTGTTGTGAGGAAGGAACTAAAGAAAAGTGTTGTGAGGAAGGAACTAAAGAAAAGTGTTGTGAGGAAGGAACTAGAGAACAGTGTTGTGAGGGAGGAACTGGAGAACACAGTTGTAAGGGAGGAACTAGAGAAAAGTGTTGTGAGGGAGGAGCTAGAGAAAAGTGTTGTGAGGGAGGAACTGGAGAAATGTGTTGTGAGGGAGGAACTAAAGAAAAGTGTTGTGAGGGAGGAACTAGAGAACAGTGTTGTGAGGGAGGAACTGGAGAACACAGTTGTGAGGGAGGAACTAGAGAAAAGTGTTGTGAGGGAGGAACTGGAGAAATGTGTTGTGAGGGAGGAACTGGAGAACAATGTTGTGAGGGAGGAACTCGAGAACAGTGTTGTGATGGAGGAACTTAAGAAAAGTATTGTGAGGGAGGAACTGAGGAAACGTGTTGTGAGGGAGGAATTAGAGAAGTGTTGTGAGGAAGGAACTAAAGAAAAGTGTTGTGAGGGAGGAACTAGAGAACAGTGTTGTGAGGGAGGAACTAGAAAACAGTGTTGTGAGGGAGGAACTAGAGAACAGTGTTGTGAGGGAGGAACTGAGGAAACGTGTTGTGAGGGAGGAATTAGAGAAGTGTTGTGAGGGAGGAACTAAAGAAAAGTGTTGTGAGGGAGGAACTAGAGAACAGTGTTGTGAGGGAGGAACTAGAGAAAAGTGTTGTGAGGGAGGAACTAGAGAACAGTGTTGTGAGGGAGGAACTAGAGAAAAGTGTTGTGAAGGAGGAACTAGAGAAAAGTGTTGTGAGGGAGGAACTGAGGAAACGTGTTGTGAGGAAGGAACTAAAGAAAAGTGTTGTGAGGAAGGAACTAGAGAACAGTGTTGTGAGGGAGGAACTGGAGAACACAGTTGTGAGGGAGGAACTGGAGAACACAGTTGTGAGGGAGGAGCTAGAGAAAAGTATTGTGAGGGAGGAACTGGAGAAATGTGTTGTGAGGGAGGAACTAAAGAAAAGTGTTGTGAGGGAGGAACTAGAGAACAGTGTTGTGAGGGAGGAACTGGAGAACACAGTTGTGAGGGAGGAACTAGAGAAAAGTGTTGTGAGGGAGGAACTGGAGAACACAGTTGTGAGGGAGGAGCTAGAGAAAAGTGTTGTGAGGGAGGAACTGGAGAAATGTGTTGTGAGGGAGGAACTAAAGAAAAGTGTTGTGAGGGAGGAACTAGAGAACAGTGTTGTGAGGGAGGAACTGGAGAACACAGTTGTGAGGGAGGAACTAGAGAAAAGTGTTGTGAGGGAGGAACTGGAGAACACAGTTGTGAGGGAGGAGCTAGAGAAAAGTGTTGTGAGGGAGGAACTGGAGAAATGTGTTGTGAGGGAGGAACTAAAGAAAAGTGTTGTGAGGGAGGAACTAGAGAACAGTGTTGTGAGGGAGGAACTGGAGAACACAGTTGTGAGGGAGGAACTAGAGAAAAGTGTTGTGAGGGAGGAACTGGAGAAATGTGTTGTGAGGGAGGAACTAAAGAAAAGTGTTGTGAGGGAGGAACTAGAGAACAGTGTTGTGAGGGAGGAACTGGAGAACACAGTTGTGAGGGAGGAACTAGAGAAAAGTGTTGTGAGGGAGGAACTGGAGAAATGTGTTGTGAGGGAGGAACTAAAGAAAAGTGTTGTGAGGGAGGAACTGAGGAAACGTGTTGTGAGGGAGGAATTAGAGAAGTGTTGTGAGGAAGGAACTAAAGAAAAGTGTTTTGAGGGAGGAACTAGAGAACAGTGTTGTGAGGGAGGAACTAGAGAACAGTATTGTGAGGGAGGAACTAGAGAACAGTGTTGTGAGGGAGGAACTAGAGAACAGTGTTGTGAGGGAGGAACTAGAGAAAAGTCTTGTGAGGGAGGAACTAGAGAAAAGTGTTGTGAGGGAGGAACTAGAGAAAAGTGTTGTGAGGGAGGAACTACAGAACAGTGTTGTGAGGGAGGAACTTAAGAAAAGTATTGTGAGGGAGAAACTGAGGAAACGTGTTGTGAGGGAGGAATTAGATAAGTGTTGTGAGGAAGGAACTAAAGAAAAGTGTTGTGAGGGAGGAACTAGAGAACAGTGTTGTGAGGGAGGAACTAGAAAACAGTGTTGTGAGGGAGGAACTAGAGAACAGTGTTGTGAGGGAGGAACTGAGGAAACGTGTTGTGAGGGAGGAATTAGAGAAGTGTTGTGAGGGAGGAACTAAAGAAAAGTGTTGTGAGGGAGGAACTAGAGAACAGTGTTGTGAGGGAGGAACTAGAGAACAGTGTTGTGAGGAAGGAACTAGAGAACAATTTCCAGGCTTAACTTTTAAAATTATTGTTATGGCCTAGTAATAGATGTTACCGAATAAATCGAATCCCATATTACATTAGCAATTAATAATTTAGCAAGGTCACATAACATGCTAATATATTAGATGTTTTGAAGGGTCTACTAAATTTGTGCGGACCTCCTTATTTTGGGAGAGGGGGGGGGGGAAGGGAAGGTTACCTATAATTTAGAATTTCAGAGGACGTCCAATATGATGACCTAATATACGATTTTGTTTTGTTTTGTTGGAATTAACTAAATTTTAGATTTGATTTGTCAAAGTTTTTCTATAGAAAAACGCAATATTAAGAGTTTTTGCACGTTTACAATGCATCTTTTATATTCTATATACGATGAAGTAGAGGGGTGTAAAATTGTTACAACATCATTACATTTTATTTTACGAAAAACAAATCTTTGAACAGAAGTGTTTATCATCTAGATCTCAGTTAAAATGGTAAAAAAATTATAGTTTTTTTGACGCTTTGATATTGCACTTTGAATAATAATAACAATTATATTATCATACCCTATAATTCCATATTTAACTTTAATTCGAAAGCTATTTACAGTGCAAACTATATATTAAAACATCTGGCTGCGATTACGCAATAATAAGTCAGGACGTTTTAAAGTAATTTTATTTAAGTGAAATTTTAAAAGTGGGTTTGGGCGGGGCTGGTTCAAAATCGACACAATTGGTAAGGGAGAATCTTAATTTTCTATTTTTGTAACCCATTAAAATATTTTATAGTTTGCAATGAAGGAGTGGAGCGACAAAGTCAAACCGCGTAGAGCACGGGTTCCCAACCTGGGGGTCGCGACCCCCCTGGGGGTCGCGAAGGTCTTTTTGGGGGGTCGCCAACTGGTATACTAAACCTTAGTAATTTGAAACAAAACATAAATATTTAGAAGAATTTTTGAAATTCGGCTTCATTAACATCACTGGAAATGTAATAGAGAAGAAACAAAGCGCACTGTACAAAGTTGTTCTCAGTCACGAATCTAACGAATCTATGAAATCTTCAAAACTAAAACGTCAGTCGGATCACACCAAAAAAATATATGGAGTTCTTTCGTCGGTGAGAAGCTAGTTGCAAACGCCAGAGACTTGATCGAACAGGAAGTTTTCACCAGCATTAGTGCAAGCATCAAATGAAGTCGCGATAGAAAATGCCAAGCAAAAAAAAAAAAGTAATAGGAGAAAATCTCATCAAACGCTGCATGTACGTAAATGTTAAATAACACCGTTTTATTGAAATTAAGCTTTCACCATTGTTTGCTTTTCAAGTTGATAAATCAATAAATCTATTGCTGGTCTGTGTCTATATTCATGCGGATGATAGCAAAGAAGAGTCAGTTGCTCTTTTGTGAAGATAGCATGGAGAAAATAAATACCTTTTTTGAAACTGGATGATTAAAATGGGTTAGAACGGTTGTGGAAAATATTTAGCTCCCTAACCACTGCCCTAACCAATCGACATCAAGAGTCCATTGCTAGTGTAAGTCGTAAATTATATAAAATCTGGAGCCTTCAAAGAACTGAGCAAAAACATTAATATAGATCACGAGGTTCTGCTCTTCTACACTACAGTACGCTGGCTGTCAAACGAAATGTTGTAAATTGTGTTTTTGAATTGAAATCTGAAATCAAACTGTTCTTGGAAGTGCAAAGGAAAAAATACTTTTTGGTATACTTAAAACGACATAGAGTGGTTGGAGAGAGCATCATACTTAGCAGATGTGTTCGAACATCAAGATAAGCTTAACCTGAAGCTTCAGGGAAAATGAACGAATATTATAACTTTCCATGATAATCTCGGGGCATTTTTATCAAAGCTGCAAAATCGGTAAAGAAAATAAATCTTGGAAATATTGTAAATTTGAGAAACTCTGCGGTGTGGTACATGAATCTGATTGTGAGATAATTACAATTTTGAAAGAAGCGATTTCTGGGCATCTTAAATCTCTTGAAAACGAACTGCATCGCTATTTCTCTGAGCTGAAAAAAGAAGAATCTGCATTTACGCATTACCCATTCCCTTCTTCCCTTGATGTTGCCAGCATTCCCGATGCATTACAAGATGAATTCTTTGATTTGCAGAATGATTCCGAGTAAGATGAAAAACTGCAGACACAATTTTGGTGTAGTATTCATCATTCATACCCAAACGTAAAATTGATTGACTTTTTGAGAATATATTTTCAACACTATTCTTCGATTAAAAACAAAATTAAGATAATTATAATGACATAGGTTGGCGTTAACAAAAACTATTTTTAATTAAAATCCTAACCACGAAGTTTTAGTGAATAGTATGCAATTTTACTCATGCTATTAAAACAGTTATCAAGAGTAGTTCATATTGAAAGTCTACTAGAAAATCTTATTTTAGTGCTTATTAATTTCCATACTAATTTCGGCTTTTTAATTCTATGGGGGTCGCGGGTCACTTACTTTTTATAATTGCCAATAAGAGAGGAACTAATGGAGAGTGCTTTTTTTATTGTAAAATATTAAATGTTTTATAAGCTGCAATTGTTTAATATTGAAAAATAATTAATTTAAAAAAATAAAACACGAGTTTATCATCTAGATCACAATTAATACTTTAAAAATACTTAATGTTAATTTTTCTTAACACAATGTTCTGTACTCTACTTTGAATAACAATAAAATAAATTTTCAAATCTAATAATTCATTTTGAAAAACTTTTTGCTTTACGAACTAGAAGCCTTATTTAATTTTTGTGGATTTTCAATTTCTAAAGGGGGTGGGGTAGGGGGGGGGAAGGGGGGGGGGGGAAGATCACTGATGTATTGTAAAGAAAACCCCGGAAAAGAGTGTTTAAAGGACTGTGTGAACATTGTGGTAAACGAGGGGCTAGTAAGGTAGAGGAGTATTAAACATTTTTAAAAACATTTTTAACATTTTAAAACGACGTAGCACGGGAAGTAATTAATTCACGCAATACAAGTTTATAAATTTAGTATGTTTGCTGTAAGCAAGCAATAGAGAAAAGAAGAATAGAGGATTTAGCTGATATGCCCATATGAGTTCTTAAAATAGACTATGGTGGACGCGTGTTAAATAAGGGGAGGGGTTTCACATGTATAACCTCGGTTGTATTTGTGGTATGCAGATGTATTTGTGGTATACTGATGTGTAGCCTCAGCTGTATTTGTGGTATGCTGATGTGTAACCACACCTGTATTTGTAGTTTGCTGATGTTAAACAGCTGTATTTTTGGTATGCGGATGTGTAGCCTCAGCTGTATTTGTAATATGTTGATGTATAACCACGGCTGTATTTGTAGCAAGCTGATGTGTAACCACAGCTGTATTTGTAGTATTCTGATGTGTATTCACAGCTGTATTTGTGGTATACTGATGTGTAACCCCACCTGTATTTGTGATATACTGATTAGTAGCAAGCTAATGTGTAACCACACCTGTATTTGTAGTTTGCTGATGTGTAGCCTCAGCTGTATTTGTGGTCGGCTATTGTGTAGCCACAGCTTTATGTATGGTAGGCTGATGTGTAACCACCGAGGTATTTGAGATATGCTGATGGCTCATCTATATTTGTGGTAGGCTGATGTCTTAGCTCCAATATGTGGTATGCTGATGTATAACCTCAGCTGTATTTGTGGTTTGCTGATGTGTAGCCTCAGTTGTATTTATGATATGCTAATGTGTAACCTCAGTTGTATTTGTGGTATGCTGATACGGGTTTTGTGTTTTTTCTTCAAATGTAAGTACTTTGATATTAAATTCAACATGTAAACTCCTCCACCAGTTCACACGCGTCCACAAAAGTTGATTTTTAAACTGTTCAAAACAGTCTATAGTTCATGCACATACTTCCATAAAATTACTTAACTCAGATATACACAAATCATTTTTTAAAATAACTTAGTAAAAATAATAATTTCTGTAGCCAAACCCTTACGGGATAGGCCTATGCTCCGTTTTTTTCTTCTATTTTTAACAATTTAAGATGTAAAGCTTTTTGAATACTTTTACCATAAACATTTTATTACAAATTGGGGTGGGGATTGGAGATTGGAAAGTGTGGTATACTGAACATATTATTACAAGTTGGGGTGGAAAATAAGTAATTTATAAAAACAAATTGAGATGTATTGTGTCATTTAATTAATTAGCCAATCTCACAGCTTTAGATGTATTTGTGGTATGTTGATGTGTAGCCTCATCTGTATTTGTGGTAAGCTGATGTGTAACCACACTGTATTTGTGGTAAGCTGATGTGTAACCACACTGTATTTGTGGTAAGCTGATGTGTTACCGCACAGTATTTGTGGTAAGCTGATGTGTAACCACAGCTGTATTTGTGGTAAGCTGATGTGTAACCACACTGTATTTGTGGTAAGCTGATGTGTAACCACACTGTATTTGTGGTAAGCTGATGTGTAACCACACTGTATTTGTGGTAAGCTGATGTGTTACCGCACAGTATTTGTGGTAAGCTGATGTGTAACCACAGCTGTATTTGTGGTAAGCTGATGTGTAACCACACTGTATTTGTGGTAAGCTGATGTGTAACCACACTGTATTTGTGGTAAGCTGATGTGTAACCACACTGTATTTGTGGTAAGCTGATGTGTAACCACACTGTATTTGTGGTAAGCTGATGTGTAACCACACTGTATTCGTGGTAAGCTGATGTGTAATTACACCTGTATTTGTGGTATACTAATGTGTAACCACACTGTATTTGTGGTAAGCTAATGTGTTGGCACAACCACTTAGTGAAAAGATCAATGCTTTAAGGAGATGTGATGCTAGTTACTCTAAAAAAATTGAACCTTGAATATACCTGAAATGTACCTTGGTTGGGTAAAGCTGCTAGCTCTACCACACCTTACAACCTTAAAAAAAAACACTTCTACATCGGTCTGTGTATAACCATTCACTTTGCTATGTCAGACCCTCCTTACAACTTAGGAGTGTTTTCCCAAATTTAATATCCAGGTAATGACTTCTTAGTTGAAATAAAACTAGGTCTATATCTGCCCCCTATTTAGACAGCTCTACTTAGAATTAAAATACTTTAACTTTACCACTATTCAAAGTATCTCCCTACTATTCATAAAAATCAATATGGGCACAATTATTCTGAACGATATTACTACAATGTATCAAAAACAATATCTTGAAGTTTATTCTAGAAGTTGTTCTTACAGTGTATGAAAAACAGTACGTGCTTTCTTATTCTTAAGTATGCTCATATAATGCATCAAAATAAACATATTCAAAGGATGCTCCTACAATTTAACACAAACAGTATGGGCTTTATTACACTACAAATGACCATATATTTCACCAAAGATGCCCCAAAAATGTATAATAATAATACGGGAATAATTACCCGTTAGATGCCCTTAAAATGTATTATAGTAAACATGTACATAAAAGCTTCAGAGGCCCCCAACGTTAGACACAATGATGATTGGTATAATTACTGTTGGAGGCCCTTCGAATGAATTATATGAATATAAGCATAATTACTTTCAAGATGCCGTTACAGTATACAAAACGAAGATGGGTATACTTACTAAATGGATGCCTTTAAAATGTAAAGAGCATATTACTGGATGCCCTTAGCATATAATTTAAAGAATACACGAATAATTACTTTAAAAATGCCCCTAAAGTGTATCAAATAAATATGGATATAATTACTTTACGAATGCAAACAAATATGTAAATAATATAACATGTTACTTGCGTGGGGTTCTTACAAGTTCTACGCCGTAGCTGTCACACAACACAACAGATGGTCTTAAGGCCACAAGGTAGAGCTGGACGGGAGATAACTCGTGTCTCCACCAGTCACAGGGTGCAGGTACGTGTGGAGAGTCTCAACCAGTCACAGGGTGCAGGTACAGGGGGAGATACCGGAACCTCCGCTGACGAGGGTGGGGCGAGACGTGGTTTATAATTCCACACTCGCACTTTCCTCGGCTGGTGCCCTTACCTGGGGAAACAATGGGCTCTCCTGGGTCGGGTAACAAATTGTTTTAACGGTGATCACCACGTCAAAGGTGTCTGGTGAATCAGCTTTGTTCGGTTGGGCTGAGGTGCGCGTCTGACAATTTATGCTTAGTTTTATTGCCTGTGAGATTGCTTTAAAGGGAGGGGGTGGGGAGAGGGAAGGAGAGAGTTGTCTTTTGTCGTGGAAGTTTAGTTTGACTGGAATTGTATTAAACGTGACCTGGGGGGGGGGGGGGGGTGAGGAGGGTTAGTTTTACAGAGGACGTGATTATCTAGGTCAGCAGTTTGTAGATGAAACAAAGTGGTAGGGTGAGCGTGTACCGAGGAATGGGGAGGGTGGGGGTGAACTGTTGGTTTACAAATGATGTGATGAAATAGGCCTTTGGTTTCGGACTACTGTAAGGGTGAGGTGTGGGGTGGGTGGTTGTGACTACTTTAAATGTGATGTGTGCGGTGGGTGGTTCGGACTACTGTAAGGGTGATGTGTGCGGTGGGTGGTTCGGACTACTGTAAGGGTGATGTGTGCTGCGGGTGGTTCGGACTACTATAATGGTGATGTGTAGGGTGGGTGGTTCGGAATTCTGTAATGTTTATATGAGGGGTGGGTGGTTGTGACTACTGTAAGGGTTTGTGTTTAACAGCAGAACTGTGTAGGTAAGAGAAAGTGAATCCATTCTTTTCTATTTTATTTAACTTACGTTTTTAACTAACTTTTTCAAATCAATGAGAAATAACTGGGGAAGGTCTTATAAACAAGAAAAATTCACACACACACACACACAAACACACACAAAAAAAAAACGTATCCATCAATAATCTTTTTATGACTATTAGCTCGACCCCCAAAATGTCATTTCATTAGTGACGTCCACTGGTGTTCATTTCATTTCTATTCGTTTCAAATTTTAATTTCTAAACACTTTCTAAATCAGGATATGAAATTTCACATATTAAACTTGTAGCCTAAAGTAATGTATATGAAATTACTTTTGAGGCTTAATTAGTCTTATAAAAAAATATTTGTACACAGTCCTCGGATTCTAAAATGTTAAAAAAACTTTTAGTTTGGAGCAAAATAGACAAGGGCAGTAAATGCTAGTGACTTAAAATGTGTTGACTTTAAAGGGTTAGCTCTTTTTATTAAAGAAAAAATTAACACTAAATTGTGTAATAAATCTTGTGTATTTTCCGTACTAAGTTCATGTTGAATGTCTTTTATCCATTTTGCAAATTGTCACAATTACAACTCTTACTTGACCTATGAACCCAATTACATGGTGGCGAAAATTTTTTTAACACTGTGTGTAACTATAGAAGACCCGAAATCGATTAAAGAGCAACAACCGAAATAAACAAATGCCATTGTCATGCAGGGTTAGTTATCCTGACAGCATAAAAAGCAACTTTCATTCGATGAGTTTTTTAATTAATAATTTTTTTTTCTCGAGACTGTTATGGTCACACTGTAAAATAAAAGACGTGTACAGGACCACAATTTTCAAGTAAAACATTTTACGTTGATCCTCCCTCCCCCTCCACTATCCAGGGCATTATTTAGAATTAAGAAGAAATAGTAATATATATTGCATGCACTGTAATTGTTTAACTAATATAACAAACATATTTTTTTCTATAATAACAAGCTTTAAAATAAACTAATAAAATTAATTCTTAAACATATTTTAGCTAACAACGCTATAATTAAGCAAATTAGTTTATTATTTATTATGAATGTTTTTTGTAATAACAAAATTTTAGTAGTAGTTCAGGATAAGCCAATATTAGCTTAATCTACTTTAATTTACTAAATGATATGTTCACAATATTCGCATATTTTAGGAGGTATTGTTAAAGAACAACTTATTACTGTAGGCCCAATTATATAATATTAAATAATTGTAAAGGAGCTGCCTGTAGCTTTGATAATTTAAGTCAACTTTTTAAGTGCGCAAAATTGCGCATTTCAAGTTTTAGTATTTCTAGTTTTTCTTTGGTAGTATGTTTGGTGGTAGTCTATGGCTTGTAATGCGCCTGGGGTATTGGTATGTATGTTTCTGTCAATTGAGTTGTTAGTGTGTATGTTTCTGTTGACTGTGGTGTTGGTGTGGATGTTTGTGTCAGCTAAGGTATTGGAGTGTATGTTTCTGTTAGGTTGACTGTATGTATAGATGTTTTTCAATAACTGTTGTTGTTGTAGCACGTGAGGTCTGACCTAAAAGAACATACACATTCCAAAGTAGAAATTAAATATAAGTTAGCAACTGTATTCTTTGTGAATTTATGTATTGTAAATAAAGTTGTGAAATGAACCAGCAGTTTATCTTCTGTCTTTGAAGAAAGAAGAACTCACAATAACATCTACTTGTCGCAATTACAACAGGCGGTTACACTAGCTAATATATGGTAAACTCAAAATCTTTGAGAACAGTAACAAAACTTCTGTGCGAAACAAACAAAACGTTTCAAAAAATTACTAGCTAAAATTAAAATATTTAAGGTGAATTGTGTGATTAAAATCAGTTAAAAAAGGTTATGTAATTCGAAACACTCCAGTTTTTACCATTTGTACTATAAAGTTAAGATCCTATTCGTTTTTTCTCTTTTATATCAAATCAGTTTCTGTAAACATGCGTGATGGTTATGTTTATAACATATATAATATATAACGTGGGTCAAGGCCCAATAACAATGCAATCTGATATCAATTGTACGTCTAATTAATTTTTGTGAATTAATTAAAATATCTTAATATAGTAGGGAGATCTACCACTACACCCATTTTCATGTTTATTTGGTGTACAAAGGTTTGTAATCATGCAACTCTTTTGTATTAAAATCTTTAAAGTACTTTAAAAAATTCAAATAAGCCTTTATTTTTATTTTTCGTCTTTAATTAAATTTAGTTTATACATTTAGTACATCGAAAAAAGTTCAACATACGTCCGTATCTTTAAATTCTCCATATGTTGCTGAAGATACTGATCTCATAGTCTCGAAAAATATGTGACGCAAAAACACACACACACACGCAAACACACACACACACAGAGAGAGAGAGAGAGAGAGAGAGAGAGAGAGAGAGAGAAAAAGAGAGAGAGAGAGAGAGCGAGTGCACATGGATTTTTAAATAATAATGTACATACATTGCAAGGCATATTTGTTTAATCTGTTGTAGTTAATGTGTACACACTTGGCAAGGCATATATATTTTCTTGACCAGGCATAAACATAATTTTCAATTCTACTTAATATGTACATACTCGGCGAGGCATCGGTTGTTGTCTGGTCCTGTGTGGTAGTGCATGAACATGGTTCTTTGAAGTAAAAACATACCCTAGTGGTTGCAATAAAGATGGTCTTGTAAACAGCCTGTGGTGTGAAAAATAATTACATAACCTTGTTCTCACGTTAATTTTTTTATTTAATACAATTTGACATTACGGTAATAAATTCCATGCATCTGAAACACTCACACAGAAAGATAGACTTACATGACACTTAAATGCATATTCTTTTATCTAGTTAAAATCGAGTTTTTTGTTTATTTCTTAATTAACTTAGATAATAATAGTTAATTACAGACATAATGTAATATTTACATTATTAAACTTACTTTTAGCTCACATATCACATTATCTTTGGATTTGGATTGGTCGTTGAATGAAAAGTGTCCAAGTATGGAATTATGAAGATGATGTACCTTAAAACTCATAGAACGTTTTCTACTTTTGAATTTTTCAAAAGCCTATAACTTGAGTACTGTTTCAGATAGATAAATGAAATTTTACATGTAAGTAAAAGATCTAATTCTCTGACTTCTTTTAAATTTAGAGTAATTTATGTTGACCGAAAGTAGTAATTTTCGCTATTTCCGATTTCTCAAAAAAACGCATGTGAATTTATAAAATACTAATAATATTCCGCACTATTATGCCCATTTTATTTGGCGTTCACTTGGTGTGCAATTATTTTTTCTACTAGATTTTATTCTATTTTAAAAGTTTAAGTATTTAAAATGGATTAAAAATCATGTCTATATCCGAGTTGCCATCCCCTGTTGTTTCAAATAAGAATATTGTAGAAAGTTTAGGGGATATCACTCCCGGTTTATTTACTCTTGCTTTTCTTTTTAACTAATTAATTTTTGTTTGGCCTAGGTTTGAACGAACATAACACTTCATTATATCCTTAGTCTATTCCACTGTTTAAAATGAACGTAAGCGCCATAGCGCTCAAGGGAAAGCCCTGGGGACCAAATCGCACTCTCATGGATGCCGCCCTAAATAAATATTATTTTTTTACAGAAACCTCTCCAGTTTATAAACTTATGAAAGACTCATATGTAAAAGACAACCAAGGGGGTGCGCATTTTAGGTTTTGCAATTTCCGTACCATTTTGCACAAAACTAAGGTAGTGGATTTTTTCAGAGGTTACTCTTTAAAAATCAAATAGATAACATTCCCTAAGGCTAAGATATTTCTATTTTTTCTCTTGTCGCTAACTGTAGCCAATAGATTTTTTAATGTTCTTTTCTTACAACTAATTGAGGCTGCAAGCAACATCGACCAACATGGATAAAGTTCTGATTTTTTCAGTAATTCTCATTAGTATGGTTTACTTACCAGGTAGATCTAGACAGTATGTTATACATTTTTTGTATGTTGTTGTTAAAACAGTTTAGAAAGAGTAAAAATTAGTATTTTTCTTTAGCGGTCCATGGAGAAGATGAAGTAGAGTTCATGTTTTATTTTGCTTGAACTCAACATACGAAGGGTTGGATATTATATAGCGGTGGATATTATCCGGAAATGTTTGTATAATTTACTGTAAACTCCATAAGTTGTCTACATATTGCTAAAGATACTGATCTCATAGCCCTGGAAAAATGGGACGAACAGAGAGAGAGAGAGAGAGAGAGAGAGAGAGAGAGAGAGAAGAGAGAGAATGAGAGAATGAGCGAATGAGAGAGAGAGAAAGAAAATGAGATAGGGAAAGAGAGAGAGAGAGAATGAGAGAGAGAGAGAGAGAGAGAGAGAGAGAGAATGAGAGAGAGAGAAAAAGAGAGAGAGAGGTGCGCTCACGGATTTTTATATATTAGGATAGCCTGTGCACGGATACGCCAAGAAGCTTGACATTTTCAAAAGCAGCTTTCGTTTTAAATTATGTCACAACTTTTATTTAGAATTTGATTTAAAGTTCGCTAAAACAAATTGTATATAATTTTGTTTCTTCTGCAGATGTACTAAACTGCATGCCAGTATTTCCTATGGAAATCGAAGGATATGAGAAAGATTGTGTCAACTATAGTTGCCGCTACACCGGGAGAATTGTAGGGCACGTTGACATCTATGAAGAGAACACAACTCTTCCCGTGGAATGGGATTGGACGATAAGTGTTCTCGTTTGTCGAAGAATATATGACTGCTCCGATGGCACAAAATATTGGCAACAAGTTAGTTTGTATAAAAAATATTTCATTTTGTTACTTTAAATTTAACTATATGGATATGATGATATTCTATTTTTGTAAACGTATTTCGGCTCACTGCAATGGTTTAAAAATTAGCGAGCTTGCTACATACAGTTGGTAAAGATTGAAGCGCTAATCTCATCGTATTTTAAATCACCAGAAACTATTCTCCTGATACTAAATGACTTGGTAAAAGGCATATAAATTTATAAATAACTTTTTTTCACTCAGATAAAACAGGAAGAAATAAAATAGACATATCGAGTTTAGCCAATGAAACGACTATACACATACCGACCATCAGGTTTTTGAGGGAATATATTCTTTTGTAACATTTATTCAGGATTTATAAACTACTACTGACGCCTTAATATGCCTTTTGTTTCAGTTCTGTGATGTATTCTGGCTTATCGACCCACTTGATTGCGCAAAGGTCAGCCACAACCCCTGTTACTGCTCTGGAACGTTTCCCATGAAATTCAAGTTTTACCCTCGGCTTGAAAATGCTTACTATCGGCTTGGGGGGATGACCGATTGGAGATCTGACAAGCCTCAATATGTCAGCAAAGTATTTGATTCAAAAATTAGACCAGGTAGCCATATTGTTTAACTTTTAAAATATTTTTAAAAATTTTGATAAGTAATAGTACTTTAATATTTTAAGCTTTTATTTAGTTCAAAGTATGTTTTTGTGGATTTGTGGCTAACCTTCTAACTCTATTTGGACCCTTCTCAAATGAAGCGATTTCATTTAAACTTTCCAGATATCTTCGTCTTTGATCAAAATTCAAGAATTATATTTCAAAATCTAATTAGATATTAAAGTCGTTAAAATTTAATTAAAAGTTTACTTAAGAAGATAATTAAAGTGTAGAGGTTAAATAATACTAGCCGACAGCAGTAAGCTGTTTTTTTACGGTAACGTATGTTTAAAATCTCGCTTGAGAGCCGACCATTTTTTGATTTGTTGTTGCTGTTTTTTAGTTAAATGTATGCTCAGCTTCTATAAAAATTAACAGCTTTATAATATACATATGCATATATATATACATATATATATACATACATATATATATATGTATATGTATATGCATATATATATACATATATATATATACATACATATATGTATATGTATATGTATATGTATATGTATATGTATATGTATATTTATATGTATATGTATATGTATATGTATATGTATATGTATATGTATATGTATATGTATATGTATATGTATATGTATATGTATATGTATATGTATATGTATATGTATATGTATATGTATATGTATATGTATATGTATATGTATATGTATACGTATATGTATACGTATATGTATATGTATATGTATACGTATACGTATACGTATACGTATACGTATACGTATACGTATACGTATACGTATACGTATACGTATACGTATACGTATACGTATACGTATACGGATACGTATACGGATACGTATACGTATAGGTATATGTATATGTATATGTATATGTATATGTATATGTATATGTATATGTATATGTATATGTATATGTATATGTATATGTATATGTATATGTATATGTATATGTATATGTATATGTATATGTATATGTATATGTATATGTATATGTATATGTATATGTATATGTATATGTATATGTATATGTATATGTATATGTATATGTATATGTATATGTATATGTATATGTATATGTATATGTATATGTATATGTATATGTATATGTATATGTATATGTATATGTATATGTATATGTATATGTATATGTATATGTATATATATATATATATATATATATATATATATATATATATGTATATATATATATATATATATATATATATATATATATATATATATATGTGTGAGTGTGTGTGTATACATATATATATATATATATATATATATATATATATATATATATATATATATATATATATATATACAACTTTTAATTTTTGAACATTTAATATTTATTTGCTGTTTCAAAATTTTTACTATTACTAGAAAGTAGAAAATGAAAGAAATGTAAATTAAAGCTTTATAATAATAAGCTTTTTAAAAGCCATTGAAAAAGATAATTTGTTTCTTCAAACATTCATTGTGTCGCTCATAAAATAGCTTACACGTATTTGCGACCAATGCAAATGATAAAAAAAAAAATTGCAATACCTATTCAAATTTAAAACTCCAGCAATGGTGATAAGCAAACTTTGTTACAAAAGGTTGGATATCATAAATCCTTATATTTTTCTTACAGTTAGAAAAAAATTACTTTGGAAGATGGTTGAAAATCTAATTTAAAAAAAAAGTATTGGAGTTTAAGATTTTAAAACGTACTAGACTACCTGTTATCTAGTTAGATAACTGTTGGTTTCGGGGGTCATCAATAAATGACATCACGTCTGTCACTTATTATCACAAAATAACCAGACCCCACATTCAAAAATACGTTGTTTTTTTGTCTTTTAAAAACACTGATTTCAGCTGAGCAAGGGTCTGACTACACAATCATAGGTGACCTGCTCAACTCTATTTCACCTGCCCAGTGTCTTGCCAAGTCTCATACAACCTGTTTTTATTGTTTAAAAAAAACGATTCCGGCCGAGCATGGCTCTGTAGGGGGATTCTAAATCCTCAGTTACACATCCCTTTCTTCGCCACTGATTCTGCTGTAAATAAAAATCACTACATAGCACGGATGTAGAACTAAATTTATTTGAAAAATCGGTCGTCAGGTGTGTGGGATCCAGTTGTTAAACTCAGGTACTGGAATCAAGGAATGGATGCATCAGTGAACGGAGCACGCCTTTTACACTCAGGTCAGTCTATATGCTTTGTGTTATTTTTTAAATTCCAACCTAAAATTTCATCGATCGTAGCCAGTCGTTAGTAAAGTTTTTTTTTAATATTCATATGATACTGTTTATCGGTATAGGCAGGTTTGGTAATTATGAGGGGGTGGCTTTCAATTTATTTTCCGTTGTTCTTTACATATCATCATTTTTTCTATATATGCATGTGCTCATCCCCCAGAATAATTTAACATACACTTTCCCACACAAAAAAATCTATTTTTATCCCTATATCCCTACAAAATCATTCACACGTATGCCCATTGTGCGGTATGATTATCTGTGCTCCACAATGACTGCTGTCCTTTATAATAAACACTTCCATCGGTACCCGTTACACGGGCGATTCTGGTGACTTTTAGATCTCTATTCTTTACAAAAGGATACCTGGTTTTTCTTTTAGATATTTATCTCCGGGGAGCAGCATTTAAAACTGTCCAGAAGAGGGTTTGGGGGTTGTGTGTGTGCGCGGGGGGGGGGGGGGGGGGGGGGTGTATGAATTACTTTTTTATTCAATTTCGTTCGAAGGTGAAAGGGGAAGAAACGGTAGAGATGCATAACGAAAATGTATATACCTACGGAAAGTGAGTAATGAAATGAATTGTAATTCAGCTTTCAAAAAAGTTATTATCGGATACTTAGGAAAAGAAACATTTTATTGATCAAGAGCATTGGAATGAAACATTGTTAAGATTATGAAAAAAAAGGGTTTTGTTTTATGTACTATCTAAGTTTATTTTTGTTTAAAATAACATAAACTAGCAATACCTATTACCAATACCTATTAGAAAAATTAAAACCAAATTATATACAGTATTAGTCAACACAATACCATATTAAAATAAATGAACTCGCTGATTGAGAGACTTAAAATTAAGAGACTTAAAAGATTTCTCTAAAAACCCGGCTGTTCAATGGTAGTTATGTCTTTTAAAAACACCTATTTCGGCCAGAGGCGTAGCGACCCTACCCGGCGCCCGGGGACAAACTTTTCGATTTGCACCCCCCCATCGAGATTTTGATTTGCACCCCCCCCCCTCAAACTTTCGATTTGCGTCCCCCCTCGAGATTTTGATTTGCACCCCCCCTCAAACTTTCAATTTGCACCCCCCTCAACCTTTCAATTTATTTTTCCAACCTATTTTGGCGCCCCCTAAGCTCGGCGCCCCGGGGACATATGTCCCCCCCCCCCCCGCCCCCCCCCCCCCCTCGCTACGCTACTGATTTCGGCTGAGCATGGGTCTGACCACACAATCGCATCATATGCCGAGAAGACAGAAACAGGTGAATACCAGTGTCCCGTCAAGTCCCGAAAGGCAACTTTAACATTCACATATAACAAAAAACAAATTGAAAAAAATTAAGATTGACTTGGTTTGTCTCGAACCCGTACCACCCGAATAGTATCAATTACACTATCATCTCAGCTATTTGGGCACCTTTGATTCATGAAGAATAGAAGACCTAATTAAGAAACATAACTTATGCGAATAGCCCTATTCTTTCAAAGTAAATTTTATCCCAAGTTAGCCAATTCCATAGCTAAAGAAACAAAGATTTCTATAAAATAATTAAGGCCTGAGATAGTTTAATATAGAAATTTATTATGGGAATAGATTCTAGAGTAGATAGTCTAAATCTAGATCTTAGCGTCTACGTCTAGTTTTTCCGTAGATCTAGTCTAGATCTAGAATCCAAATAGATAAAGTAAATTTTATAAGTTTAGGCCGAAAAAAATTGTATTGTATACATTTCATGGCGTACGTAGATCTAAATTAAATTTGAATGAAATAGTTCATTTTTTAATATTCTAAAATCGGATGATGACGCCATGAGTTTTGTGTACTTTCCTTACTGTAAACAATTGGCATTTGACGTCATTGATTTATGCGTTCTTTTTCACAACTATAAACACTTTTCCCGTTGCATAATTAAAACTGTTTTTCTGCATTCGAATATGCCTTTATTTTTTATTTTTCTTCTTTAAATAAAATGTTTGTTATACATTTAAAACATCTACCATATTATTTTTAACAAAAGTCCGTATCAACTTCTCCATATATCGCTGAAGATTCTGATATGATACCCTGCGAAAATATTTTGCCACAGTGCGAGAAAGAGAGAGAGAGAGAGAGAGAGAGAGAGAGAGAGAGAGAGAGAGAGAGAGAGAGAGAGAGAGAGAGAGAGAGACGTGCACATATGGGCTTTTATATATTAGGATGGCTTGAAGATCGCGTTGGCATTTTAAAAAAAACATCTTTTTATGTATTCCACAGAGAACGTCTTCTTGGGTATCGGAGCTCTGTGCGCCATCTTACTAGCCTAGATACAAATTGCTGAGAAACAACCTCGCAGGCCTACTCATTGAGGTCGTTGGGTGTTTGTAATTTTGTAAAGGTGTATGTCATGGCGGGGGGGGGGGGGGGGGGGGGGCGGGGGGATAAAAAGAAAGATATTACACATTTTTAAAAAGAAATTAATCAAAACAATGTTTTAGCTAGTGTTCAGAAAGCAGCCACCAAGAGGTGGGGGGGGGGGGGGGGGGTAATAAAATGTACGGAGTGTGAGTAATGTTACCATATTTTACAAGAAAATTACTTAAAAAACAAAAGAAAAAAATTCGAATTGTGGATAAACGGTATGACTGGTATCGAATAAGGAAATTTTTATGCGGTTTTGTTTTGTAACAAGAGATTGTTGGGGAGGGGATAAAATATATTAAATAAAATATTTTATAGTCATCATGTTGTATATTGGCAACCAAAGAATGAAGAAAGTGTACAGAATGAAAAAAAATCAAATAATATGTATACAACTACTTAGAAAAAACAATCTATGCATATTTTAAATTTGTGTTTGTTTTTATATATACACTAGTTTTTAATTACATATGCCATTGTGTGCAAAAGTAACTTTGAAGAGATTTTTATAAGAAAAGAATGCACAATTTTCAGCGAACTGTTACTTACTACACTCGGCTGTCAAAACATACTGCAATGGTGGGCGATTAGGGTCCACGAGTCCTATAAAGTCATCATCCTGTTCAGCTTGTTCATACACGATAACATAGTATCTTCTATTCTGAATGACTTTTTTGCTATAGCAACTTTGATCAAAGTATGGATGTTGAAAAACGCTGCCTAATGTAATCTTTAAATCTTCAACTTTTCCTGTGGTACTCTAAAAAAAAAATCGCATACACATATTAAATATCGCGAAGGTGGCAGTTTTAACTGAACGTTGTTTACATTTTTAATTTACTTTTAATTCAAAGCTTAAAATTTAATAAAATTAGGATTGTTTAAAAACATGCCCAGGAATATTTTCAACAACTTCCCAAAGTTTCTCGGCAATGTGATGAGAGGTGTAGTAATGCATAAAAGACAGACAGACAGACAGACAGACAGACAGACAGACAGACAGACAGACAGACAGACAGACACTGATTTTATATATATAGATGTAGAGAAAAATCGCACCCTCCCGTGGCGCCGCCCTTGCGAATTTAAAAATGATTATTTTGCAGAACCCTTCCCTGCAGTGTTGTTATCAACTCCCCAAAGTTTGATCGCGATCGGATGAAGGGTGAGAACCCTCAATCCACTTATATTTTTACATACCGTATAAAGAGAAAAAACAAATCGCGCCCCACCGGGGCGCCACCCCTGAGAATTTGAACTTTTTTTTTTCGCCGAAACCTCTCCAGGAATATTCTCAACTTCCCAAAGTATCACAGCGATGTGATAAGAGGTAGTAATGCATAAAAGACAAACAAACAAACATACATTGTTTTATATATATATATATATATATATATATATATATATATATATATATATATATATATAGTACATTTAGACGACTGTTTCCAGTGGTGATAATAGTGCAAAAATAATCAATCTATTATAACTACAGATGGCAGAGGGAAGAAAGACAGAACAGAAACCAATATAATGGAGACATATGTAATTTCTGTATATACACAATTAGGCTACTAATAACTAAGTAAAATAAAAACAAAGAAATAGATATTATAAAACCACTGCTTTGATAAGTGGAACAGTTCAGTAAGTAGAGATAACAAAGCCTAGACTCACTGCTTTGATTAGTAGACTATTTTGTTAAGAGGAGAAAACATATAGGCATAATCTATGCTGTAATTAGGGAAAGAAATTTAATATCACTAAACATAATCTCACTGCCTTGATAAGTGGAAATTAATAACTTAAGAAAATGTTATCTTCGGTTAACTTAATCAAAACTCTTATCTTTTAATTTTTACTAATTAAAATGCTGAAAATAAATAGAATAAGTGTATCCAACTTAGGAGGGCATCTCAGAACAGTAGAGAATGTAAGAAAATTAAATTTTAACAAAGAAAACAATTAAATTGCATATTTCTAAAAAAAAGTTTATATTGATGAATTTGGCATTATTTAAAGATCGATAACATTTATCGATCACAACACGGGAAGTAGATATAATGTCAATGACTTCACGAGTGTCGTATATTTTAACTTCAGTAAAAAGCAATTATCATAAAATATTGGGATTACAAAGTTCATTGCACTTTATCAGGGCAAAGTTTTTTTCGTCTTGTCAGTTATTATTAAATGTCATCATCACACCATAAGTTGCATGTATATAATAAATATTTTGGAAGTGATAACAATAACGTTGTATATAACACAACTCACCTGTTTATTTTCTTGAAGACGAGAATCTGCCACACCTGAAATTAATGTGGACGTGTGAAATAATCTGGTTACAGAAACACTAGTATCTAACCCCTCCCCCTCTAAGTTCCTCATGTGTTTAATAGATACAAGTAATATAACTGAAACATTTGACAAATTAAGATAAATTGGAACCTGGCGCGGTTATTGAATTTGTATTAAAACCGTGAAAATCACTCTCAGAGTTTCTTCCCGGCATCTCTCCCCCCCCCCCCGAAAAATTTTTACCGCCCCCCGAACGAAATGAAATTTATATAATTTATATAGAAAATATATACTTTTAACAGTGTCCGCCCCCCCGAAGAAAGTCTACCGCCCCCCCGAAAATTTCAAGTGCCCTGCCCCCCCCCCCGGAGAAAAAAGTCTGGAAGAAACACTGATCACTCTTAAACAAAAAACAAAGCACACGGTAATAGTGAACACCAAATGCGGCACTTATAGGTCCTTATTCAGCAGTATGTAATCATGGTTAATGAATTTTTTTTTTAAATTCTAAAAAATACATAAAATTGACGCACCGAAATTTATAGACACGATGATAACTGCTAAACTTGTCAGAGCTAGCATTCTAAGCTGTGTTAACAGCGACGCCATGTTGCCGCTCAGGGTGCGACAATCTACTGAAAGAATGAACAGAAATTATAAAAGAAGGTTTTAATAACAAGTTTTTATGTGAAACTGCACTAAAAAGGAGAAAATAAATTATTTTCGTAAAATAATTAGTAATACTATACTATTTAAATTACTATAAGCAAAAGCGTGGGTATCTTCCTAAATATTAGCAAAGGCATCAAATAGATAACATGGTCATCAAATTAAGTCAAATTCGCAGTCAGAATGCATTGTCTTCAAGTCTTGATGCACGAGTCAACTTTGAAACAAATCTGTCAGGTAGAAGTGCTTGAAAATTCAATCTAAGACGAATGACAAAAGCACGACAGAAAGCACGTTAATGTTTGTGAAAAAAGATTTGTGTTTACATAACAAACCTGAATCTTCCCAGTCTAACTTTTATATTCACAGTTGCGCTTGTAAAGTCACAGACTAACTCTTAGACCCAAAATCTTAACTTTTATATTCACAGTTGCGCTTGTAAAGTCACAGACTAACTCTTAGACCCAAAATCTTAACTTTTATATTCACAGTTGCGCTTGTAAAGTCACATACTAAATTTTAGACTCAAAATCTTAAATTTTATAGTCACCAACTATCTGGTTTAGTCATAAATTTTATTGTATAACTTTTACATTTAAATAGTTAATTTTATGGGATTAGACTAATTTGTAGGCCTATATTCACAAATCTAATCTAAAGTTTAAAGACATTCAAACTGAAACAATAGGTATGTGAACAAAACAAACAATTGATTGAAGAACTGACAAATAACGACTTGAGCAACCCTGAGTCAGACGCAGATCAAAGTCAGAGCGTGAGTGAAACTAGCGTGAAATTATCACATTGATCATGTGATTATTTAATACTATAGGTCTATTGCTATAAGTATTTGAGTAGTAAACGGTTTTTTCAATACATACTGTGTGATTTCAATGCTTTAATGTAAATTAAGTAAAATTTCAAGGAAAAAAGAACACATGTCCAAAATTAATATTTTTTTAAAAAAGTTTATTCTCAACACGCTGATTAACCTAGTAACTAAATGAATACATCTACATATCAAGCATTGAACCAATTTTAATTTTAAAAAATCTAACTTCAATTCAAAATATAATTATTGTGAGGCTACCCGAGTCTGCAAACACTAAATTTCGTTTTTCTCGAAATTGAAAAAGTGTGACATCCGTGGTTTAGCCCCTATTGTCTTCGTACAATTACAATAAGTCTCACTTTTACATACAAACTCCAACTGTTATAATCAGCAACTCTATGGTATATTCACAATCTGAAATCCTAAATTGATCGTCACAATTGAGCGTGTATAACCATGTATCTGGGAAATTGCGGTTTCGTGTTTCGTTTTCTTTAGAGTGGGGAACGGGGTGCTGCCGTTTGGGGTTGGAGGAGAGTAGCTAGGGGTAAATGGTGGCAGTTAATGGTAGAGAGAGAGAGAGAGAGAGAGAGAGAGAGAGAGAGAGAGAGTTACTGATTGGAGAAGGATGTGGCGTATTGTTAAGGTTAGTGGTGTGGGCAGTTTGTGTGTGGGGGTTGGGAAGTGGGTAATAGGGTGGGGATATTGTGGGGTGGTTGTTGGGGAGAAATAGAAGAGTTGGGAAAAGTAAATGGGTGTGGGAAAATGGAGGGGTGACAAAAAAAAAGGAGGGGTGGGGAGTTGAGAATGGGTGGGGTTGTAATGGAGGGGTGGAGAAGTAGGGAGTGATGGTATGGTAGTGTTGGTTGGGGAAGTAGTGGAAAGTGGGGAGGTAATAAATGTGTTGTGAATTTATGGAGAGGTGGGGAAGTAGTGGAGGGCTGGGGAAGTAGTGGAGGAGTGGGGAAGTAGTGGGGGAGTGGGGAAGTAGTGGAGAGTGGGGAAATAGTGGAGGAGTGGGGAAATAGTGGAGGAGTGGGGAAGAAGTGGAGGGGTGGGGAAGTAGTGGAGGAGTGGGGAAGTAGTGGAGGATTGGGGAAGTAGTGGAGGATTCGGGAAGTCGTGGAGGATTGGGGAAGTAGTGGAGGGCTGGGGAAGTAGTGGGGAAGTAGTGGAGAGTGTGGAAGTAGTGGGGAGTCGGGAAGTAGTGAAGGAGTGGGGAAGTAGTGGAGGGCTGGGGAAGTAGTGGGGAAGTAGTGGGGAAGTAGTGGGAAGTGTGGAAGTAGTGGAGGGGTGGGGAAGTAGTGGAGGAGTGGGGAAGTAATGGAGGAATTGGGAAGTAGTGGAGAAGTGGGGAAATAGTGGAGGAGTTGGGAAATAGTATAGGATTGGGGAAGTAGTGGAGGAGTGGGGAAGTAGTGAAGGAGTGGGGAAGTAGTGGAGGAGTGGGGAAGTAGTGGAGGGCTGGGGAAGTAGTGTAGAAGTGGGGAAGTAGTGGGGAAGTAGTTGAGGAGAGGGGAAGTAGTGGAGGAGTGGGGAAGTATTTGAGGAGTGGAGGAGTGGGTAAGTAGTGGAGGAGTGGGGAAGTAATGGAGGAATGGGGAAGTAGTAGAGGAGTGGGGAAGTAGTGGAGGAGTGGGGAAGTAGTGGAGGGCTAATGAAGTAGTGGAGAAGTGGGGAAGTAGTGGGGAGTGTGGAAGTAGTGGAGAAGTGGTGAAGTAGTGGGGAGTGTGGAAATAGTGGAGGGGTGGGGAAGTAGTAAAGTGCTAGGGAAGTAGTAGAGAAGTGTGGAAGTAGTGGGGAAGTAATGGAGGAGTGGGGAAATAGTGGATGATTGGGGAAGTAGTGGAGGAGAGGGGGAAGTAGTGGATGATTGGGGAAGTAGTGGAGGAGAGGGGGAAGTAGTGGATGATTGGGGAAGTAGTGGAGGAGTGGGGAAGTAGTGGATTAGTGGGGAAGTATTGGAGGAGTGGGGAAGTAGTGGAGAAGTAGGGAAGTCGTGGGGAAGTAGTGGAGGAGTGGGGAAATAGTGAAGCAGTGGGAAAGTGGTAGAGGATTGGGGAAGTAGTGGAGAAGTGGGGAAGAAGTGGAGGGTAGGTGAAGTAGTGAAGGAGTGGTGAAGTAGTGGAGGAGTGGGGATGTAGTGGAGGAGTGGGGACGTAGTGGAGGGCTAGGGAAGTAGTGGAGAAGTGGGGAAGTGGTGGAGGAGTGGGGAAGTAGTGGAGGGCTAGTGAAGTAGTGGAGAAGTGGGGAAGTAGCGGGAGTGGGGAAGTAGTGGAGGAGTGGGGAAGTAGTTGAGGAGTGGAGGAGTGGGGAAGAAGGGGAGGAGTGGGGAAGTAGTGGAGGGGTGGGGAAGTAGTGGAAGGGTGGGGAAGTAGTGGAGGAGTGGGGAAGTAGTGGAGGAGTGGGGAAGTAGTGGAGGAGTTGGGGAAGTAGTTGAGGACTGGGGAAGAAGTGAAGGAGTGGGGAAGTAGTGGAGGGCTGGGGAAGTAGTGGGGAAGTAGTGGGGAGTGTGGAAGTAGTGGGGAGTCGGGAAGTAGTGGAGGAGTGGGGAAGTATTAGAGGGGTGGGGAAGTAGTGGAAGGATGGGGAAGTAGTGGAGGGGTGGGGAAGTATTTGAGGAGTGGAGGAGTGGGTAAGTAGTGGAGGAGTGGGGAAGCAATGGAGGAATGGGGAAGTAGTGGAGGAGTGGGGAAGTAGTGGAGGAGTGAGGACTTAGTGGAGGGCTAGGGAAGTAGTGGAGAAGTGGGGAAGTAGTGGAGGAGTGGGGAAGTAGTGGAGGGCTAAGGAAGTAGTGGGGAAGTTAGAAAAAAATATCTCAGACAAAACTCTCGCAGCAAAATTATACAACTTCCCCACCCCATCTATACTTCCCGTTGACAGGACAAATGATCTCAGGACAAATGATCTCAGGACAAATGATCTCAGAAAAAAATATCTCAGACAAAAAAACTCTCGCAGCAAAATTATACGAGATCATTTGTCCTGAGATCATTTGTCCTGTCAACGTCCAAGAACACCGACCTTTGTATTTCATCGCTGATCTACTGCCTCAGCTGACAAAATGTTGACCCACAGCTCTTTGACAAACGATGACCCCTTCAGCTAAACACAATGGTGACACAGCTCCGTCACAAATGAAAACACTTTCGGCTTAGAACAATGATGACACATCTCTGTCAGAAATGATTACACCATCAGCTTTGAACAATGGGGACACAGCTCTGCCACAAATGACCCCCTCCCCACCCGATTGGACAAAGCGTGTGACAGCAAATACAACTTACAATCACACAGCAACCATATTTTATGAGTGGCTAAACACAAATGACATTCTTTAATGAAAATCGAGTATTTGAAAAGGGAAACTTTTCGTTTAGGCAAAGAACTGTGGGAATTGAATTTTAATCTGTGGCTTCCTGTAATAGAATGTACTAAAGAACAAATCACCCATATATCTCTGAACAGACTTAGGCGAATCTTAATATGGCTACAGGCACCATTTATAAATAGGTCCACGGGAACTGTGTTCAAACATATCCAAAAATTCCATGCATACATTGTGTAAATTGTAAATAGGAATATTGTATATATAGAGGTACAGGAATCACGTATGCAATGTTATACAAGTACACTGTATAAATAGGTTCACTAGCACCATGTATACAATACTTTGTGTTTCACAATAGCCTTGTCCCACTGCCTGTTTTCTCCTGGACTTTGATTACCTGTCTCCACCTATTCTAAATTTATGCGATCTCACATTAAATTGACTTTGTTTTGGAGACGTCGATTGTCCTCTTTACGATTTATTTTTCTTCTAAGGTTTAATGCACGGCGTTTCATGATTCTTTCGCCTTTATGTTGACGTCATGTTATTATTCTTCCTCCCTAACGTTAAAATAACAATAAATTTATAGAAATAAAGCATGTCATGAGATGTCTACAAGAGATCCTTATATGGTCTCGTTGAATCACAGAGGATTGACATGATAAAAGACGAGAAATAAATAAGACTTTATACATTTTTTATACTCAGTGTGTCAATGCATTGCATTTCCCAGATCACACTGACCTGAAAGACAATATGCTAGAACAAAGGGAGGTCTCCTCGTGCTATTTTAACAGAGAAAAATAATTGAAGTAGCTTTTTTTTTTATAACGCAGACATTAAGTTGGAGCTGTGTGCAAAAATCGAAAGTGTAGAGGCCTTAAAAGGCATTGAGGTTTTAAGAGTGAGGGGGCACTTAAAACTTTCGTTGTGTGTGTAAGGGGTAGATAGGGTCATTTAAAATTCCAAACAGCTTTTTCATTTCGTCTGGAAGGGGGAGGGTTTATCACTGACTTACCATTTTACAGATAGATGCCTTAAAACCCACTGGGGACATGTACATGGACTCAATTATGCAGTTGTCTAAGTAAAGGATGTAATAGACTAGTATGTTACTGTTATGTTACCATATGGGTAGAGGAAACAAACTGGTGCAAGGGTATAAAGGAAAATAGGATTTTTAAACAGGAACCTTAGGGTGTGGGTAAGACGTTTTAGATCAATAAAGTAAAGAAGTGTTTAGAGGTGTTTCAAATGAGGATCGAGTAAAAAGTATTTTTAGGGAGGAATTAATGAACAGTGTTGTGAGGGAGGAACTAGAGAAAAGTGTTGTGAGGGAGAAACTAGAGGAAAGTGTTGTGAGGGAGGAACTGAAGAAAAATGTTGTGAGGGAGGAACTAGATAACAGTGTTGTGAGGGAGGAGCTGGAGAAAAACTTGGTGAGGGAGGAACTGGAGAAAAGAGTTGTGAGGGAGGAACTGTAGAACAATGTTGTGAGAGAGGAGCTGGAGAACAGTATTGTGAGGGAGGAACTAGAGAAAAGTGTTGTGAGGGAGGAACTAGAGAAAAGTGTTGTGAGGGAGGAACTAATGAACAGTGAGGGAGGAACTAGAGAAAAGTGTTGTGAGGGAGGAACTAGAGAAAAGTGTTGTGAGGGAGGAACTAGAGAAAAGTGTTGTGAGGGAGGAACTAGAGAAAAGTGTTGTGAGGGAGGAACTAGAGAAAAGTGTTGTGAGGGAGGAACTAGAGAAAAGTGTTGTGAGGGGGGAACTAGAGAAATTGTTGAGAGGGAGGAACTAGAGGAAAGTGTTGTGAGGGAGGAACTAGAGAAAAATGTTGTGAGGGAGGAACTAGAGAACAGTGTTGTGGGGGAAAACTATTGAACAGTGTTGTGAGGGAGGAACTAGAGTGTTTAGAGGTGTTTCAAATAAGGATCGGGTGAAAAGTGTTTTAAGGGAGGAATTAATGAACAGTGTTGTGAGGGAGGAACTAGAGAACAATGTTGTGAGGGAGGAACTAGAGAAAAGTGTTGTGAGGGAGGAACTAGTGCACGGTTTTGTGAGGGAGGAATTAGAGAACAATGTTGTGAGGGAGAAACTAATGAAAAGTGTTGTGAGGGAGGAACTGGAGAAAAGTGTTGTGAGGGAGGAACTAGAGAACAATGTTGTGAGGGAGAAACTAGTGAAAAGTGATGTGAGGGAGGAACTAGAGAAAAGTGTTGTGAGGGAGGAACTAGTGCACGGTTTTGTGAGGGAGGAACTAGAGAAAAGTGTTGTGAGGGAGGAATTAGAGAAGTGTTGTGAGGAAGGAACTAAAGAAAAGTGTTGTGAGGAAGGAACTAAAGAAAAGTGTTGTGAGGGAGGAACTAGAGAACAGTGTTGTGAGGGAGGAACTAGAGAAAAGTGTTGTGAGGGAGGAACTAGTGCACGGTTTTGTGAGGGAGGAACTAGAGAAAAGTGTTGTGAGGAAGGAACTAGAGAAAAGTGTTGTGAGGGAGGAACTGGAGAACAGTGTTGTGAGGGAGGAACTGGAGAACACAGTTATGAGGGAGGAACTGGAGAACAGTGTTGTGAGGGAGGAACTGGAGAACAATGTTGTGAGGGAGGAACTAGAGAACAATAATGTGAGGGAGGAACTAGAGAACAGTGTTGTGAGGGAGGAACTAGAGAACAGTGTTGTGAGGGAGAAACTAGTGAAAAGTGTTGTGAGGGAGGAACTGGAGAAAAGTGTTGTGAGGGAGGAACTAGAGAACAATGTTGTGAGGGAGAAACTAGTGAAAAGTGATGTGAGGGAGGAACTAGAGAAAAGTGTTGTGAGGGAGGAACTAGTGCACGGTTTTGTGAGGGAGGAACTAGAGAAAAGTGTTGTGAGGGAGGAATTAGAGAAGTGTTGTGAGGAAGGAACTAAAGAAAAGTGTTGTGAGGAAGGAACTAAAGAAAAGTGTTGTGAGGGAGGAACTAGAGAACAGTGTTGTGAGGGAGGAACTAGAGAAAAGTGTTGTGAGGGAGGAACTAGTGCACGGTTTTGTGAGGGAGGAACTAGAGAAAAGTGTTGTGAGGAAGGAACTAGAGAAAAGTGTTGTGAGGGAGGAACTGGAGAACAGTGTTGTGAGGGAGGAACTGGAGAACACAGTTATGAGGGAGGAACTGGAGAACAGTGTTGTGAGGGAGGAACTGGAGAACAATGTTGTGAGGGAGGAACTAGAGAACAATAATGTGAGGGAGGAACTAGAGAACAGTGTTGTGAGGGAGGAACTAGAGAACAATGTTGTGAGGGAGGAACTTAAGAAAAGTTTTGTGAGGGAGGAACTGAGGAAACGTGTTGTGAGGGAGGAATTAGAGAAGTGTTGTGAGGAAGGAACTAAAGAAAAGTGTTGTGAGGGAGGAACTAGAGAACAGTGTTGTGAGGGAGGAACTAGAGAAAAGTGTTGTGAGGGAGGAACTAGAGAACAGTGTTGTGAGGGAGGAACTAGAGAAAAGTGTTGTGAGGGAGGAACTGGAGAACACAGTTGTGAGGGAGGAACTAGAGAACAATGTTGTGAGGAAGGAACTAGAGAAAAGTGTTGTGAGGGAGGAACTAGAGAACAGTGTTGTGAAGGGAGAAACTAGTGAAAAGTTTTGTGAGAGAGGAACTAGAGAAAAGCGTTGTGAGGGAGGAAGTAGAGAACAGTGTTGTGAAGGGAGAAACTAGTGAAAAGTTTTGTGAGAGAGGAACTAGAGAAAAATTTTGTGAGGGAGGAAGTAGAGAACAGTGTTGTGAGGGAGGAACTAGAGAAAAGTGTTGTGAGGGAGGAACTGGAGAATAATGTTGTGAGGGAGGAACTAGAGAACACTGTTGTGAGGGAGGAACAGTAGAACAATGTTGTGAGGGAGGAACTAGAGAAAAGTGTTATAAGGGAGGAACTGGAGAATAGTGTTGTGAGGGAGGAACTAGAGAACACTGTTGTGTGTGAGGAACTATAGAACAATGTTGTGAGGGAGGAACTAGAGAAAAATGTTGTGAGGGAGGAACTAGAGAATAGTGTTGTGAGGAAGGAACTAGAGAAAAGTGTTGTGAGGGAGGAACTGGAGAACAATGTTGTGAGGAAGGAACTGGAGAACAATGTTGTGAGGAAGGAACTAGAGAAAAGTGTTGTGAGGGAGGAACTGGAGAACAATGTTGTGAGGGAGGAACTAAAGAAAAGTGTTGTGAGGGAGGAACTAGAGAACAATGTTGTGTGGGAGGAACTAGAGAACAATGTTGTGAGGGAGGAACTAAAGAAAAGTGTTGTGAGGGAGGAACTGGAGAACAATGTTGTGAGGGAGGAACTAGAGAAAAGTGTTGACAGGGAGGAACTAGAGAACAATGTTGTGAGGGAGGAACTAGAGAAAAGTGTTGTGACGGAGGAACTGGAGAAAAGTGTTGTGAGGGAGGAACTAGAGAACAATGTTGTGAGGGTGGAACTAGAGAAAAGTGTTGTGAGGGAGGAACTGAAGAACACAGTTGTGAGGGAGGAACTGGAGAAAAGTATTGTGAGGGAGGAACTGGAGAACACAGTTGTGAGGGAGGAACTGGAGAACAATGTTGTGAGGGAGGAACTAGAGAATAGTGTTGTGAGGGAGGAGCTAGAGAAAAGTGTTGTGAGGAAGGAACTGGAGAACAATGTTGTGAGGGAGGAACTAGAGAACAATGTTGTGAGGGAGGAACTGGAGAACACAGTTGTGAGGAAGGAACTAGAGAAAAGTGTTGTGAGGGAGGAACTGGAGAACACTGTTGTGAGGAAGGAACTAGAGAAAAGTGTTGTGAGGAAGGAACTAAAGAAAAGTGTTGTGAGGGAGGAACTGGAGAACACAGTTGTGAGGGAGGAACTAGAGAACAATGTTGTGAGGAAGGAACTAGAGAAAAGTGTTGTGAGGGAGGAACTGGAGAACAATGTTTTGAGGGAGGAACTGTAGAACACAGTTGTGAGGAAGGAACTAGAATAAAGTGTTGTGAGGGAGGAACTAGAGAAAAGTGTTGTGAGGAAGGAACTAAAGAAAAGTGTTGTGAGGGAGGAACTGGAGAACAATGTTGTGAGGGAGGAACTAGAGAACAGTGTTGTGAGGGAGGAACTGAGGAAACGTGTTGTGAGGGAGGAATTAGAGAAGTGTTGTGAGGAAGGAACTAAAGAAAAGTGTTGTGAGGGAGGAACTAGAGAACAGTGTTGTGAGGGAGGAACTAGAGAAAAGTGTTGTGAGGGAGGAACTAGAGAACAGTGTTGTGAGGGAGGAACTAGAGAGAAGTGTTGTGAGGAAGGAACTAGAGAAAAGTGTTGTGAGGAAGGAACTAGAGAACAGTGTTGTGAGGGAGGAACTAGAGAAAAGTGTTGTGAGGGAGGAACTGGAGAACAATGTTGTGAGGGAGGAACTGGAGAACAGTGTTGTGGGGGAAAACTATTGAACAGTGTTGTGAGGGAGGAACTAGAGAACAGTGTTGTGAGGGAGGAACTAGAGAAAAGTGTTGTGAGGAAGGAACTAGAGAACAGTGTTGTGAGGGAGGAACTAGAGAACAGTGTTGTGAGGGAGGAACTAGAGAACAGTGTTGTGGGGGAAACTATTGAACAGTGTTGTGAGGGAGGAACTAGAGAACAGTGTTGTGAGGGAGGAACTAGAGAACAGTGTTGTGAGGGAGGAACTAGAGAACAGTGTTGTGGGGGAAAATTATTGAACAGTGTTGTGAGGGAGGAACTAGAGAACAGTGTTGTGAGGGAGGAACTAGACAACAGTGTTGTGAGGGAGGAACTAGACAACAGTGTTGTGAGGGAAAACTAGTGAACAGTGTTGTGAGGGAGGAACTGGAGAACACAGTTGTGAGGGAGGAACTGGAGAACAGTGTTGTGAGGGAGGAACTTAAGAAAAGTATTGTGAGGGAGGAACTGAGGAAACGTGTTGTGAGGGAGGAATTAGAGAAGTGTTGTGAGGAAGGAACTAAAGAAAAGTGTTGTGAGGAAGGAACTAAAGAAAAGTGTTGTGAGGAAGGAACTAGAGAACAGTGTTGTGAGGGAGGAACTGGAGAACACAGTTGTGAGGGAGGAACTAGAGAAAAGTGTTGTGAGGGAGGAGCTGGAGAAATGTGTTGTGAGGGAGGAACTAAAGAAAAGTGTTGTGAGGGAGGAACTAGAGAACAGTGTTGTGAGGGAGGAACTGGAGAACACAGTTGTGAGGAAGGAACTAGAGAAAAGTGTTGTGAGGGAAGAACAGGAGCAATGTGTTGTGAGGGATGAACTGGAGAACAATGTTGTGAGGGAGGAACTCGAGAACAGTGTTGTGAGGGAGGAACTTAAGAAAAGTATTGTGAGGGAGGAACTGAGGAAACGTGTTGTGAGGGAGGAATTAGAGAAGTGTTGTGAGGAAGGAACTAAAGAAAAGTGTTGTGAGTGAGGAACTAGAGAACAGTGTTGTGAGGGAGGAACTAGAGAACAGTATTGTGAGGGAGGAAGTAGAGAACAGTGTTGTGAGGGAGGAACTAGAGAACAGTGTTGTGAGGGAGGAACTAGAGAAAAGTGTTGTGAGGGAGGAACTAGAGAAAAGTGTTGTGAGGGAGGAACTAGAGAAAAGTGTTGTGAGGGAGGAACTAGAGAAAAGTGTTGTGAGGGAGGAACTAGAGAACAGTGTTGTGAGGAAGGAACTAAAGAAAAGTGTTGTGAGGGAGGAACTAGAGAACAGTGTTGTGAGGGAGGAACTAGAAAACAGTGTTGTGAGGGAGGAACTAGAGAACAGTGTTGTGAGGGAGGAACTGAGGAAACGTGTTGTGAGGGAGGAATTAGAGAAGTGTTGTGAGGGAGGAACTAAAGAAAAGTGTTGTGAGGGAGGAACTAGAGAACAGTGTTGTGAGGGAGGAACTAGAGAAAAGTGTTGTGAGGGAGGAACTAGAGAACAGTGTTGTGAGGGAGGAACTAGAGAAAAATGTTGTGAGGGAGGAACTGGAGAACACAGTTGTGAGGGAGGAACTGGAGAACACAGTTGTGAGGAAGGAACTAGAGAACAGTGTTGTGAGGGAGGAACTAAAGAAAAGTGTTGTGAGGGAGGAACTAGAGAACAGTGTTGTGAGGGAGGAACTAGAGAAAAGTGTTGTGAGGGAGGAACTAGAGAAAAGTGTTGTGAGGGAGGAACTAGAGAACAGTGTTGTGAGGGAGGAACTAAAGAAAAGTGTTGTGAGGGAGGAACTAGAGAACAGTGTTGTGAGGGAGGAACTAGAGAAAAGTGTTGTGAGGGAGGAACTAGACAACAGTGTTGTGAGGGAGGAACTGGAGAACACAGTTGTGAGGAAGGAACTAGAGAAAAAGGTTGTGAGGGAGGAACTGTAGAACAATGTTGTGAGGAAGGAACTAGAGAAAAAGGTTGTGAGGGAGGAACTAAAGAAAATTGTTGTGAGGAAGGAACTAGAGAAAAAGGTTGTGAGGGAGGAACTAGAGAACAGTGTTGTGAGGGAGGAACTTAAGAAAAGTATTGTGAGGGAGGAACTGAGGAAACGTGTTGTGAGGGAGGAATTAGAGAAGTGTTGTGAGGAAGGAACTAAAGAAAAGTGTTGTGAGGAAGGAACTAAAGAAAAGTGTTGTGAGGGAGGAACTAGAGAACAGTGTTGTGAGGGAGGAAATAAAGAAAAGTGTTGTGAGGGAGGAACTAGAGAACAGTGTTGTGAGGGAGGAACTGGAGAAATGTGTTGTGAGGGAGGAACTAAAGAAAAGTGTTGTGAGGGAGGAACTAGAGAACAGTGTTGTGAGGGAGGAACTGGAGAACATAGTTGTGAGGGAGGAACTAGAGAAAAGTGTTGTGAGGGAGGAACTGGAGAAATGTGTTGTGAGGGAGGAACTAAAGAAAAGTGTTGTGAGGGAGGAACTAGAGAACAGTGTTGTGAGGGAGGAACTGGAGAACACAGTTGTGAGGGAGGAACTAGAGAAAAGTGTTGTGAGGGAGGAACTGGAGAAATGTGTTGTGAGGGAGGAACTAAAGAAAAGTGTTGTGAGGGAGGAACTGAGGAAACGTGTTGTGAGGGAGGAATTAGAGAAGTGTTGTGAGGAAGGAACTAAAGAAAAGTGTTGTGAGGGAGGAACTAGAGAACAGTGTTGTGAGGGAGGAACTAGAGAACAGTGTTGTGAGGGAGGAACTAGAGAAAAGTGTTGTGAGGGAGGAACTAGAGAAAAGTGTTGTGAGGGAAGAACTAGAGAAAAGTGTTGTGAGGGAGGAACTAGAGAACAGTGTTGTGAGGGAGGAACTTAAGAAAAGTATTGTGAGGGAGGAACTGAGGAAACGTGTTGTGAGGGAGGAATTAGAGAACAGTGTTGTGAGGGAGGAACTAGAAAACAGTGTTGTGAGGGAGGAACTAGAGAACAGTGTTGTGAGGGAGGAACTGAGGAAACGTGTTGTGAGGGAGGAATTAGAGAAGTGTTGTGAGGGAGGAACTAAAGAAAAGTGTTGTGAGGGAGGAACTAGAGAACAGTGTTGTGAGGGAGGAACTAGAGAACAGTGTTGTGAGGAAGGAACTAGAGAACAATTTCCAGGCTTAACTTTTAAAATTATTGTTATGGCCTAGTAATAGATGTTACCGAATAAATCGAATCCCATATTACATTAGCAATTAATAATTTAGCAAGGTCACATAACATGCTAATATATTAGATGTTTTGAAGGGTCTACTAAATTTGTGCGGACCTCCTTATTTTGGGAGAGGGGGGGGGGGGGAAGGGAAGGTTACCTATAATTTAGAATTTCAGAGGACGTCCAATATGATGACCTAATATACGATTTTGTTTTGTTTTGTTGGAATTAACTAAATTTTAGATTTGATTTGTCAAAGTTTTTCTATAGAAAAACGCAATATTAAGAGTTTTTGCACGTTTACAATGCATCTTTTATATTCTATATACGATGAAGTAGAGGGGTGTAAAATTGTTACAACATCATTACATTTTATTTTACGAAAAACAAATCTTTGAACAGAAGTGTTTATCATCTAGATCTCAGTTAAAATGGTAAAAAAATTATAGTTTTTTTGACGCTTTGATATTGCACTTTGAATAATAATAACAATTATATTATCATACCCTATAATTCCATATTTAACTTTAATTCGAAAGCTATTTACAGTGCAAACTATATATTAAAACATCTGGCTGCGATTACGCAATAATAAGTCAGGACGTTTTAAAGTAATTTTATTTAAGTGAAATTTTAAAAGTGGGTTTGGGCGGGGCTGGTTCAAAATCGACACAATTGGTAAGGGAGAATCTTAATTTTCTATTTTTGTAACCCATTAAAATATTTTATAGTTTGCAATGAAGGAGTGGAGCGACAAAGTCAAACCGCGTAGAGCACGGGTTCCCAACCTGGGGGTCGCGACCCCCCTGGGGGTCGCGAAGGTCTTTTTGGGGGGTCGCCAACTGGTATACTAAACCTTAGTAATTTGAAACAAAACATAAATATTTAGAAGAATTTTTGAAATTCGGCTTCATTAACATCACTGGAAATGTAATAGAGAAGAAACAAAGCGCACTGTACAAAGTTGTTCTCAGTCACGAATCTATGAAATCTTCAAAACTAAAACGTCAGTCGGATCACACCAAAAAAATATATGGAGTTCTTTCGTCGGTGAGAAGCTAGTTGCAAACGCCAGAGACTTGATCGAACAGGAAGTTTTCACCAGCATTAGTGCAAGCATCAAATGAAGTCGCGATAGAAAATGCCAAGCAAAAAAAAAAAGTAATAGGAGAAAATCTCATCAAACGCTGCATGTACGTAAATGTTAAATAACACCGTTTTATTGAAATTAAGCTTTCACCATTGTTTGCTTTTCAAGTTGATAAATCAATAAATCTATTGCTGGTCTGTGTCTATATTCATGCGGATGATAGCAAAGAAGAGTCAGTTGCTCTTTTGTGAAGATAGCATGGAGAAAATAAATACCTTTTTTGAAACTGGATGATTAAAATGGGTTAGAACGGTTGTGGAAAATATTTAGCTCCCTAACCACTGCCCTAACCAATCGACATCAAGAGTCCATTGCTAGTGTAAGTCGTAAATTATATAAAATCTGGAGCCTTCAAAGAACTGAGCAAAAACATTAATATAGATCACGAGGTTCTGCTCTTCTACACTACAGTACGCTGGCTGTCAAACGAAATGTTGTAAATTGTGTTTTTGAATTGAAATCTGAAATCAAACTGTTCTTGGAAGTGCAAAGGAAAAAATACTTTTTGGTATACTTAAAACGACATAGAGTGGTTGGAGAGAGCATCATACTTAGCAGATGTGTTCGAACATCAAGATAAGCTTAACCTGAAGCTTCAGGGAAAATGAACGAATATTATAACTTTCCATGATAATCTCGGGGCATTTTTATCAAAGCTGCAAAATCGGTAAAGAAAATAAATCTTGGAAATATTGTAAATTTGAGAAACTCTGCGGTGTGGTACATGAATCTGATTGTGAGATAATTACAATTTTGAAAGAAGCGATTTCTGGGCATCTTAAATCTCTTGAAAACGAACTGCATCGCTATTTCTCTGAGCTGAAAAAAGAAGAATCTGCATTTACGCATTACCCATTCCCTTCTTCCCTTGATGTTGCCAGCATTCCCGATGCATTACAAGATGAATTCTTTGATTTGCAGAATGATTCCGAGTAAGATGAAAAACTGCAGACACAATTTTGGTGTAGTATTCATCATTCATACCCAAACGTAAAATTGATTGACTTTTTGAGAATATATTTTCAACACTATTCTTCGATTAAAAACAAAATTAAGATAATTATAATGACATAGGTTGGCGTTAACAAAAACTATTTTTAATTAAAAACTTAACCACGAAGTTTTAGTGAATAGTATGCAATTTTACTCATGCTATTAAAACAGTTATCAAGAGTAGTTCATATTGAAAGTCTACTAGAAAATCTTATTTTAGTGCTTATTAATTTCCATACTAATTTCGGCTTTTTAATTCTATGGGGGTCGCGGGTCACTTACTTTTTATAAAAGGGGGTCGCCACTCGAAAAAGGTTGGGAACCACTGGTCTACACTGTAGACTTTAGTAATGGATGATCACTAATTGCCAATAAGAGAGGAACTAATGGAGAGTGCTTTTTTTATTATAAAATATTAAATGTTTTATAAGCTGCAATTGTTTAATATTGAAAAATAATTAATTTAAAAAAATAAAACACGAGTTTATCATCTAGATCACAATTAATACTTTAAAAATACTTAATGTTAATTTTTCTTAACACAATGTTCTGTACTCTACTTTAAATAACAATAAAATAAATTTTCAAATCTAATAATTCATTTTGAAAAACTTTTTGCTTTACGAACTAGAAGCCTTATTTAATTTTTGTGGATTTTCAATTTCTAAAGGGGGTGGGGTAGGGGGGGGGGGGAAGGGGGGGGGGGGGAAGATCACTGATGTATTGTAAAGAAAAACCCGGAAAAGAGTGTTTAAAGGACTGTGTGAACATTGTGGTAAACGAGGGGCTAGTAAGGTAGAGGAGTATTAAACATTTTTAAAAACATTTTTAACATTTTAAAACGACGTAGCACGGGAAGTAATTAATTCACGCAATACAAGTTTATAAATTTAGTATGTTTGCTGTAAGCAAGCAATAGAGAAAAGAAGAATAGAGGATTTAGCTGATATGCCCATATGAGTTCTTAAAATAGACTATGGTGGACGCGTGTTAAATAAGGGGAGGGGTTTCACATGTATAACCTCGGTTGTATTTGTGGTATGCAGATGTATTTGTGGTATACTGATGTGTAGCCTCAGCTGTATTTGTGGTATGCTGATGTGTAACCACACCTGTATTTGTAGTTTGCTGATGTTAAACAGCTGTATTTTTGGTATGCGGATGTGTAGCCTCAGCTGTATTTGTAATATGTTGATGTATAACCACGGCTGTATTTGTAGCAAGCTGATGTGTAACCACAGCTGTATTTGTAGTATTCTGATGTGTATTCACAGCTGTATTTGTGGTATACTGATGTGTAACCCCACCTGTATTTGTGATATACTGATTAGTAGCAAGCTAATGTGTAACCACACCTGTATTTGTAGTTTGCTGATGTGTAGCCTCAGCTGTATTTGTGGTCGGCTATTGTGTAGCCACAGCTTTATGTATGGTAGGCTGATGTGTAACCACCGAGGTATTTGAGATATGCTGATGGCTCATCTATATTTGTGGTAGGCTGATGTCTTAGCTCCAATATGTGGTATGCTGATGTATAACCTCAGCTGTATTTGTGGTTTGCTGATGTGTAGCCTCAGTTGTATTTATGATATGCTAATGTGTAACCTCAGTTGTATTTGTGGTATGCTGATACGGGTTTTGTGTTTTTTCTTCAAATGTAAGTACTTTGATATTAAATTCAACATGTAAACTCCTCCACCAGTTCACACGCGTCCACAAAAGTTGATTTTTAAACTGTTCAAAACAGTCTATAGTTCATGCACATACTTCCATAAAATTACTTAACTCAGATATACACAAATCATTTTTTAAAATAACTTAGTAAAAATAATAATTTCTGTAGCCAAACCCTTACGGGATAGGCCTATGCTCCGTTTTTTTCTTCTATTTTTAACAATTTAAGATGTAAAGCTTTTTGAATACTTTTACCATAAACATTTTATTACAAATTGGGGTGGGGATTGGAGATTGGAAAGTGTGGTATACTGAACATATTATTACAAGTTGGGGTGGAAAATAAGTAATTTATAAAAACAAATTGAGATGTATTGTGTCATTTAATTAATTAGCCAATCTCACAGCTTTAGATGTATTTGTGGTATGTTGATGTGTAGCCTCATCTGTATTTGTGGTAAGCTGATGTGTAACCACACTGTATTTGTGGTAAGCTGATGTGTAACCACACTGTATTTGTGGTAAGCTGATGTGTTACCGCACAGTATTTGTGGTAAGCTGATGTGTAACCACAGCTGTATTCGTGGTAAGCTGATGTGTAATTACACCTGTATTTGTGGTATACTAATGTGTAACCACACTGTATTTGTGGTAAGCTAATGTGTTGGCACAACCACTTAGTGAAAAGATCAATGCTTTAAGGAGATGTGATGCTAGTTACTCTAAAAAAATTGAACCTTGAATATACCTGAAATGTACCTTGGTTGGGTAAAGCTGCTAGCTCTACCACACCTTACAACCTTAAAAAAAAACACTTCTACATCGGTCTGTGTATAACCATTCACTTTGCTATGTCAGACCCTCCTTACAACTTAGGAGTGTTTTCCCAAATTTAATATCCAGGTAATGACTTCTTAGTTGAAATAAAACTAGGTCTATATCTGCCCCCTATTTAGACAGCTCTACTTAGAATTAAAATACTTTAACTTTACCACTATTCAAAGTATCTCCCTACTATTCATAAAAATCAATATGGGCACAATTATTCTGAACGATATTACTACAATGTATCAAAAACAATATCTTGAAGTTTATTCTAGAAGTTGTTCTTACAGTGTATGAAAAACAGTACGTGCTTTCTTATTCTTAAGTATGCTCATATAATGCATCAAAATAAACATATTCAAAGGATGCTCCTACAATTTAACACAAACAGTATGGGCTTTATTACACTACAAATGACCATATATTTCACCAAAGATGCCCCAAAAATGTATAATAATAATACGGGAATAATTACCCGTTAGATGCCCTTAAAATGTATTATAGTAAACATGTACATAAAAGCTTCAGAGGCCCCCAACGTTAGACACAATGATGATTGGTATAATAACTGTTGGAGGCCCTTCGAATGAATTATATGAATATAAGCATAATTACTTTCAAGATGCCGTTACAGTATACAAAACGAAGATGGGTATACTTACTAAATGGATGCCTTTAAAATGTAAAGAGCATATTACTGGATGCCCTTAGCATATAATTTAAAGAATACACGAATAATTACTTTAAAAATGCCCCTAAAGTGTATCAAATAAATATGGATATAATTACTTTACGAATGCAAACAAATATGTAAATAATATAACATGTTACTTGCGTGGGGTTCTTACAAGTTCTACGCCGTAGCTGTCACACAACACAACAGATGGTCTTAAGGCCACAAGGTAGAGCTGGACGGGAGATAACTCGTGTCTCCACCAGTCACAGGGTGCAGGTACGTGTGGAGAGTCTCAACCAGTCACAGGGTGCAGGTACGTGTGGAGAGTCTCAACCAGTCACAGGGTGCAGGTACGTGTGGAGAGTCTCAACCAGTCACAGGGTGCAGGTACGTGTGGAGAGTCTCAACCAGTCACAGGGTGCAGGTACGTGTGGAGAGTCTCCACCAGTCACAGGGTGCAGGTACGTGTGGAGAGTCTCAACCAGTCACAGGGTGCAGGTACGTGTGGAGAGTCTCCACCAGTCACAGGGTGCAGGTACGTGTGGAGAGTCTCAACCAGTCACAGGGTGCAGGTACGTGTGGAGAGTCTCAACCAGTCACAGGGTGCAGGTACGTGTGGAGAGTCTCAACCAGTCACAGGGTGCAGGTATGTGTGGAGAGTCTCCACCAGTCACAGGGTGCAGGTATGTGTGGAGAGTCTCAACCAGTCACAGGGTGCAGGTACGTGTGGAGAGTCTCAACCAGTCACAGGGTGCAGGTACGTGTGGAGATACCGGAACCTCCGCTGACGAGGGTGGGGCGAGACGTGGTTTATAATTCCACACTCGCACTTTCCTCGGCTGGTGCCCTTACCTGGGGAAACAATGGGCTCTCCTGGGTCGGTTAACAAATTGTTTTAACGGTGATCACCACGTCAAAGGTGTCTGGTGAATCAGCTTTGTTCGGTTGGGCTGAGGTGCGCGTCTGACAATTTATGCTTAGTTTTATTGCCTGTGAGATTGCTTTAAAGGGAGGGGGTGGGGAGAGGGAAGGTGAAAGTTGTCTTTTGTCGTCTAAGTTTAGTTTGACTTGAATTGTATTTAACGTGACCTGGGGGGGGGGGGGAGGGTTAGTTTTACAGAGGACGTGATTATCTAGGTCAGCAGTTTGTAGATGAAACAAGGTGGTAGGGTGAGCGTGTACCGAGGAATGGGGAGGGTGGGGATGAACTGTTGGTTTACAAATGATGTGATCAAATAGGCCTTTGGTTTCGGACTACTGTAAGGGTGAGGTGTGGGGTGGGTGGTTGTGACTACTTTAAATGTGATTTGCGGGGTGGGTGGTTGTGACTACTCTAATGGTGATGTGTGCTGTGGGTGGTTCGGACTACTTTAAATGTGAAGTGTGGGGTGGGTGGTTGTGACTACTTTAAATGTGAAGTGTGGGGTGGGTGGTTGTGACTACTCTAATGGTGATATGTGGGGTGGGTGGTTGTGACTACTTTAAATGTGAAGTGTGGGGTGGGTGGTTGTGACTACTCTAATGGTGATATGTGGGGTGGGTGGTTGTGACTACTGTAATGGTGTGTGTTTAGCAGCAGAAGTGTGAAGGTAACAGAATGTGAATCCACTCTTTTCTATTTTACTTTAGTTACGTATTCTTTTTTAAAACATTTTCAAATAAATGAGAAATAACTGGGGAAGGTCGAATTTACCTTATAAACAAGAAAAATTCACACACACACACAAACACAAAAAAAACGTATCCATCAATAATCTTTATATGACTATTAGCTCGACCCCCAAAATGTCATTTAATGAGTGACGTCCACTGGTGTTCATTTCAATTCTTTTCCTTTCAAATTTTAATTTCTAAACACTTTCTAAATCAGGATATGAAATTTCACATATTAAACTTGTAGCCTAAAGTAATGTATATGAAATTACTTTTGAGGCTTAATTAGTCTTATAAAAAATATTTGTACACAGTCCTCGGATTCTAAAATGTTTAAAAACTTTTAGTTTGGAGCAAAATAGACAAGGGCAGTAAATGCGAGTGACTTAAAATGTGTTGACTTTAAAGGGTTAGCTTTTTCTTATTAAAGAAAAAATTAACACTAAATTGTGTAATAAATCTTGTGTATTTTCCGTACTAAGTTCATGTTGAATGTCTTTTATCCATTTTGCAAATTGTCACAATTACAACTCTTGCTTGATCACAATATTTGCATATTTTAAGAGTTATTGTTAAAGAACAACTTATTACTGTAGGCCCAATTATATAATATTAAATAATTGTAAAGGGAGCTGCCTGTAGCTTTCATAATCTGAGTCAACTTTTTAAGTGCGCAAAATTGCGCATTTCAGGTTTAAGTATTTCCGACACGTTGTACACATATTCTAATCGCACATAGATCTAGATCTATCTTGGGTCGAAACATTTTGACAACAAATAGGCATACACCAAGGCTGGGCTATTTTTTGTTTTTCTTTGGTGGTAGTTTTGGTTGTAGTCTATGGCTTGTAATGCTCCCCTCTCGAACCTAATTATTTATTAAAGCTTCAACCAAGACTGAAGCACAGATGGATAAAGTTCTGCTGCTTTCAACACTTCTCATTTGTATGGTTTACTTACCAGGTACGCTTGTGGTTTTATTTAAATATTTTCTGCATATTATTTTATCCTTCGACGATTTTCATGCTAAAGACCAACCACATTTTTCCATATTCACGAGTAAAGAATAGAGTTAAGTACTCTTAAAATCTAATAGCATTTTCAAATGGAGTTGACCGAGTTGACGAGAAACCTTCTATCATATTGAATGATATTGTTGACATGGATTAAAAACGTGCTTTTTTACTTTCTCGTATATACAAAGTATAGAGAAAGTCTTGTAATCGTAGAAAAATGTTTTTTTTATAGATTTTTCCAAATCTCGACGTTTTACAATCTTGTCCGTATGTCTGTGTGTGTGTATGTGTGTGTGTCTGTAAACACGATAACTTGGGTACCGTTACAGCTATGCTGATGAAATTTCATATATATGTATTTTTATCAAAATCGTAGATGCCTATCAAATTTTGAGCGATTTCCGTTTTTCACAATGAAATACGCCGTCTGGTTCGGTTTTTAGTCAAGCAGGTTTTTTTTTTCGAACGCTCCTGGGCATTAGTCTACAACCTTACAAAGTTTGAGAATGTGTCGAACGGGGAAAATATATTTTCATATAAATCAATTTTATAAGGCGGCGGTCAGTCGCGCTCAGCTTTCACCCACTTGTGGACTTGGTGACCAATATGCATTTTCCATTGTTCTAGTCACCTGACGCGGATACCTGCAAATTTTTAAGCGCGCTCCGGCTGCCCTAAACATCCGCTGACCAATTTGCTTTATATATATATATATATATATATATATATATATATATATATATATATATATATATATATATATATATATATATATTTCTGTCACACAATACGATTTGATACAACTGGTGTTAAAATGTTAGAACGCGGTTTTTCTCGGTCGCTGTTTCTTAAAAGTATTTATTTTACAGTTACATAATGGAAGCACAAAACAGTCACATCAGTACATAAAGGCTTGTAGCCGTTTCTTATCTTTGAATGTTTATGATTCAAAACTGCAGCTTAAAATGAGCTTTTAATTTCTTTTTCTACCCTTTTGTCGCACCATAGGGTCGGCGCCCAGGGTGGCCGCCCTTCCGCCATCCTCCCACCTTTCTAACTACGCCTCTGCTCCGCTTGAAATAAAGTTAAGCTCGTGGACCATCAACTAGCTAGGTAATTTATCCCCTACAAAAGTATTCAAGTTCGCGCTGGCAAAAGAATGTAAAAGACAACGGAAAAACTGCTTAAGTTTTATAGGATTAACATGTTTATTTGCTGTTTTTAATACAAAGGTAACGTAGTTATTTTAACTTACACTAAAAATATTTTTTTCCCTACAGATATGTTAAACTGCTTTAAAAAATATCCTATGGAAATCACAGGATATGAGAAAGACTGTGTTAATTATAGTTGCCGCTACACCGGAAAAATAGAAGGGTATATTGGAGTCCACGAACTGATTTTGGATCCCAATGAATGCAAACAGAGAATAGCTGTTCGCGTTTGCCCAAGGTGGGAACGCTGTTTTAATGGCTCTGCGCCTTGGATACCGGTTAGTTTGCATAAAAATATTTCGTTTTCACTTTAGTCGTATAGATGAAATAATTGAAATCTTGCTGAAAAATAGTATAAGATTTAGACAGTTTTTTTTTTAATTGTTTCAAATAGTGTTTAGTTACCGAAAATATCTAAATATAAAAAAAATATTTAATCTTAGGTAAAGCCCGTAAATAATAAAACAGGTTTTGTTTAACAAGATGTATTTTTTTTTAAATCGCACCAGATATTTTTTTTAAAATGTATATACGATTTCGAGATTTTTCACCGTTGCTTTCTTTAGATGAAAGAAATTTTATAGCCTACATAGATATAATATCTTATTCTTTTGATTTTTTTTTTTTTTTACAAATTTCGGTTGATAAGCATTTGGGGGAAAAGGTACTTAACAGTATTTCTGATTCCTTAAAACGATTAGCTTTTTTGGACCATTTTGTTTCAAATTTTTTCAAGACGTTCCATACAGTAGGCCTACACTGTGACATAAAATGTGACTATATTCATTTTTAATTAACTATTTCAAAATGCATAGAAAACGTTTTATTAATAACAACATTTTATGTAATAAGCACTAAAAAATTTCATAAAAACGTTTTAATAACAAGTTTTTATGTAATAATGCACTAAAAAGTAGAAAATAAATTATACACTACTATTTAAATTACTATAAAGAAAAGCGTGGGTCACTTTAGTATCTATTGGATACCTTTACTAATATTTAGGGGGAGATAAACAGACGCAAATGTCCGAAAAACACATGTTTGAGATCGTTTTTGTTCTTTTAAATTTCTAAGATTTAATAAAATAAGTTGACAATCACTTTACGATTTAAAACAAAAGTAAATAAAAAAATTATTTACTGCTATGCAACTGAAAAAAAGACAAGTAATAGACACTTGTGCATACGTCGACTAATTAAAAAAATATAGCATGTATAAAAATGTATTTTATTTTTCTTAAATTTATGAAGCAGATGGTCCTTCCAATAATTTAATGCAAATATTGATTAATTTATAAAATGTATAATTCCATTCTTTGAAGTTAAAAACAAATGGAACTATTCACCTTTTACTGGAAATACATAACACTTGGTGCGAGCATGCCGCATGTTTAATGTTGCGCGTTCACAAGCCTTATACTTTAGATAATTTATTTGTTTGGTATATATAGGGTGTAGGGTTAATGGACTGAGGGGTTGTATTTATAATGTAAGGGGATATATTTTGTGTTGTGTGAAGCGTGCTATGTAAGGTGATAGATTGTGTGTGGTGTAAAGCGTGCTATGTAAGGTGATAGATTGTGTGTGATGTGAAGCGTGCTATGTGAGGTGATAGATTGTGTGTGGTGTGAAGCGTGATATGTAAGGTGATAGATTGTGTGTGATGTAAAGCGTGCTATGTAACGTGATAGTGTGTGGTGTGAAACGTGCTATGTAAGGTGATAGATTGTGTGTGGTGTAAAGCGTGCTATGTGAGGTGATAGATTGTGTGTGATGTAAAGCGTGCTATGTAAGGTGATAGATTGTGTGTGATGTGAAGCGTGCTATGTAAGGTGATAGATTGTGTGTGGTGTAAAGCGTGCTATGTGAGGTGATAGTGTGTGGTGTGAAACGTGCTATGTAAGGTGATAGATTGTGTGTGGTGTAAAGCGTGCTATGTAAGGTGATAGATTGTGTGTGATGTGAAGCGTGCTATGTAAGGTGATAGATTGTGTGTGGTGTAAAGCGTGCTATGTGAGGTGATAGTGTGTGGTGTGAAACGTGCTATGTAAGGTGATAGATTGTGTGTGGTGTAAAGCGTGCTATGTGAGGTGATAGATTGTGTGTGATGTAAAGCGTGCTATGTAAGGTGATAGATTGTGTGTGATGTGAAGCGTGCTATGTAAGGTGATAGATTGTGTGTGGTGTAAAGCGTGCTATGTGAGGTGATAGTGTGTGGTGTGAAACGTGCTATGTAAGGTGATAGATTGTGTGTGGTGTAAAGCGTGCTATGTAAGGTGATAGATTGTGTGTGGTGTAAAGCGTGCTATGTAAGGTGATAGATTGTGTGTGGTGTAAAGCGTGCTATTTAAGGTGATAGTGTGTGGTGTGAAACGTGCTATGTAAGGTGATAGATTGTGTGTGGTGTAAAGCGTGCTATGTAAGGTGATAGATTGTGTGTGGTGTAAAGCGTGCTATGTAAGGTGATAGATTGTGTGTGTTTTGAAGCGTGCTATGTGAGGTGATAGATTGTGTGTTTGGTGTGAAGCGTGCTATGTAAGGTGATAGATTGTGTGTGTTTTGAAGCGTGCTATGTGAGGTGATAGATTGTGTGTTTGGTGTGAAGCGTGCTATGTCAGATGTAAGGTAATAGATTGTGTGTGGTGTGAAGCGTGCTATGTGAGGTGATAGATGGTGTGTGGTGTGAAACGTGCTATGTGAGGTGATAGATGGTGTGTGTTGTGAAGCGTGCTATGTGAGGTGATAGATTGTGTGTGGTGTGAAACGTGCTATGTGAGGTGATAGATGGTGTGTGTTGTGAAGCGTGCTATGTGAGGTGATAGATTGTGTGTGGTGTGAAACGTGCTATGTGAGGTAACGGGATGTGAGTCGAAAGGTGTGGGGTTTATTAGTGAAATATATTCTGTTAAATTCTACTCCATTTTTTTATTTAACACTTTGCTATACTTTATTATTCTACGATCTAAACCATTCTACTCCATTCTACGGTATTATTATTTTCAGTACTGTGATCTATACGTACATTGCTGGGAGCCGGAAGTCTGCGCTGAAACGAACAATTTCCCCTGCTACTGCTCAGGAACTTTGCCTGTTAAATTCAAGTTTTTCTCTATGGCAGAAAATGCTTTATATCGGCTTGAAGCGACAGACCCATTTGATTATGGAAAAATACTTTATGTCGGCAATATATTCGATTCATCAATGAAACCAGGTAGCCATATTTAAAAAAAAACATTTTTGTTAATTTAACAAATAGTTCTAATGTTTAATAAAGATGGGTGTTAACTTAGTTATTTTAACAGGGAAGTAATATGGAGAGGAAATACTGATGTATTGGGCACACTCGTAGGAAGAAAGCTGACAGTTGCAATTAATAGCAAAAAGTTTAGAAAATAGTTTAGAATCAGCTGCAATCTTCCCTTGAAGTAATATATGAGGCGAATCACTTTTTCGCCGCTTTTAGCTTATAAAAGACTATTTTAATTAATTCTTTTAATGTTTCTTTGTTAATATTACAAGTAACTCCAGAATGTACATAGAGTAGGAAACTATGGTGAGGTCGTTCGATATGTTAGTATGGGGGGTGGGGGATGTAATAAAAAAAATTGTTTGCAATCTGACGCACTCTACTCGTTGGAGAAAAATAAATAAGATATCAAATTTTTAATTATTGTTTTATCAAAGCCTTTTGATCTGTAGAATCATCCACACACAATCCTCACACAATCATTCATCTTACACCGTACAGACCACTGCTGATTACCCCAACACATACGTACACATACATTACACGCGGGGTAAAAAAAAATTTCACACTAACACACTGCAAACCGTATACGTTTTGCGTAGATCAACACGTGTATTTAACTGCGTATTATGATAGACATTTTTTTTTCAAAAAACACAAAATTGGAAACATAACAAATATATAGGAAATTAAATTGGGGAATGGGGCTATTTGACATTCATTAAAGAATAAACACCTACCGATTAAAATATTTAGAGAGAATTTTGATAGAACCATATTACCATAAATTAGAACAATAGTACATGGTTAGCTTTTTACAAAGAAACGCTAGGAAAATTCTAAAGAAACAATAATATTGCTAGGGAAGCCACCAAAAAAAAATTCGATATCTAAAAAAAAAAAACAACAAGCGACACTCTTTATACAAACAATACAATAGATATAAAAGATACATTTAGAAACATACAATAAACCATATAAATGACATGTGTGAAGCAAACAAATAGCACATTTTGGTCTCTAATTAACTTGCTGTCTACTGACTATAAAATAAATAAATTGGGACCTAAAGGGCTATAACAATTAAATTCAGAGATTTCTATGAAAAACACACCACATTCCTCTAGCTGCTATAACGACGACTGAAGGAACAAGCAAGGACTGACACACTACCTAGAGGTTTAGGTGGAATAGGGTTATAAACATAAAACACGCCCTAAAAATATCTCCCAAACACGGTCTTTCGTTGACTTTTGCGACCCATAGGTTTATGCTTGACGTTTATCAGGTATGCCACGGTTTCCAATATAAGTATAGATAAATACTTGACATGGGTTAGGATCTAAATTCATTTGAAAACTCTTCCGACAGATAATTGGGACCCAGTGGACAATCTTGGGTTCGCCTGGAGGGAAAAAGATTATTCTCATTCAACCAACGGAGAACAACAATTACATTCAGGTAATGCGTTTTATGTCACGTAGGTTATTTATAATGTGCATGCAAGCAAAATAACATAAGTGGTGATTACCCATCTATGGCCTGTTACGTTACATCGCAGAAAGGCATCAGCATTTTTGAGAAGTCAGATTGACGCTAAAAACGCAACTCTCAAATAACGTCAGCGTTATGTTTGTGTTGATGCTGCAGTAAACAAATAAGTTTTACGCTGAGACTGAAGTGTTTTAAATAATGATGTTGTATAACGTCTATCATTTTATTTGTTTTACGCATTTTCATGTCTTAAACCTTTTATATGAAGTGCTATTTAAAATAAACCGGGAGTGATCTCCCCTAAACTTTCTCGGATATTCTTATATAAAACAACAGGGGATGGCAACTCGGGATATAGACATGATTTTTAATCCATTTTAAATACTTAAACTTTTACAATAGAATAAAATCTCGTAGAAAAAAAAATGCACACCAAGTTAAATCCAAACAAAGTGTGAATTATAGTGCGGAATATTATTAGTACTTCATAAATTCACATCCGTTATATGAGAAATCGGAAATAGCGTAAATTACCTCTTCCGTTTAACGGAAATTACTCAACATTTGATAGACTGCAGAGAACTAGATTTTTTACTTACATATTGTAACAGTCAAATGTAGGGTGAATGTATGTTTCGAGTGGAGGTGTAAAATGGCGATATAAATCTAAAATATATTGTGGGTGGGCGCATGCGCAAAAAGAAAGTGGAAGTAGAGAGAAAGCGGGAAAAAGAAATGGCGTTGTTTGGTAATGAAGCTGCTGTATCTTTGAATCAATAAAATTGTGTAAATTACCAAGACAAGAGTTGTTTGGTGTTATCCATCAGGCCTTAATATGCAATAACACAACAGTGATGCGGTTGGTATTTGTATTGAGTTTGTGCCATGAAGTTGACAGTACAAAAAGGCCGTGACGCATATGAAAATTCATTTATCTATCTGAAATAGTACTCAAGTTATAGGCTATCGAAAAATTGAAAGTAGAAAAAGTTCCACTTCCGGTTATCGGCAATCGCTCAAAAGTTGATACGGATCTACGATTTTGATAAAAGACTTATATATGAAATTTCATCAACCTAGCTGTAACGGTACTCAAGTTATCGTGTTTGCAAACACACACAGACACACAGACATACGGACAAGATTGCAAAACTATGTTTTTTTCAACTCAGAGAGGTATAAAACGTCGAGATTTGCAAAAATCGCGATTTTTTTTTTGGCCATCCGCCGTAGCGTTATATATGAATATTCGAGAAAGTTTAAGGAGATTACTCCCGGTTTATTTTTTGGAAAAATTGCAGGTGTAAAGCGTGTGTTTGATTGTAGTGGAAATTAACTTTGACGATAGTTAAAAAATACAATTATAAATAAATTTGACGACAATTTTCTAGACCCCTATTTGGTCCCCCACCCCCTTCCCCATTCGCCAAATTACACTTTGGAGGATTGGTCGAACAGCTACGTGTCATCTATTTTACACTACAATTTCTGTAATGGATTTTTATGTTTGTGGAAGAGCGTGGTATAGTGACTGTAAAATAAAGATAATCGTACCGCAGCTACAGTATTTTTTACAAACCAATTATGATAGCAAAAATGCAAGAAAATTGCATTCAAATTTTAAAAAAAAATTAATTATGTACGTGACGCCCTAAACGGCATGGCCCCCTCACCGCACTTCAGGGACTGGCGGCACTGTAGTTCCGCCCCTCTGTACAATCGAATAAAAATAATTTAAATTACTGAAAAAGAAAAACATCAACCGTTCAGTAAAGTTATGTGGGGGCATAGTGGTCTATCGGTAGGACGCGCGCAATGATAACTACAGCAATCACAAGGAGGTCGTCCCACTACCGAACAGGCCGTTGTGTGATATGATAACTACAGCAATCACAAGGAGGTCGTCCCAATACCGAACAGGCCCTTAAGTGATAAACATCTAGCGTAAACCTATGAGTCGCAAAAGCCCACGAGAGACCGTGTTTGGGAGATATTTAAAAAAAAATTTCAACCCTATTCCATTCTGCTTGCCCATGAAGCGACAATTTAACTGCTAAAGAGATTGAAAATTGTGTCAATTTAAAAAAAAATAATTCCTACATTTTTTAATGACTATTGTAGAATAGTAGTTTTATGATTTACTTCTTCGTTCTTAATTGGGGTACGACAAATTCCCGAAAGACATTCGGTCAAGTGTCCATTCGGGTATTTGTCGCATTCGGGCAAATTTCCATTCGGGAAATTGGCCTTCGGGCAAACGGCATTCGGGCAAGTGGCTTTCGGGAAAACGTCCGGCTCCCCTTAATTGCTATGTTGGAATGTAATTTTTACCAACAGAACTATTACATTTCAATGTATGTCCCATACAGCCAGTTGACTCTGATTTTAACATGTTTTCTTTCTGGATTAAGTTCCGTAACACTTGCCCAACTTCAACAAACTATAAAGATGTTGAACCTCAACTATCCAGCGGCTCGAACTCGAGACTTTTAGGTTTAACTTGTCTTACTTTTAAACATGTTAAAAAGAGCATAGAGATCATTTTTAAAACTTGTGTTTGAAATAAATATATTTTTTTACATATTCAACAGAGTTTGCCTTCTTGGGAATCGGAGCTCTATGTGTCCTCCTACTAGCCTAGAGAAAACTTGCTCAGGAGTATTCCAGATATAGCGGCACACTCATTACAGGGGGGGGGGGGTGTTCGTACTTTTGTAAAACGTTTTACAAGGAGTGGTGTAAATAGGAAGAATTATTACAATTTATTATTAAAAGAAATTAAACTAAATATATTTGTTGCAGCTATTGAGAATTTTATAAACGTTATTGTTTAAGCTATAAAGACATATAGCCAATCTACATTTTCTTAACATAGATTCGGAAAAAAAAATATGTTACTATTTTTACCGTTAATATTTTACACGAAAGAATTGTTTTTAAATTCCATATTGTGAGTGGCGATAGGGAGACAGAAATATTAGGAAATATATTTGTGTCTGATTTTCTTTTAATTGATGAGGTGGGTAATGCACGGAAAGGGGTAGAGGAAATGGTGTTATATATGTAAGACTCGAGTATGAAACCAAATCAACAAAGCTATATGCATTACTAAAGATTTTTCAGTAAATAATATGTTGAAATTATGGCTGTTTTTTTTTTAAAGTATTTGTATAATTATTTCATTATCACATTAATTAGAAATAATGTTCTGCGTTTGTTTGCAATGAACATTTTTGCTAGCATACACAAGGTTTATTTGTTCAAAATAATATATGCAGTTTTTATAAACACAAATGAAAGGCAAAGAGTTAAATCAGATAAGCTGTGCGCAATGTAGAAGAAGCTTTTACTTACGGCATTACACTGTTGAATTCAACATCTCTCTTGGACGGTTGATGCCTATTAGCCGTATGTCACCGAACTGGTATTCATATTGATTAAACCCTAAGAGATAATAACTGAAGCGCTCCGTACTCTTAAACCTGTAACAGCTTTCAATGAAGTATAGAGGTTGAAATTTTTCGCTCTCCGAATTGCTTAAACGTTCATTTTGTCCCTTGTTACCCTATAAAAACAAAGAGGTAAAAATATTGGAGTAGGTAACATAGTTTTAAAATATCATTGTTTGCATTTTAAAATTTATTTTAATTCAAAATTTAAATAAAATTATGAAAGTTTTAAAACAATTTTGCTCTCGCTATTCTTTTTTCTGATTTAATAAATTTAAATGACTCCAATTCAGATCAAAATAAATAAACTGGTAGTGATCTCCCCTAAACTTTCTCGAATATTCTTATATAAAACAACAGGGGATGGTAACTGGGGATATAGTTATGATTTTTAATCCATTTTAAATACTGAAACTTTTAAAAATAGAATAGAATCTCAGTAAAAAACAATTGCGCACCAAGCGAACGCCTAATAAAGGTGTGTATAATGGTGCGCAATAGTATTAGTACTTTAAAAATTTACATTAGTTTTTTGAGAAATCGGAAGTAGCGTAAATTACTACTTCCGGTCAACGGAAATTACTCAAAATTTAACAGAAGGTAGAGAATTAGATCTTTTACTTACATGTGAAATTTCATTTATCTATCTGAAATAGTACTCAAGTTATAGGCTTTTGAAAAATTCAAAGTAGAAAAAGTACCACTTCCGGTTGTCGGAAATCGCTCAAAAGTTGATACAGATCTACGATTTTAATATAATACTTATATATGAAATTTCATCAACCTAGCTGTAACGGTACTCAAGTTATCGTGTTTACACACGGACAGACACACACACAGACAGACACACACACACACACACAGACATACGGACAAGATTGCAAAATTATGTTTTTCCGTATCAGTGAGGTGTAAAACGTCGAGATTTGTAAAAATCTCGATTTTTTTTTTTTGCACGATTACAATACTTTCTCTATACTACGTATATACGAGAAAGTAAAAAGGTACATCACACATTTATCCAAGAATAGTAATAACTGAAACTGTACTTGGAGGTCGAATAGCAGAGCGTTTGCCTACAAAACCGAAAGTCTCGAGTTCGGGTCCCTGGCTAGATCGAAAGCACGTCACTTAGTCCATCCAAATTTGATGGATACCTGACTTAGGTTAGGGAAAGTAAAGGCGGCTGGGCATTTTGACCACACTATCCCCTTGTATGCCAAGGTCACAGAAACAGTTAAACTCTGCTTTATCTGCCACGTAGACCGCAAGGTCCGAAAGGAGATTTTTTAAAAAGAGTGAAAAGTGATTCAAGTAACCCCAAAAAAAAAAAAACCAACAAAAATATTTATTGTTGTGATAAAGGGAACATTTTAATAACTAGAGAAAACATACGCAGTGCTAAGTGAAACATTCAAAACCTGGAGGAAGCATACAATTACAAAGGTTAAAGTGGGTAACGTAATCAAGTAACATGTTTTCATGTTAAACAAAACAAAACGAATAAAATAAATAGAAGAAATTTTCTCTGCCTTAAACTGTTGTGGGCATCTCCTAATATTACAATATGTAAGATTACATGTGGCATTTCTAAAAATATTGTTATATTTTTATATCATTGCACTGGAAAATATTTAAACATCTATAATATTTCCAATAACTAAAAAAAGATGAATACTAATGTCAACATTTAAATTTCGGTTACAAAGTGATAATCATGAAATACGGATTTACATTTTTTTTTAAACAGAGCAACCTTTCCCAGTAAACATTACATGCCCTGATCTGACCAAACTTTGAATTGATAAGCACCATAAAAACACTTTTTAAGGAATAAAAATTAATGTTTAGATAAAAGAACTTACATGTTCAAAGTCTTTAAGGCTGGAAGCTTTTATACCTGAAAATAAAGTGAATCTCTTACTGACTCTTACACAATCTGGTGAAACATGCTAAAACTAAAGCAGCCATGGCTCATCTCGTGTTTAATAGATAGAAGAGAGAAAACTGAAATATTAGACTAATCAAGGAGAATTGGATTCTGGTGTGGTCACTGAAATTGCATTGAAAAACTGCCAAGTTCGTTCTAAAACGATGCAAAAAACGTACATAGAAAACAGCCGAAAACACCATGGATAGCACAGCACAATCCGCCCTGGGTGTGTAACATTTCAACAGCATGTACTCATTGATATAAGAAGTAAAAAATAAAAGTAAAACATAAAATGTACATACCTATGTTTAAAGACAGGATGATTAGTGTCAAACTTGTCAAAGTTAGCATCGTAAGCAGAGGTGACAGAGGTGCCATAATGCCGCTCAAGGCGCGAAAGTTGACTGTGAGAAGAAAAGGATCTTTACAAAACACACGAATAGGTATACCAAATGAAATTTCTATTTTAAAAAATAAAATAAAATGTAACAATTCCCTCTGATAGGTTGCTTTCATCAGAAAAGAAACATCAAGTTTATTGCCGTATATCAAGTTATAAGAAAGTTATTATCTTTTAAAATAATAAAAAAAATGAGTCTGGTTTCGAACATAAAAGGGTATGTTTAGGACCCCTGTGGGACTGAGTGGTCTTGCGGTAGAGAGCTGGACTGCTAACCCGTAAGTCTCGAGTTCGAATCCGGGTTCAAGTCAGTAGACCGTCCCTGAGTCCACCCAACTCTGATGGGTACCTAACTCACGTTAGGGAAAGTATAGGCGGCTGAGCATAGTGCTGACCACACTATTTCTTTATATGCCGAGGTCACAGAAACAAGTAAACTCTACTACAATTGCCCCATAGACTGTCAGGTTTGAAAGGGAAACGTTTTACTTCAGACCACACTGAGTTGCCGCTAGGAGACCACATTAAAAAAAACAGCGTACATGTTTCTGCTCTTTTTGAATAACTACTAATTTGTATATTCACAGAATCATCACAGCGTAGTAATTTCTGTAGGCACAGACAAACTTTTACCCCTTAATCCTAACTTTTATAGTCGCAGTCTGCTATAGTCACAAAACAAATTCTATAGCTTTTAAATTTAAATGCATTCAAATCTTTATTTTTATAGTCACGCATTACTTATAATAAACAAATTTTTATATACACAGAATTATCACATCGTAAATTATGGAGTCGCAGACTAAATTTTGCATTTAATCTTTTATAGTCGCCAGGCGTATTTTCACAAACCAAATGGTAAGATTATACACTAAGACTTATTTTTTCATCTTAATCCTAACTTGATGTCTGGTATATTCACAAGCAAAATTGTATAGCCGTAGACAAACTTTTACTCAGAAATCTTAAATAGATCGTCACAAAGGCGATTGTATAACATCCAACTAACCTGTGTGTGGGGAGGGGGGGGGAAGAGGGGAGGGAGGAGGGGGGGTTGTGGGCGGAGCTCCTTTCTTTGAAGTGGGGGAAGGGGAGACGAGTAGCCTAGTTAAATGCTGAACATTTTGAGCAGAGAGGGGTAGTAGAGGGTTGTGAAAGTAGTGGAGGGGTTTAGGAAGTAGTGGTGGGGGGGGGGGGGGGGGGGAAGTAGTGGAGGGGTGGGAAATTATATTCTAGATATTATTAGGTGTTGATGATAAATTAAAAAAAAAGTCTGCACGAGGAAAGAGGTTTGGAAGTGAGAGTTTTAGACCGAGCATAACCGACAATCTTTTAAAACCTGCCTATACTTTGTAGATATTAACAAAACTCATTTTAAAACGCCACAGTGTAGTCTGTAGAGACAAATATAAACCTACTATAGAAACTGCGCTATTGAATTATATAACAATGAATTTCATCGTTAGGAAATACATCAAATTAAACAGTAATCGTACAGTTGGCCCTAATTTACTTTTGTTTTTTAATTAATTTGCGGTATCATTTGTTACTAACAACAAAACCATAGCCTACACAAAAGTCAACTTGTAGGTGCGCAAAATTTCGCATTTCAGGTTTTGGTATATCCGACACGTTGTACACATATACTAAACGGACATATTTTGGGTCGACACACTTAGACAACAAAAAGACAAACACCAAAGCTATGCTACTTCTTGTTTTTCTTTGCTGGTATGTTTAGTTGTAGTCTATGGCCTGTAATGCTCCCCTCTCGAACCTAATTATTTATTAAAGCTTCAACCAAGACTGAAGCACAGATGGATAAAGTTCTGGTGCTTTCAACACTTCTCATTTGTATGGTTTACTTACCAGGTACGCATGTGGTTTTATTTAAATATTTTCTGCATATTGATTTATCCTTAGACGATTTTCATGCTAAAGACCAACCAAATATTGACCAACAGTTTACCGTTGTCGTGTACCATTGCGTGTGCGTGTACATGTGCATGAGAATCTGCAAGCGCGTATAGAATCTAACCGGCAATTTTTCCATATAGCCAGGTAAATTTTAGAGTTATGTACGCTAAAAATCTAGAAGCATTTTCAAATTTTGCCTCCGTTTTTCACAAGATGTTGCGATGAAATACGGCGTCTGGTCAGGTTTTTAACAATATAACATTTTTTTTTTAAAGTGACGCGTGTTTTTATTTTTGAAAGCTCCAGGACATTGGAAGTATGAGGGTGTGTCGATGGGGGATATATTTTTTGTATAAATCTATATATATAATTCTCTTCTGGGATCAGTTAGAAAACAAGCTGCAAGCGCGCCTTTGCAGTCCCCTCTCTTCCTCTCTATCACTATCACAACCACCCCCACCTCACCCCCACATGATCTGGTGAGCGGTGTTCACTCTGTTTACATTTTACAATCATAGAGACGGGTTTGGTGACGGCTATTAGGGGCAGATAATTTAGTTTGAAACGATTTTAAACTTAGAGGAGGTAACTAAGAGGAGGCTGCTTTCACGTGGGGGGGGGGGGGGGGGGGGGTTAGTGTTTTTAAGCAAATATTTTCAATGGCAGCATTGGTACTGTCGAATTCACAAATTATAAATTACTGAAAAGTAGAAAAAAAGACAACTAAATAGCGGCGTATGATACGCAGCGGGTCAGCTCGTTGATTATATGAGGCGGCGGTCAGTCGCGCTCAGCTTTCACCCACTTGTGGACTTGGTGACCAATGTGCATTTTCCATTGTTCTAGTCACCTGACGCGGATACCTGCAAATTTTTAAGCGCCTTCCGGCTGCCCTAAACATCCGCTGACCACTTTGATTTACATATATATATATATATATATATATATATATATATATATATATATATATATATATATGTACTAATTTTCTAGTAAATAGAGTTATTGGTGAACTTTAAATACAGAATACCGTGTTATATTTTTCATAGCTCATAAAATTCCGTCCAGAGTATCGCCTTCCAACCTACCGCCCCGATCGTATGCTATTGTATTGATCAGATAGCAAATCAAGAATCCGTGATCTTTATTTCTCTTTAATACAGTGGATTTAGGCAAGATATCGGACAATCAAGCAGAAACGAGTGTTCTCTCGCGTTGAAGTTGAGAGAATCGTGGGAATCATACAAATAACTACTCGCGTAATTTTTTTAGCAAAACTGGTTTCTATTCTAATTCGGTGTAATTCCTTCACATTTACCTTGGCGAAAATGCGATACCCCCCCCCCCCCCCCCACTGTTTTCTTATTTTACTGTTACACACTACGGATTCTTTTCTGTGAGTTATTATTCTCACTAATGAAAATCTCTGCGATTTTTTGTCGAAAAAGCGCCCACCGTACCCCACATCTTGAAAACATTCGTTTAACAGGTTTTAACTTCACTAACTTTTTTTTCTACTGTTATATAATCGTACAATACAATCTGATACAATTGGACTCTATTCTAAGTGTTAAACAATTTATCTAATCACCATTTTTGTGTAAATCTTTCCCTTATACATTGGCAAAAAACGCGCCCCCCCCCTCCCCCAACATTTTTTCTTATTTTACTGTTACACAATACTCTTCGATACAAATTGTTTCTTTTTAAAGTGTTAAAATGCCAGAAAGCGGTATTTACCGGCCACTGTTTCTTAAGGGTTTTTATTTATAAGGAGTTAAATCAGTATGTAAATATTTGTAGTCATTTGATTTCTTAACTTTGAATGTTATGATTCAAAACTGCAGCTTAAAATTAGCTTTTAATTTTTTTTTCTGCCCCTTTTGGCGCCCCTAGTGTCGGCGCCCGTAGTTTTTTTTAACGTTCACTAAAAATATATTTTCCCTACAGATATGTTAAGCTGCCTTAAAAAAGATCCTATGGAAATCACAGGATACGAGAAAGACTGTGTTAATAATAGTTGCCGCTACACCGGAAAAATAGAAGGATATGTTGAAGGCTATGTACCGATTATGGATGTCATCGAATGCAGACAGACAATAAGTATTCGCTTTTGCCCTAGGTGGGACGGCTGCATTCATGGCTCTTCGCCTTGGATACCGGTTAGTTTACATGAAAGTAGTGTTTCTTCCAGACTCTTTTTTCCTGGTGGGGGGGGGGGGGGGGGGGTGCACTTGTATTTTTCGGGGGGGGGGGGGGTGCGGTAGACTTTCTTCGGGGGGGGACACACACTGTTAAAAGTATATATTTTCTATATAAAGTTCATTTCGTTCAGGGGGGGGGGCAGGGGGGTGGGGGAATGGGCTCAGACTCCCCGAAGAGATGCCTGGAAGAAACTGCATGAAAGGACGTCGTTTTCACTCAAGTCGTATACGAAGTGTAGAGGAAATATTTGAAATCTTGCACATAAATCGTATGAGATTTTGACAGTTTTTGTTTTTTAATTTAAATTGTGTTTAGTTGCCGAAAATATGTAAATATCAAATATATTTAATCTTTGGTAAAGTCCTTCAAAAATAAAACCGTTTTTTACTTTCTCGTATATACGAAGTATAGAGAAAGTCTTGTAATCGTGCAAAAAAAAAATCGAGATTTTTACAAATCTCGACGTTGTACATCTCACTGATACGGAAAAACATAATTGTGCATTATTTTCCGTATATCTGTGTGCCTGTGTGTCTGTGTGTCTCTCTGTGTGTGTAAACACGATAACTTGAGTACCGTTACAGCTAGGTTGATGAAAATTCACACGTAAGTAAAAAATCTAATCCTTTACGTTCTATCAAATTTTGAGTAATTTCCGTTGACCGGAAATAGTAATTTACGCTATTTCCGATTTCTCAAAAAACACTTGTAAATTTATGAAGTACTAATAATAAAAACTATTATGCACATTTTGTTTTGGCGTTCGCTTGGTGCGCAATTCTTTTTTTTCTATGAGATTCTATTCTATTTTAAAAAGTTTAAGTATTTACAAATGGATTAAAAATCATAACTATATCCCGAGTTCCCATCCCTTGTTGTTTTATATAAGAATATTCGAGAAAGTTTAGGGGAGATCACTCCCGGTTTATTTAATAATAAGATTTACTTTTTAAAAATCGCAACTGATTTAAAATTTATATACACACACATATATATATATATATATATATATATATATATATATATATATATATATATATATATATATATATATATATATATATATATATATATATATATATACCATTTCGAGATTTTTCACAATCGCTGTCATTAGGTAAAAGAAACTGTATACAAATGTACAAGATCTTATTCTTTTGATTTTTTTTTCAAATTCCAATTGATTACTAGTGAGGAAAAAGGTAGTTTACGGTACTTCCGATTTCTCAAAACGATAACATTTTCCGGACCGTTTTGTTTCAAACTTTTCAAGTAGTTGAAGACTCAATGACAATACACTGTAACATAAAATGTGACTTAATTCAATTTTTAATGAACTAATGAGTTTGAATATAATATATAAAAATAAAATATTATTTAAATAACTAAAAGGAAAAGAGCGGTTTGCTTTATTGCTTTCTAATATAAACGTAGTGTTAGACCCTATAACTTGTAAGCTTGAACTTTAACATGTAGGACTAAGCGTTTGTTATAACAAGCAAAAACCATTAATCAAACATGACTTTTTCTACCGTCTGGCGTGGTTTAAATCTTAATTATCGTAAAGTATTCTACTTAACATTATCTTTAGACGTTGTTTCTTTAAATCGCTATCCTTGTGGGAGTTTTTTAAGGATAAACAAATAAGATAAAAATAACAACTCGGAAACTAATCTTGGGGGCCCATTTAACTGATGATTTTAATGTTATAGATTAAATACTAGTACACGTACAACAATTGTTCAATTTTAAAAGCATTGTGTAATAACAATAGCTTGGTACGGTGTGTGGTTCGTGGTTTCATGCGGTGATGGTGAGGTATATTATTTCCCATTCTGTTATTCGCTTCTAGTTCCTCATTTCAATATGTGCATTTCAAATTTATTTTACAAAATTAAAAACAAATATATATTTTTTGTGTGCCTCTACTTTCTGTCCTTTAAAAGATGTTATTGAATTTCACACTGTGGTATGGACATGCAACTTCTTATCATACAGGATTCATCAACTGCTACTGAAGTATCAATGTCTATTTTTCAGTACTGTGATCTACAGGGAGTTTGCTGGGAGCCGGAAGAATGCGCTGATTGGAGCAGGTTCCCCTGCTACTGCTCAGGATATTTCCCTTTTGAATTCAAGTTTTTCTCTGTGGTTGAAAATGCTTTATATCGGCTTGCAGTGTCTAACGGAACGAGACGGGATAACATATTTTATGTCGGCAATATATTTGATTCATCAATTAAACCAGGTAGCCATATTTTTATAACATTTTTCTTAATTTAACAACTAGTTCTTGTTTTGTAAAAATGTATATTTACATCCTAAAAGGTAGTATAATTTGGGAGTTGAATGTTTCCTCAGTTAGTTTTGACAGGGAAGTAATATCAAGGAGAGGAAATATCGATGTATTGGGCACACGCGTAGGAAGAAAGTTGCATATAATAGCAAAAAGTTTAGAAATCAGTTTAGAATCTTTTTCCCTGCCGTCTTTTAGCTTATAAAAGACTATTTCTTTTAATAATTATTTTTTATTTTTCTTTGTTTATATTACAAGTAACTCTAGGATGTAAATAGAGTAGGAAACTATGGTTAGGTCGTTTGATATGTTATAGGAAACTATGGTTAGGTCGTTTGGTATGTTATTATGGGGGGTGGGGGATGTAATAAAATATTGATTGTAATCTGACGCACTCTACTCGTTGGAGAAAAGTAAATAAGGTATCCAATTTTTAATTATTGTTTTTTCAAAGCCTTTTGATCTGTAGAATCATCCAAACACAATCCTCACACAATCATTCATCTTAAACCGTACAGACCACTGCTGATTACCCCAACACATACGTACACATACATCATACACGGGGTAGACAAAACATCACACTAACACACTTCAAACCGTATACGTTTCGCGTATATCAATACATGCATTTAACAGCGTATTACGATATACATTTTTTTCAAAAAACACAAAAGTAGAATCTTTAACAAACAAAATATATCAAATGTATAGCAAATTAAATTGGGGAATAGGGCTAAATGACATTCATAATAAATAAAGATCTTCCAATTAAAACACCTAGAGAGAACTAGGATAGAAACACATTATCATAAATTAGCACAACATTACATGGTTAGCATTTATAAAGAAACGCTAGAAACATTCCAAGGAAACAATAAACAATAAGACATCTAAATTAAAAAAAAACACACTCTTTACACAAAATATAGTTATGCCAGTAAACACTATACAATAAATATAAAAGATACATTTAGAACCATACACAATAAACCCATTACGCCAAAAGAAAAAGAAATACCCAACAAACTATCTTTAACACAACACCAGTTTTACACAATACAAAGTCAAATCAAAATGTCAAAATAACATGTCAAACAAGAAAACAAAACATACAAAAAACTGAGAAAAACATTTATTTAGAATGTAAGTTAATACAAACAGCAAAGCAAACATTTGCGAAAATATAAAAAACCACCAAACAGCGACAACAAACAAAGCAATCACACTTAATTTAATTAACACGACTAGACAAAGAACAGAAGACGAAAATAGACTAGTATTAAAGATCGAATGTTTGTTTTTTTTAGGAATAAAGTAACGATTTATTCTAAAAAAATACTCTGACATTGACTTAAAAGAGTTATTTAAAGCAAAGCTAAGACATAGACTGGAAACTCTCAACTAATAAATTTAAGAGGGGAAAAAGTATTTATATTATTTCAGACAATCTCAAGCTAAATAACAAAGTAGTTCTCTTCACAGAACATTGAATCACCATTAAATAATTACACATTTGCAGTTTAAGGTTTAAAAAAAATTAAAGTTAGACGTTTTGTATAACGTATAAGTAAACTATTTTAAATGAATGAAAGTATATGTCAGAAAGCAGTATTTCTATTGTAAATCTGTATCAGTCCTCATAAGCCGACGATGAAAAACATAATACTGAAGCGGACATGGCAAGGTTAATTAACTGAGGCAAACAAATTGCACACTTTGTCTCTAATTAACTTGCTGTGTATTAACTATTGAATAAATAAACAGGACCTAAAGGACTATAACAAATAAATTAAGAGATTTCTATGAAAAACACAGAACATTTTTCCAGCTTTAGAAGCTGCTATACCAATGACGGAAAGAAGGAAGGAAGGACTGACACACAACCTAGCGGTTTGGGTGGAAAAGGGTTGAATATAGTGTGGGGGTGATTTACGAAACTAGAGAACTAAAATTGGAAGAAATATTACCTCATTAGGTCGTTATATTTTCCACTTAGTTTTCCGTTTTTTTTTCCATTATGCCTGACAAGCGACAGGCTTACTGGCTAGTTAATACAAATAGTTTCGCTGTCTGTGTATCTATCTGTGTATGTACCTGACAAGAACGCTCTAGAGAAAACACAAGCAATTTAAAAACTTTTACAGTGAAACGAAAACGAAATATGACGTCACATTTAGCATAGAGTAGAAAATAATATCAAGCCGGAGTAATATGACGTCATTGATTCTCGAGTAAACATTGAATAACAAGGCAATTTTGTCTAATCTAAGTGGTTTGCATGAAGAGTTTCTTTCATACAATTCTTCGGGTAGGGGCGAAGCCCCACCCCCGCGTAAGAACGTCTGAGCGCCCCCCCTCCCCAACTCAAAAGAAATTTCCTCATCGATACTCAATAATAAAATTACCGCCTAATTAATGTGTCTAATCTAAAAAAGTGGTTTTCTTGCAATTTCTTTAATGCAATTCTTCGCGTAGTGGCTAAGCGCGACACCAGTGTTTCTTCCAGACTTTTCCTCCCTGGAGGGGGGAACTTTTTCTAATCTAAAAAGTGTTTAGCGTGCAGTTTTTTTCAAGCATCTTTTCCGGTAGGGGCGAAGCCCCGCCCAGATTCTTCCTTTAGTTTGTATGATCTACAAATGCGACCAGTGTTTCTGTCAGACTTTTTCCTCCCCGGAGAGGGGTGGGGGTACTTGAAATTTTCGGGGGCGGGGGTAGAATTTTCTGGAAGGGGGCGGACACTGGAAAAAGTATATAATTATATTTCGTTGAATGGGACGGTAGACATGTTTTGGAGTGTGTGTGAGGGGGGGGGGGGGGGGCTAAGCCCCCTCCTCCCAAGTAGAGTTGCCTGAAAGAAACTCTAAATGCGACTTTTTTCATGAATGAGATGAAGTGCATGGTTTTTGGGATATGCCTATGACTATCTAATATATAAAGCTCAGTTCTGTATGTAATGCATTTGTATATCGTTGGAATTGTACGAATTTAAGTGTTAGAAAATTATCGTGCGCATTTGTCTAAATTTATGAGCTAAAAAATTACCATTGAAAGTGTTGGGAAATCATTTTCATTTTTCAAATTACAGTAATAATTGTCGGCATGTTCATTAAACACAAGTTTTAAAAAAAATATCATCTTTTACAAAAATTCTAATTATGTCTTTATTTAGTCCTATAGCACTTACTTCCCTTTGATAAATTAGGAAAAACACTTACTTCCCTTTAAAAATCATTGCATTAGTCGAAAATAATTTACTTTTTAATTACTTTGTTTTGGTGTTGGGAAAAAAAAAATTACATAATTAGCGGGGATTGATCAAGTGCAAATGTTGTAGGTATTTTACGGATAAGCTTGGAGTATTAAAATTGTTCATCAAATTGAAACAGGCGCGTTCGTTTAAGTGAGTGCAAAAGACTATGAATAAGTTGGGGTACTATAGTCGTTCATTAAGCTAAAACAGGTGATTCCGCCCCGGGCGTTTATGTTCGCGTTAGTGTTTTCTTTGTGTTTAGGTGGGTTTGCGTTAGTGGTTGCGTTTTGATTTGGTTCGTTTTTGTTCTTTCTTTTATCGTTTTTGTTTGTTTTTTTTTTGTTTTTTTTTGAGTTTGTATTTGTGTTTTTGGTTGGTTTTGCGTTTGAATTTGGTTTGTTTTCGTTTGCTTTTTCGTTGTTTTTTTTTTTTGTTGGTATTGGTGTTTGTGGTTGGGTTTGTTGTTAGGTTTTTGTTTTCGTTTGCTTTTTTGTTTGTTTTTTCTTTGTGTTTGTATTGGTGTTTGTGGTTGTGGTTGGGTTTGTTGTTAGGTTTTTTGTTTTCGTTTGTATTTGTAATTGTGTTAGCGTTATGTTTGCGTTTTGTTGTTTTGGTTTTGGTTGGTTGTGGTTTGGGTGGGCAATGCCGGGTTTATGATGATTACTAAACACACAGGTAATGGTCTTTAACAGAAAGGTTTTTCACAGAAGCCAGAGCAGGGCCTGGCCGGGACGGCTAGTATAGTATAAATACAAAATCAGGACATATAAAATACAAAATGTTGCCTTCAGAATATTTATATATTAAAAAATATCCATCGTAAGTAGAAGTTGATCTCTTCGTTTAACTCCTCTGTAGCCTAACGCAGAGGCGTAGAGAAGGCGAGGCGGGGGGTGCGGACCGCAACGGGTGACACCATTTAGGGGGGGTGACACCAAAGGCAAAAAATTGTAAAATTTATAGAATGAAATGCCATTTTCCAGATCCATTAGTTAAAGTTAAATAGTCTTCTAAGTACAAATCGACAATTATATCAAGAGGGGGGGGGGGGTGTGACACCACGACGTAAACGTAAACTATAAAGAAAACAATGCTACATCCAACTGTATTATAAACAGACTGTAGATAAACATCGTTACTATTAAGTCAGCAGTGATTAAAGCTTAAACACGTACGTGTACCAGTATGTGGCATATATATAAATTTTAGGCCTATGTAGGCCGACACACACACACATATATATATATATATATATATATATATATATATATATATATATATATATATATATATATATATATATATATATATATATATATATATATATATATATATGTATATATATATATGTATATATATATATATATATACATATATATATATATATATATATATATATATGCTTTGTTTCCTGGGAGGGGGTGACAATACGAAGTGCCGCACCGGGTGACACCCGACCTAGCGACGCCACTGGCCTAACGGCTGACGAAGGGGCCCACTGATAATTTTTGCATAGGGGCCCAAAAATCCTAGCTACGCCACTGCACTGACAATACCGTTTCTGTAGAGACTAAGTCTCCCGGCAAAGCGGTCTCATTGAATATGACATCTGCCAGTGGGACCCTTTCATCAATATTCTTTAGAGTTAGCTTATCCAACACTCTTATGTAATACAACGTAAGCATCTCTTGTTCGGCAGGCCTTATTTTTATATTAGTTTATCTAATATATAAAGCTCAGTTCTGTATGTAATGCATTTGTATGTCGTTGGAATTGTACGAATTTAAGTGTTAGAAAATTATCGTGCGCATTTGTCTAAATTTATGAGCTAAAAAATTACTATTGAAAGTGTTGGGAAATAATTTTCATTTTTCAAATTACAGTAATAATTGTCGGCATGTCCATTAAACACAAGTTTTAAAAAAAATATCATCTTTTACAAAAATTCTAATTATGTCTTTATTTAGTCCTATAGCACTTACTTCCCTTTGATAAATTAGGAAAAACACAATTACTTCCCTTTATAAACCCATTGCATTCCGTGAAAATAATTTACTTTTTAATTACTTTGTTTTGGTGTTGGGAAAAAAAATAATTACATAATTAGCGGGGATTGATCAAGTGCAAATGTTGTAGGTATTTTACGGATAAGCTTGGAGTATTAAAATTGTTCATCAAATTGAAACAGGCGCGTTCGTTTAAGTGAGTGCAAAAGACTATGAATAAGTTGGGGTACTATAGTCGTTCATTAAGCTAAAACAGGTGATTCCGCCCCGGGCGTTTATGTTCGCGTTAGTGTTTTCTTTGTGTTTAGGTGGGTTTGCGTTAGTGGTTGCGTTTTGATTTGGTTCGTTTTTGTTCTTTCTTTTTTCGTTTTTGTTTGTGTTTTTTTTTTTTTGGGTTTGTATTTGTGTTTTTGGTTGGTTTTGCGTTTGAATTTGGTTTGTTTTCGTTTGCTTTTTCGTTGTTTTTTTTTTTTTTTTTGTTGGTATTGGTGTTTGTGGTTGGGTTTGTTGTTAGGTTTTTGTTTTCGTTTGCTTTTTTGTTTGTTTTTTCTTTGTGTTTGTATTGGTGTTTGTGGTTGTGGTTGGGTTTGTTGTTAGGTTTTTGTTTTCGTTTGTATTTGTAATTGTGTTAGCGTTATGTTTGCGTTTTGTTGTTTTGGTTTTGGTTGGTTGTGGTTTGGGTGGGCAATGCCGGGTTTATGATGATTACTAAACACACAGGTAATGGTCTTTAACAGGAAGGTTTTTCACAGAAGCCAGAGCAGGGCCTGGCCGGGACGGCTAGTATTTTATATAAATTAAAGTACCTAGAAAATAGCACTATCAACCTAGCGCCCGTTGTATCCTTCCTCAACGGGCCATTTTTCTCGTATTGAAATATGTTTCTTAAATATTTTAAGAACGTAAGCGTATTGTTCTTATGACAAGTAACACTTTTTAAATTCTAAACATTGAACCCGCCCTAGTGTATGCCACGGCTGCAAGTATAACAATAGATCAATACTTGACATGGGTTAGGATCTAAATTCCTTTGAAAACTCTTCCGACAGATAACTGGGACCCAGTGGACAATTTTGAGCTCGCTTGGAGTGAAAAAGAGTTTTCTTATTCAACCAACGGAGAACAACAATTACATTCAGGTAATGCTTTATATGTCACATAGTTTATTACATTACATCAAACATTTGGTAATTGCTATTAGAAATATAAATATTCTTATATTAAAACTAATGATTTTGATAGGCAGCATAGTAGGTAGGCTTGCCGCTTATGAGACAATGTTACCACATTACGTGGACAAAGCTAGATTAAACGGCCCACTCATCAATTGTTGAGACGGCTACGAAAACGGGAAGATTTTTTTCCCGAATGGACACTTGCCCGAAGGCGACAAATGCCCGAATGGACATCAAGAGAGAATTTAAAGTCACCGCTGCCAACAGCACCTTACATTTATTAAAGAATAAAAATTATTTCTTTACTTCTATTTCTCAATTAAAAAAATAAAAGCTAACTTTTAAAAAAAATTTTAAAAAAGTTTATTTTTATTCTTAGAATTGTGTTGATTATTATTGATTTTTTACTAACAATGACCAATTTGTATTATAAGTTATTATAAATACTAATAATGTTTCGAGCAAACGGCCTTCGGGCAAACGGCCTTCGGGCAAACGGCATTCGGGAAAGTGTCTTTCGGGAATTTGTCGTCGACCAAATAAAAACATACATTTAGCAAGGTACCCACCGGCTGTGTTGGCGGAGAAAGGGCTTAATTAAGGGCGGAGATATTCGCGCACTGTGGACAATACACCTATTATTTAAAGGCAATTGTTATATTTCGGTCATACCTGAGGACGCTGTTAAAAGTATATATTTTCTATATAAATTCCATTTCGTTCGGATGGGTGGTAGACTCTCTTCGGGGGGGGGGGGGGGGGGGGGGGGGAGGGGGGAGGGGCAGAGACCCCCAGAACAGATACCTGGAAGAAACACTGATTTTGTCTGAGAACATTTGTCCGTGAGATAGTTTGTCTGAGAACATTTGTCCGTGAGATAATTTATCTGAGAACATTTGTCCGTGAGATAATTTGTCTGGGAACATTTGTCCGTGAGATAATTTGTCTGGGAACATTTGTCCGTGAGATAATTTGTCTGGGAACATTTGTCCGTGAGATAATTTGTCTGAGAACATTTGTCCGTGAGATAATTTGTCTGGGAACATTTGTCCGTGAGATAATTTGTCTGAGAACATGTGCCCGTAAGATAATAAAACAAAATCAATAATTTAAATTACTGGAAAAAAAAAAAAAACAACCATTAACCGTTCTGTAAATTGATATGGGGGGGGGGGGCAGAGTGGTCTATCGGTAGAACGCGCGCAATGATAACTACAGCAATCGCTAGGAGGTCGTCCCACTACCGAACAGGCCCTTGTGTGATATGATAACTACAGCAATCGCTAGGAGGTCGTCCCACTACCGAACAGGCCCTTGTGTGATATGATAACTACAGCAATCGCTAGGAGGTCGTCCACCTACCGAACAGGCCCTTGTGTGATATGATAACTACAGCAATCGCTAGGAGGTCGTCCACCTACTGAACTGGCCCTTGTGTGATAAACGTTCAGCATAATCCTATGGGTCGCAAAAACCCACGAGACACCCCTGTTTAAGAGATATTTTAAAAAATAATTTCAACCCTATTCTATTCTGCTTCCCGAATGAGCGTATTTTTTGGCCAGCAATGACAATTTAACTGCTAGAGAGATAGTAAAGTCAGTCATTTAAAAACAAAAAGTAATCCTTACATTATATTGAACGAGCCGACCCGCAGCGTATCATACGCCGCTATTTAGTTGTTTTATTTTCTACTTTTCAGTAATTCATAATTTGTGAATTCGACAGTACCAATGCTGCCATTGAAAATATTTGCTTTAAAACACTACCCCCCCCCTTTCCACTAACCCCGACCCTACACCCTCCCCCCCCCCCCCCCGTGAAAGCAGCCTCCTCTTAGTTATTTCTTAGTTACCTCCTGTTAGTTTAAAATCGAACGAAATTATCTGCCCCTAATAGAAACCCGACTCTACGGCTCTACGATTTGTAAACATTTAGCTTTGTAAACATTTAGCGTGACCACAACTCACCAGACAATGTGGGGGTGGGGTGGAGGTGGTAGTGATAGTGATAGAGAGACAGAGACAGAGAGGGGACTGCAAGGAGGCGCTTGCAGCTTGTTTTCTAACGGCTCCCAGAAGAGAATTATATATATAGATGACAATAGTAGTTTTATGATTCACTTCTTCTTCGTTCTTAATTGTGATGTTGGAATGGAATTTTATTATATCTCTGAATAACGTTTTTAAAAAATTAACAATATACGACAATCAATTTTTTAAAATGTTAAAGTCGACTAAAACTATCATTAGCACAGGACATATTTTATTGTGATGTATTTTCTCTATGATATAATTTATCCTAATATAATTTGTCCTGAGATCTTTGAGATCATTTGTCCTGAGATCATTTGTCCTGAGATCATTTGTCCTGAGATCATTATTTTGTCATGAGATAATTTGTCCATGAGATATTTTGTCTGGGATATCTTGTCTGAGATTATTTGTCATGAGAACATTTGTCATGGAACCCGTGGTGAAGCGGTATAATCGGATAAAACATAACGAGTTATTTAAATTACTGGGAACAAAAACCATCAACCGTTCAGTAAAGTGATATGGGGCAGAGAGGTCTATCGGTAGATCACTCGCTATGATAACTACAGGAGGTCGCTAGGAGGTTGTCCCACTACCGAACAGGTCCTTGTGTGATAAACGTCAATATAAATCTATGGGTCGCAAAAACCCACGAGCGATATTTGGGAGATATTTTTCTAATTTCAGCCCTATTTCTTTCTGCTTGCCTAATGAGCGTAGTTTGAGCCAGTAATGACTATTTAACTGCTAGAGAGATAGTAAATTGTGTCAATTGTTTTAAAAATTAAGTAATCCCTACATTATTTTGAATGACTATAGTAATTTTATGATTTATTTCTTCTACATTTTTAATTGTAATGTTGGAATGAAAAATTTCCAACAAAACTGTTACAGTCTGTTGACTCTGATTTTAACTTGTTTTTCTTTCTGGATTAACTTCCGTAACACTTGTCCAACCAAGAGCAGACTATAAAGTAATCGAACCTCAACCAGAGGCGTAGCGACCCTTCCCGGCGCCAGGGGACAAACTTTTCGATTTTGCACCCACCCCACCCTCAAACTTTCGATTTGCACCCCCCTCCTCAAGATTTCGATTTGCACCCCCCCCCCCCTTCAAACTTTCGATTTGCACCCCCCTCAACCGTTCAATTTATTTTTCCAACATATGTCCGTCTCCCCTCGCTACGCTACTGACCTCAACTGTCCGGGGGTTTGAACTCGAGACTTTTAGGTTTAACATCGCTTACTATTAAACACGTTAAAAAGAGCCTAGAGATCATTTTTAAAACTTGTGTTTGAAATAAATATATTTTTTTACATATTCAACAGAGTTTGTCTTCTTGGGAATCGGAGCTCTAAGCGTCCTCCTACTAGCCTAAAGAAAACTTGCTCAGGAGTATTCCAGATATAGCGGCACATTCATTACAGGGGGTGGGTGTTCGTGAATGGGGGAAATTGGAAGAATTAAGTTACACTTTATTGTTGAAAGAAATATAACTGAAAAATATTTGTAGCAGCTATTGAGAATTTTATAAACGTTATTGTTTAAGGTGCAAAGAAAAATGGTCAATCTACATTTTCTTAACACTGATTTGAAAAAAAAGAAGTTAATACTTTCACGGTTGATAATTTAAACTATTTTTAAAAAATTCTATATTGTGAATGGAGGTAGGGAGGCAGTAATATTAGGTAATATATTTTTAAGTCTGATTTTTTTTTAAAAGTGATTCGGAAGTGCTGGGAAAGGGATAGAGATAAAATGAATGGCGTTATGCATGTAAGACGCGAAAATGAAACCAAATCAACAAAGCTAAATGAATTATTAGAGTTTTTTCAGTAAATAATATGCTGTTGAAAAAAATGTGACTGTTACTTTTTTGAAAGTATTTTAATAATTATTTCATAATTACAATTAAATAGAAATAATGTTTTTCGTTTGTTTGGATGAACATTTTTGTTAACATATACACTTTTTTTAAAAAATAATATATATTAAAGTTATTTTAACACAAATGAAAAGGCAAAGAGTTAAGTAAGATAAGCGATGCGCTAAGTGGTAGAAACTGATACTTACGGCATCGCACTGTTAGATTCAACATCTCTCTTGAACGAATGATGCCTATTAGGCTATTAGCCGTATGTCACCAAATTGGAATTTAGCTTGATAAAACCTCAAGACATTAGTGATGCGCTGGTTATTCCTATAGCAGCTTTCAGTGAAGTATAATGGCTGAGATTCTTCGCTTTCTGAATTGTTTTAAGCGTTCATTTTGTCCTTTGATAAAAACAAAATTATATAAACGTTGAAGTAGGTAACATAGATTTAAAATATTGTTATTTGAATTTTAAAAGTGATTTTGATTAAGACATTGAATAAAATTGTGAAAGTTTTAAAACAATTTTATTGTGATCTTTCCTTTTCTGGTTTAAGAAGTATAAATGGACAGCAATTCAGATCAAAATGTAAAAGGTTCATCACAAATTTTTCCTAGTACATTAATAACTGAAGTTTTGAAACAGAGCAACATTTTTTTTTCAAGTTTACTTCACATGCCATTATAACATCAAACTTTGAATTTATGAGCGGCATAAAAAAAATTTCTTCTTGAATAATCATTAAATTTCAGATAAAACAAGTTAATAAAAAGTCTAGTGACGATTTAAGCGCAATTTCCTTAATTAATTTTTTTGTGACTGAACGAAAGGATATTTTTGAAAACTTTCTTCGGCAATATTGTTCTAAATTATAGCAGGAATCGATTGATAAATGTTTCAAGTCGCTAAGTGGTCTGGTTGCCGAGATATGGGCCAAAAACTGCATTTTTTAAAGGTTTTTTGGCTTTTCCGGGAAATCCAGGAATGAATTCCGGGAATTTTTTTGGCCCACAATCATCCTCGGAACTTGCTTAACATATTTGCTTTGGAACTAGTCCTCGATATTGCTTCGTTGAGAAGGAGATACGACTTAAAGCTGCGGACACACATCAATCCAGAAATGACGAGTTAATAATCGCAATTCCTGTAAGGAAATTGCGCTAAAAACTTGTTCAGTTTTTTGAAGGCTGGAAGCTTTTGTACCTGAAAATAAGTTGAATATCGTACACAATCTGGTGAAACATGCTAAAACTATTAAAGCAGTTATAGCTCAACTCATGTTTAATATCCAGTGGGGTTACTGAACTTGATTTAAAACCGCATAAGTCGTTCTAAAACGATATACAAACACACAAAACAGCCATAAAAATCACATGCAGTACAGCACAATTTGGCCTGGGTGTGTAACCTTTCAAACAGCATGTACTCGTGGATAAATGAAGTAAAAAACTAAATTAAAAACATAAAACGTACATACCTATTGATAATTGCCAAACTTGTCAAAGGTAGCAACCTAAGCTGAAGCGACAGAGGTGCCATAATGCCGCTCATGGCGCGAAAGTTAACTGTGAAAAGAAAAGGATTTTTACAAAACACACGAATAGGTATATACCAGGGGTCGGCAACCTTTTGAAGCGGAAGAGCCAAAAGTTACAATTTTCAAAATTTCCCTGGTTTTAAAGAGCCAATAACATTTTTATTTCAAATATTTTATTTTTTGGTTAAGATTTTAGTATTTGTTCAAGGAGCTGGAGAGCCGCATCTTGATATCAAAGGAGCCGCATGCGGCTCGCGAGCCGTAGGTTGCCGACCCCTGGTATATACAATAACAAAATACAATTTACACAATTCCGTCTGATAGAGTTTGCTTTCATCAGAAAAGAAACATCAAATTTAATGCCATACGTCAATGGGGCTTGTAAGTAGGTCACAACTTCTCGTTCTCGTACTATGCAGCTAGTAGATTTCGAGCCCGTAGACTTACAAGCCCTATTTCTAAGAAAGTTATGAGCTTTTTAAAAAAAAATTAAAATGCGTCTTGTTTTTAACTGAAAATGTCTGTTTAGGACCAGTGTTTCTTCCAGACTTTCTTCTCCGGGGGGGGGGGGGGGGGGGGGGGCACTTGATATTTTCGGTCAACATTTTCTATTTTCCAGGGGGGGGGGGTGATTGTTAGGAGAGTCAGTGTGAATTGTCAGGGGTTATTTATTTTAGTCTGTGAAATGGTTAGAGAGGGAATTGGTGTGAGGAAAGTTGGTGGGGGAAGAGTGGCGGGAGGGGGAGTAATGCAAGAGTGTACAAGTGGTGGATAGTTGGTTTGACAGAGAAAGGGTCGGAAAATAAGGGATAGGTGGGGAAGTAATGGAGGGGCTGGGAAGTAGTGGAGGGCTTGGGCAGTTGTGGAGGGGTGTAAATGTAGTGGAGGGGTGTAAATGTAGTGGAGGGGTGTAAATGTAGTGGAGGGCTTGGGAAGTAGTGGAGGGGTGGGGAAGTAGTGGAATTATCGTCTCTTCTCTTTTGTGCCCAGGACACATGGGGCAGATAATAATGTGGTCAGCACTATGCCCAGCCGGATTCGAACGCAACAGTTTCAGGTTAGCAATCTGGCTCTGTACTGCTATGCCCCGCCTTTCTGTGAAATGCCTAATTGAAATTTTTTAATGTAGCACACATACACACACACACACACACACATATATATATATATATATATATATATATATATATATATATATATATATATATATATATATATATATATATATATATAGATGGTGACAAGAGAAATGATCTCAGGAGAAATGATCTCAGACAAAATATCTCAGACAAAATATCTCACGGAAAATTGATCTCAGGACAAATGATCTCAAGACAAATGATCTATAGGACTAGTGATCCCACGGACAAAAGATACCAAGACAAAATATATCAAGACAAATGACATCATGGACAAGTGATATGAAACAAAATATCTCAGACAAAATTTCTCACAAAAAATTTTAATAGTATATACGAGGAATTTTGTTTGATGTGCACATTTTTTTTTATTAACCGTCAAATTGTTTGGATTACGTTTTTGCCAATAATAATTGTGAATAAAATGAATTTGTTACACTTAACAAAACAATAGCATTTCATTTGAAAACGTAAAAATTAAAACAAAATTACTCCTTGAAGTTGAAAGGTATAATAATTGATAATGTATAAACAAATTTTTAAAAAGTAGTTATAAAACAGTAATGTTCAAAACACGCGAAACATTTTTCAAAAATGTGATTGGGTCTTCAGGTTCGTAACGTAAAACCATTGTTTTTATTGTATTGTCAACACAAACATAACGTTTACGTTTCTTTGCTGGCTGCTGTCCAGCGTCAATCTGGCTTCTTAAAAGTGCAGTTGCATGCTGTTGCTGCTGTAATTTACGTGCTAGTCTTGCTCTAGTGGGATAGCAAACACTGACCATTGCATTAAAGGCATTGTGCCAGCCTTCCAATGCATTATTGCTTCTGGGCAACTCGTTTTTGACGCGATTGGGTTGGTTCCAGAGGCTCACAGGGTACCGAGGCGGGGAACGGCGACCACGTCGAACACGCCCTATGTATACATCTTCAAAGTAGTCAATGAGAAAATCCAAGTCAGAAAATCCACTTGTACACACAAGTCTTTCGAAAACACACAACGTATATATATATATATATATATATATATATATATATATATATATATATATATATATATATATATATATATATATATATATATATATATATATATATATATATTCAATTCATAAAACTTTTAAAGCACTGAAGCTAGATCTGATGTGCATACATAAAACATGAGTATGGAGATTACAGCTCAAACATGCAACGGTTCTACATAAATCATATACCAAGTAAAATATTTCTGCATATAATAAGGTATAAACAGATCTGCAGGTACCATGTATGAGTAGGTTTACAGGTATCATGTATGAATACTATTACAGGCACCACATGAACATGTTTAAATAGATCCACAGATTCTATGTATACATTGTGTGTAATTTGTCTTTATGTATCTTGTATTTATAGGTCTACACGTATAATGTATAAAATGTTTTACAGGTACGCGGTATACATAGGTTCACTGGCACCGTGTATACAATAACCTCATCCCACTGCCTGTTTTCTTCTGGACTTTCATTATCTGTCTCCACCTATTCTAAATTTATGCGATCTCACATTAATTTAACGTTTTATTTTTTTGGTAAGGTGTATCATGATTCTTTCGCTTTTATGTTAACGTCATGCAGTGGCGTAGCTAGCGTAAGCAAGGCATAGGGGCCCAAGGCAAATAGGGGCCCTTTTTCGAAAGTTTGAGGGGGGGGGGGGTGCAAATCGTAAGTCTGATGGGGGGTGCAAATCGAAAGTTTTAGAGGGGTGCAAATTGAAAGTCTGATGGGGGGGGGGGGTGCAAATCGAAAGTTTGTCCCCGGTCGCCGGGAAGGGTCGCTACGCCTCTGAGGGGCCCACTAACACTTTTTGCGTAGGGACCCAAAAATCCTAGCTACGCCACTGACGTCATGTTATTATTCTTCCTCCTTAATGTTAACATAACAATAAATTTATAGAAATAAAGCATGTCACGAGAAGTCTACAAGAGAGCCTTATATGGTATCGTTGAATCACATAGGGTCGACATGATAAAAGACGACCCCCAAAATGTCAACTCATTAATGACGACCACTGGTGTTCATTTTAATTATATTCGTTTTAAATTTTTATTTCTAAACACTTTCTAAGCACGATATAAAATTCTGCCTATTTCACATATTAAATTTGTAGCCTAAAGTAATTTATATGAAATTACTTTTGAGGAGTCGTATAAACAAATAATTGTACACAGCCGCCGGATTCTAAAATGTTTAAAAACTTGAAGTTCGGAGTAATAGTCAAAGGGCAATTAATGCGAGTGACTTAAAATGTGTTGACTTTAATTAAAGGGTTATCTTTTTCTTTTGTTCAAGAAAAAAAACTTAACTCTAAATTGAGAAAATAAATCTTGTGTACTTTCTGTACTTAATTCGAGTTGAATGGCTTTTATCTATTTTGCAAACTGTCACAACAACAACTTTTGCTTGACTTATGAACCCAATTACATGGTGGCGGAAACAATTTTAACACTGCGTGTAACTGTAGAAGACCCGAAATCGATTAAAGGGCAACAACCGAAATAAACAAATGCCCTTGTCATACAGGGTTAGTTATCCTGACAGCATAAAAAACAACCTTCATTCGATGAGTTTTTTAAATTAATTAATTAATTAATTTTATTTTGCAAAACACTCATAGTACCACTTGAAAATAAAAAGAATGGTATAGGACCACACTTTTAAAGTAAAATTTTAAAAGTAAATTATACGAAAAAATAGTATTTATCAAATGCACTAAAATTATTTTACTAATACAACAAACATATTTTTTTAAAATAATAACAAGCTTTTAAAGAAAGGTTTCATTAATGCGTTACCAATCCCATATTCTTAGACGCGTGAGCTTGTTTTCTAAAAGTGAGTTATTTAAATGTAAACAATGCCTGCGCTTGGATCATAAATATCGGAACACGGGTTTTACTACACTACCCCACAAAAACCTTGAGTGTACGTTAATCATAATCACTCACCGAAATAATGAGGTAGAACACACTTCGGTGACCGCCCATGTGTCAGGGAAGTAGGGGGCGCTCTCGGGATCCCCGATTACACTACCGCAGAGGCGCCATCGTGCTCGCAGGGGAACCCGGGGCGCTTTGGGTCGTGCAATTTAAGGGCGCCGGCGGTTGCGCCTGTTGAAGTTTTAACGCTGAATATAGTAGTACCCCTAATACCGCTATGCAGGACGCACGATTAAAGAATGTCAAGTGCTAACATAGCCGCTCTGGAACTCAAGGCGCCTTTTGTGAATTGACGAAAATCGCACCCTCCCGGGCGCCGCTCATATCAAACTTTAATTATTTTGTTAACAGAAACCTTCCCGGGACTAATCTCATCAACTCCTTAAATTTTTATATCACTCGGATGAGAGGTGTCGAAGCGCATTTAACTTTCATTTTTCAATATACTATATATAGAGAAGAATCGCACCCTCCCGGGGCGACACCCTTGCGAAATTATAAAAAAGATTGTTTTACAGAAATCTCCCCTAGAGTGTTCTAATCAACTCCCCAAAGTTTCATTCTCGGATGAACGGTGTCAGACCGCATTCGACTTTTATTTTATACAGAAAAATTACACCCTCCCGTGGCGCCGCCCTTGCGAAATTAAAAGAATATTTATTATTATTATTTTTTTTTTGCAGAACCCTTCTCTGCGGTGTTCTCATCAACTCCCAAAAGTTTCATGGCATTCGGATGAACGGTGTAGCAGGGGCGTAGCGAGGGGGGCGGGGGCGGGGGGTGCGGACCGCACCGGGTGACACCATTTAGGGGGTGACACAAAGGCAAAAAATAGCAAAATATATAGAGAAAAACTTGAGGGGGGGGGTGCAAATCGAAAATTTGTCCCCGGGAAGGGTCGCTAAGCCTCTGTGGGATGACACCATTAAGTGCCGCACCGGGTGACACCCGACCTCGCTACGCCACTGCGGTGTAGTAATGCATAAAAGACAGACACAAACATACAGACACACAAACAGACACACAGTTATACATTGCTTTATATATATATAAATATAATTAAATAAATAAATAAATAAATATATATATATACATATATATATATATATATATATACATATATATATATATATATATATATATATATATATATATATATATATATATATAGGGGTCGTCCATAAATGACGTCACACTCGTAGGGGGGAGGGGGTTCCTTAATTTTGTGACGGTGTGTGACGAGGGGGAGGGGAGGGGGGGTTCAGGTGGTGTTGGTGTGACGTCACACTTTTGCATGATAAAAAAGCAATGTCAGAAAACGGAATTTTAAACGAATTTTCGCGTTTAGAAAACGGTTTTAATAAATTGAAATAGGAATTGATTAAAAATACTTTATTTCGATAGAGTTCAGACAAGATTTTGGAAAAATATCGATGTTTTAAGAAAAATTAAACTGCAATTTTGAGGGGGGGGGGGGTTGTAGGCTAAGGTGTGACGTCTTTTTAGGGGGGGGGTCTGGCTTTTTGTGACGATGTGTGACGGAGGGGAGGGGGGGTAAAAATCGTCAAAAAAGCGTGACGTGTATGGATGACCCCATATATATATATATATATATATATATATATATATATATATATATATATATATATATATATATATATACTAGTTAATTATATATGTATATAATATTAAATATTAGTCTATTTAATATCTTTATTTATTTATTTTTTTGTTTAAAATTTAAATTAAGAGTAATAATAATACTTTTGCGAAATTTACAAGGGCCCATTACTCTCCCTGCTCCAACAAAATAATGACGGTGCTAATCGACTATAAAATTATCGATACCATTTATCTTTTAAAATTGGCTTGTTGTCCTAGCTAACCAAACGATAACGATACTTTTTTGTATTCTGGATACTGTCCACATTCTTGGCTGACTAAACACCCCATAAGCAAGGAAATGTAATTGCGAAAGCAGAGCTTACAAATGTTCTAAAATAAATAACATTTTCGATCCATAACATAGATAGATCTAATTATAGAATAGGCGTACTTATACTGTCTTATACCCTTTTGATGTATATAAACACCAATTTTCACAAATGTTCTTATTTTAATTATCAAAAGGTAAAGTTAAAAGTTATCATTTTCTAGATTCTCATTATGTTAGAATTAGATGGTAGATCTAGTCTAGATTCTAGATCTAGATCTAAAATCTAAATCTATTCAACTATTCAACTATTTTTTTGTCATTGCATTGCATTGACTATTCAGTAGGCCACTGGTTAGTGTAGTAACACTGTAACTGTGAAGATCTAGGCCTATCTAGATCTAGGTACTATTTTTGTTAGGCCAAAATTAAAAATAACTGAACCTGTTCATTTAATTTTACATTTTAGTCTTTTAACAGCTAGTTTACGAAATTTACTTTAATTTAATATTAATTCAGTCCTACTCATGGAATTTTAACTATTCTAGAATCTAGCAACTTCTCCGGTCATCACTCACTGTCATCATTTTTTCACTAGACAGACAACGATTAATCACTACTGACTTTCGTTATCACACACATCTAGATCTAGATTTCCATTTAGGCCTAATTAAAATAATATAGGGCCTAATAAAACAGTTTGCATGATAACTTCATCAGGTTTTTAAAGACAAATGTTATAGGCCTAAATAATATAAACATATAAAATCACAAAACAATAGGTAATATCTGTATTCTGTAGCCTACCTTACAGTTAATACGGAATTAAAATTTCCACTCGTTTAGGTAGTCAAAAAGATTTTTATTTTTTCCGATATTGACCAAAATAAGTTTTTAAAGCTTAAGCCTAATGTTTTTACAAATAGGCCTATAACTCAATTTTGTTATAGGCCTAAACATTATCAAAGATTCCTCTGTAGACCAAGCAATCTGTTGGACTGTTGGGCAGATGAAGTAGAGTTCATGTTTTTTTACCATGACATAAGAAGTGATTGTCCATGTTGTCAGCACTATACCCAGCCGCCTTTGCTTTTTACCTTTAATTTCCCCAATGTAGGCCTACCCACAGAAGTGGGTGGACTCTTATTGAATTTTATTAGGCCTAAACAAACATTTTGATAGAGATCTATAAAAGTCCAAACAACATCTGATCTGTAGAATCTACCTTTCTGCTTCCAAACGTGGTATTTTACAATTTAAAATTCACCACAAAACATGCAATAAATTATATGTCATTTTATAAATTTATATAAACTATTTACTTTCACGTTGGTATGAGCAAACTGATTTCAATAGTAAGGAAGAATCATGTCTTTTCTTGCTTATTAGCTTTAAAACATGCATTTTCACCTGTGTTTTTGGTCGTATTTCTATATATTCAATTTGCAAAACTAAAGGATTTATATTTAATCAACCAATTATGCTTAATTCATAAAATTGGTAGGCCCTACTGTAGAATAAGAATTGCATTTTTAAGCTCTACAGTTATATGCTATTCTTTTTATAATTTGAAGAGAGAAAAAAAATTAATTTTTATGAGACTAACTACATTGACATTACACTCTGATTACACAACAAAGGTACAGTCTGGTACAGTACAGTGTACACTACAGAGACTAACTAGTGACCCAAGCCTAGTCACTCTATCAAATTAATCAATTAATAATAAAGGCCTAGGCTTATAATTTTATGAGGTAATATATTATAATAACATTATATCTACTAAATTAAACTTATTTTACTTTATTTCTTGCAACTAACTGAGATTGCTCACTGAATTCCTTTAAGTGACTAAATAAAGTCTGTCAAAATTTTTGTTAAGCCTCAGGCCTAAGTTAATGTAATTTTTGTGTGTCAACACACCAAATATGCTAAATTAAAATTACATTCAGACCTATTTATTCTTATCCACAGCACTGGATGTAGATACGAACAATGTACCAGCATAACTACGGTAGCGGCAGCTTCAGTTCTGGGAATCCCAGCCCTTATCCGTCACCCCACAACAACTACTACACACCTCCATCCATAGGAAATGACACCCAGTTGCCAGATGGCGCTGGTGCGCTGTCCAGAATGAATGAAGCTGCGGCCATTTCACTCCTCCAGCACCTGGACAGAACTGAGCTCCAACATTTGTTGGATGATGAAGCTAAGCTGAAAGATCTGATTGATGATTTACCACAGGTTGGTCCATAGATATACATTTTTTGGTTACTTCTAGATTGATGATTTACCACAGGTTGGTCCATAGATATACATTTTTTTGGTTACTTCTAGACGTTTAAATTTAACTTAACCCAGGTAAAGCATTAAGCATACTATATAATTAGTAATTGCATAGCCTACATGGTGGCCTATAGCAGTTGTTTGAGTTATAGTCTAAGATCCAATGTTTTTTATGTGTAGCCTATGCTCTAGCATAGAGCTATGGGAGTTGGAGTGGTTGGGTGGGTGGGTTAGCGCATGGTTGCTAACCCGAAAGCCCCAAGTTCCAATCCTCGGGCAGTTCCAATCTGTTTAGGACAATGAAACATGTGGAACCCCTTGGATGATATGATTAATCTGGCTTTGTTTTGGGAGTTCCTACTTCGCTCCTGAATCCAAGTTGGACAGGTAACCTCCTGTCCCTTGGGACCATCAGCTGTGTGGAGAATAGAGGTTTGTATTGGGGTAACATCTAACCTTGCGCTAAGATCTCCAATGTGCAATCATCCAATGGTCTATGGAGACATACATGCTCTAGCACCCTTTTCCCATGTTAGGACCTTTATAATTTGTATCTAAATGTTAGCAAGATATGAACTTGGGAGCTTGTATCCTAAAATATAAAGAGGCTTAAAAAATAATTAACCTGCATTTTTCTGCTGTATATTTAAATAAGGCACTGTTGCTGCAGTATAAAAGTTTTATGTTTTTAATAGTTACACTAACTCCAAATAAATGTTTATTTCCCCATTTAAATACTTTGTTTAAAGTTATTATATAAGTTTTTCTTAAGTATATAATAATTTAACAGATAATTTGTTATGCATGTCCTTTTCAGTCATTAAATGCAATTAAATAAAAATCTTTATTTATACCTGCAACAGGTGAAGGCTCTTCAAACAGAGCACGATGACCTGGTAGCATCTACTAAAAGCTTGGCAGAATACAACTTAACCTTTGAGCCTAAAATTGAGAATAAGAAACTTTGCATAGCCTCGGGGTATGAAAAGTTGAGCTCAATCAAGTCGAGCTTTCAAGAAACAAAGGCAACCTTGAGTAAATATAGCTTTTTTAAATTTTCAGTGTTTCATTATATTTTGCTGGGAAATTAACTTAAGTACTATTTAGACCTGATGGTATATGGGACAGATGAAGTAGATATTATCTGTTTCTTTAAACTTTGTACATAAAGAGTTATGAGGTCTGTACTTTCCTAAAATCAAGGCAGCTTCCCACCAGAGCTGAGTAAATTCAGGGACAACCTACTGTCTTTTACCTGTGAATTAATTTTGAGACTTTTGGGTTGGTGATGGTTAGTAATGGTGTGCTCTACCAGACTAGCTACTGAAACAAGTGCACATTTAGGATCAATTTGCCTCTTAGCAACCTGTATACCATTTGTACAACAGGCCAACTTCTATCACAATTTTTACCTGTCATTATCTAATATTGCACACTTTGTTCACTTTAAAAAAGTTAATGAACATGATTGGTAGTTAAAGCTGTTGTTCGTTTTAATATTTTTACATGCAATAGTTTGTAATTGGCAGGATTCAATTGTTTGTTTTCCAAATTGTTAAAAATGTTTGTTTCAGATAGTCTAGTGGACAAGATTAATGTTAAAAATGTTTGTTTCAGATAGTCTAGTGGACAGACATAAATGTTGAAAATGTTTGTTTCAGATAGTCTAGTGGACAGACATAAATGTTGAAAATGTTTGTTTCAGATAGTCTAGTGGACAGACATAAATGTTGAAAATGTTTGTTTCAGATAGTCTAGTGGACAGACATAAATGTTGAAAATGTTTGTTTCAGATAGTCTAGTGGACAGACATAAATGTTGAAAATGTTTGTTTCAGATAGTCTAGTAAACAGACATTGATGTTGCAAATGTTTGTTTCAGATAGTCTAGTGGACAGACATAAATGTTGAAAATGTTTGTTTCAGATAGTCTAGTGGACAGACATTAATGTTGAAAATGTTTGTTTCAGATAGTCTAGTGGACAGGCAATCTCTAGAGACAAAGTTGGCCTTGCTGCAGACTGAGACAGCCAAAGCAGAAGAAGAATCTGAGGTGAGCTTGAAAACATGTCTGGGCATAATGGATGTTATGTGAAACACTGAAGTAACTTAACATTTTTATCCTGGTTTAATTTAGATCTAATACTTGATTCTGAAATAATTTTTTTTCGTAGAGGAAAGGTACATTTTCTGTGGCTACAGGACATTTCCCTCCTGTCAATTACCCCCTTCCCCCTCCCTCTAGTTAGAATCCTAACTCTAACTCAAATTCTATACTTATATTTTACGTTAATCCTAACCTTAAGAAAAAGGCCAAAATCTCAGCCTAAAACTTAACACAAAACCAACGCTAGAGATTGGATTAAGCCTAACCTTGACACTAACCCTATATATAGCCCTAACTAACCCTAGCTGTACCTAGCTATGTCTGGGGGGGGGGGGGGGGAATGCACTGTTCCCATTTTCTGTTATGGTAGTTTAGCTAATCTTATAGGGTACCCAATTCCTTAATGTCTGTTAAATAATTCTTCTCTTAATTAGTGATGTTAGCGATGACCGTTGTTTGTTATGATTGAATGTGAGCAGGGAATTTAAGTGATTGTGCTAACCACAATCCTTTTAAATCACATATAGTGGTTAACTGCACTGCATTTGTTATAAAGTTCTGCTCACCACCTTTGTGAACATTATTTATAAAAATATTCCCATCACTGAAAAGCTTTGAACACTGGCTTTATTTTTTGCATCTTGCAGTTTAAATAAAATAAACCTAACGTGTATTTTTAGGAACTGGCTGACAAATTTTGTGCTGGAAGTATTCAGACAGAGGAGTTTTTAAGCCAGTATTTGCCACAGCGCACGTTGGCCCACCTGAGGCGAATAAAATCTGAACGGTTTGCTGAACTAATTCGTGATGCTTCCTCTGCCTCTACCCTCACTTCAACACAAGACTGGGGATTGTCCTCTCAGCCTAGCAGTAAGCCACCCTACCCCATCCCCAAAGGCCCAGCCCCATACCCAACAGCCAGAGTACCCGCACCTGTGGCACCCTATCCGACTTCCAGGAACCCAGCGCCAGTAGCACCGTATCCAACGTCTGGTATACCCAGTAGTTATCCATATGGAATGCCGCAGCCTGGGTTTTATCCACGATGAGGTGTTAGATTTGCTCATTGACTCTTAACCAACAATTATTCTGTTAATAATCAGCAGCTGTGCTGCGAAAAAGGAAATCAGCAAAGCTATGGTCTCAACAATGCTGATTCAATCTTGCCTTATAAATTATAAATTTCTGTGTACAAATTAAATAATTGACTTGAGAGCAGTGTTGGAGTTAAAAACAATTAGTTTAATCTACAACTTGGTTATTAAACTCTTATTTCATGCTTAAATAATTCATCATGATGTTAAATTAAGCACCCTGTGTTATGCATTAAATATATACTGGAATGCTGTTTTTTCATTAAAATACTTTCATAGTAATAATTAGTTCATGAACATGAACAGTGTAATTTTTGATGCCCTGTATAGAATATAAACCATGATTGTTGTCTGTGCTGGTTTAAATGATACATGCTCTGTGTCTAATACTCTTGCTTCTCTCATAAAACTTTCTGTTGTAAGGGTAATTTGTGTTATTAAATAGACAGGTCATGCCAGATAGTTTGTGCCAATGTCTGAAATTGACTCAAAACATACTTTTTATTTAATCCTAAATAAACTGTCAAGAAAACATTCTCATACGGATGTCAGAACAAAAGCTTACAGCAGAACCCTTGTTGTCATAACGTAAAATTTTATTTAAGAGAACTGTTGTATTTGTTAACTATTTTTGTAAAGTTTTTTTTTTAATTCATTTGACAGTCATAAAGGAAAATAAAGAAAAGATTTTTAAACAATAAAATTTATTAGAAAATTTCAACAATTTTAAATTCGTTAGTTCTTGATAAAAAACTTTTTTTTTAGTTAACAGATAAAATTAATTATCAATTTAAATAGCGAGCCCTAAACAGTAACACCAATTAACTGTAATTGACATAATGACTTGCTTGTGTATCCAGCTAGGATGTGAGAACTGAAGTTAATTGGTTTTATGTGCATTGTACTTAATCTGTGCCATGTGAAGTTAATAACCTGACCAGCTTTCTTGTTTAGTAATCAGCCCTAACACAACATTAAGTAAACAACTTTATTTGATAGGGAATGTGTTTGTAGGAAACTCCAGGCTGATTTTACTATGTAATCTTAAATATTTTTTGGTACTTAAACCTAGCTCAATGACATAATCAAATTAGTTATCTACCTAAATAACAGGGGTTCTACTGTATGTATAATCTATTACTATAACATTTCTGCTTTTTAATGTTTGTTATTCATTGCCCAGTAATTGAAATAAATTAAGGCTGTGTTTTTAATTTGTTGCTCATTTTTATTGCAAGACAGAACTTGCATGGATTAGGAATTTATCTTTATTTCCCTTTTGAAAAACACATTGTAGCTGTGATTGTTACCAGCTGAATATTTTGCATATTTTTTTTAATAATGTTAGTGCATGAGAGATGTATCACAATCTTACAGTAAACATGACTAAGCAGATGCTGTATAATTTATATGGACTCTAGCAATAATATAAACAAGATCTTATGCTACAGTTTGTACGCTGGAACTGGGGAACAATGTTTTACTGTAGAAGCAACTGCTGTAAATATATTTTTTAAAAACAAAATCAATGTATACATTTTTTCAATATTTGTTTTTATTGTCGAGAACTTTAATTAAGTCGAGACATTGCTCATTTTCAGTATACAGTAAGAGAAAACTTGCATAGACTAGTAATTAATATTTTTGTTTGTGAAAGCTAATTAGTGTTAAGAATGAGGTGGTTAAAAGCGTTGTATGATATTATTAACTGATCAAAATAAAGGAAAGAAATATGACCTGTAATTAACAAAGTGATTGAAACCAGTCGAGTGGGGTTTTAGACAGTTGAGTATTTGAGACAGGTGTTTAAGACAGTCTTGTTTAGCTGCATGTCTGAGTATTTAACCCTAATCCATTTAACCTAACATACATCTTTCCACCCTCAATTTGAATTAGCTTTACGTGATATGTTGATGTATATTTTATAACCTAACATCCCTAGTTAATTTTTAAATTAGATTTAATCTTAGAGATTTATTTATAGGATGCGCTAACTCAAGCTATGTAATGTTTATTGACACCAGTTACCAGAGACGTCTTTCAGTGGTGTAGTTTAGGATCTTGGACACACAAAGTATGCCAGGAAAGTTTAATATGTTTGAAAAGTTCTTCAGGTTCTGCGCTAAATATACGACTTAGTTAACAACTTATTTATATCATGAAATTAATTTATTTGAAATAGGCAGGCAGTTTGTTATAAAAATATTCAAAGTAGGCAGATGGAGTGTTTATTTTTTTTTTCACAAGTAGTTTGAGTGTTTGTGTTCTCTAAAGTAGGGTTTTTGTTTTCTTCAGTAGGGTGGTTGAGTTTTTTTTTTAAAGTATGCTGGCAGAGTTTATGTTGGGGGAAATTGTCTCTATGCTGTTATGTATAAGGTCATGAGCAGATAAACTCTGCTTTGTCCACCCTCTGACCACCAAGTCCAAAAGGGTACTTTAATACAGTGTTTTTTATTTTATTTTTCTGTCTGAAACAAATAAATTATGTTATACTTTTGTTCAGCTTATTCTTTTTAATTTAAATTATTTCCACTTATCATAACTTTAAACTTATTTGCCTACATATAATTATCTTTTGTTTAAATGTGTCTGATTCTACTGAGCAACATGTTTTTTTTTAAATTACATAAAACTAGTCTTCAGTGTAATAACTGTTAAAGTAGAATGTAAATATGAATACATGAATAAAGTATATTATGTACAATATGTTGAGACTTCTTTTATTGAGTATGTAAACTTTCATTCCATTTAAAAACAAAAAAACTCAGCTTCTGAATTGAAGAACATTTTTATTTAATTTAAAACTAGGCATAGAGTACTCTAATGACTACATTAAATAAATTTTACGTAAATGCTGCTGAACTTTTCTAGGTAAAATAAAGTCCTTTGGGTGTGACAGTATAAAACTTGTTGTTTTAACTCCATTTATACTTAAACATTTCTGATTGGTTTAAGGCTGTCTGTAAACATCTTTTAAATAAGTTTTCAGTAGATAAAATTTCAGTTGACAAAATTGGAATTGCACATGATAATTTAAGCTGGTTGAAATTAGCATACATATTTTAACTTATTAAAAGCAATTCAGAAAAGACTTAATATATTAGCTTAGTTGTAATGTGATCACAAATCATCATTACGTCATTAAAAACTCTTCTTAAAGTATAACAAAGCCATTAAGATATACTGTAATTTACTGGCTAGACTATTTGTTAGAGTGTTTTGAGGCAATTATTTTTGTTCCTGACAGCTGGACTTAAAACTGTCTTCAACAGGGGCAACAATTTCAAACATTTACTAAACACCAGCATATCAGTGAGTGTAGGTACATTACAAGCAAAGAAATATTTTTAAGCTTAGTAGCAATAGCTTTTAACTTTTAAATTTTAAAAAATAAAACTAATACTCTATTCCTAATATAATAATATTAACATTAAAGCCAGTACAGTTTAAGGTTGAAACTCATTTCAATAAAACTTAGATTAGATAATGAATATTTTTTGTTTGTTTTGTGAAAAAAAAATAACTGTTTAGCGAATACTACTTTTTAAAAAATGTCTTTCAAATATTACAAACACAGAAAAAGAAATAGTACAAACACCTGTTAGAAAACATTTGATTAGCTTTTTTAACACCAAAGTTTAAATAAAGTAATACAATACACTAAAGTGGAAGATTCAAAAAATATCAGAACAGTATCAGAAGTAGCTTATGGCAGGAACAGGACTTCAAATGCATTACATATTAAGTAGCAGAAAAAAACATTACTCAACGGCATCTGAGCTTACAGTTTTTTTTAAAACAATGCATAAAAAAATAATTTAAACATTGGTGCACAATCTTAGAACAGGAAGTTCAAGTTATTTATCACAGTTATGTCCCTTGTAATCATGTTAGACCCAAGACTTCAAGTCTGCTAACATATGTCAGAGTGAAGTGAACAGTGCAAAATTTGTCACAAAGATCTAAATATCTCACTGCATTCGAGGGAGAAATTGTTACATTAAGATATATCACAACAGGTTCATATCTGTTCATATTCTGTCAGTTATCACTGCATTCGAGGGAGAAATTGTTACATACGTATATATATATATATATATATATATCACAACAAATTCAAATCTGTTTATATTTTGTGACATTTGTCAATTCAAAAAGATATAGAGACAATCTTAGCTTTTGAGTTTTACTCCAATTTTGATTGGTGTATTAATTAACATTTTAAAAAAGTAAGGCAAGCATTTAAAATGGCAGTAGTTATATTGTTTGAAAATATTCATCGGAAATAGTTATACCGGAAAAACAAATGAAATGAAGAAGTCAACACATTATTGCAAGTCATAGAGCAAGGCAGGCCTTAGTGGAGTCAGAGAGAAAAAGTTAGGAAGAGAATAGGCCTACAAGTGTTATCATTTTGGCTGACTTGATATTTCCTTATATGTCTATTCTTGACTAAGAAAAATTTCCATGAATTGGTTATTAAGATAAAACTAGTTAATTTTAAAGGATTTATGTTTTATAACATTCTTTTAAAAGAATATAAGTGTCATTTTGAAGATTAAAAAAAACAACCGAGTTTAATTAATTCTGTAGGTCTACAATTTATTGAAGAAAAGATGTAAATCAACTGCTTTTTTAGTGAAATGTTCTTAATATTTCTTAGTCAAAGCAAACAAAACTCCCACTCAAGGGAGGTAATAGTTGGTATCTTGTTAAATTAAAAAAAAAACCCACTGTGTGTTGTAAGAGACAAAAGTAACATTTTACTTAAAATTTTTTTTACAATGGAGCAAACTCTCTGTCTCTCATTTAACATTTCTAAAAAATAACAAGACATGAAGTAAAATGTTGGTGAAACTTGTGCCAAAAAATATTTTCAAATTTAAAGTATAATAAAAAATAGAATAAAAATATTTGCTTAGCTGCTTTTGATAAAAAAAAAAACAATGTAAAATGTTATACACAAGAAATAATTTATATCTATGTTTATTTAATGTTCAGTGGCGGCAATGGCCTGCGATTCAAAGGATTTGAGAATGATTGAGAACTGAGATGTGAAATATCTGACTGTTTATCTAGAGAAGTGGCAGAAATAACAGAAGCCCTCACATCTATGCTAGAACTCAAGGACTCGGAGCTAATCAAAATCTTGTTTGGGAACCTCTGCGACCTTTGACCTGCTCTAAGTGACCTCCTCAATTTGCTACCTGTTTTTGCACGACTATTTATTTCAGTACTGCTTGACAAGGGAACCTTGGAAAAAAGACTGGTAGTTGAGTCCCCTGAAAAACTACCAGACAGCAATGCGAATTTATGTTCTTTGATAGATTTATAAGTTCCTTCGTCTAAGCTTTCGTCAAAACTGACATGTGTGATTTCTTTACTTGAAGATCTAGATCTTTTAATGTGCGGATGTTGGAGGTCTGCTGTTGAATTGTTTGATGTGTCCAACGGCACTAATTTACTGTGAGAGCTGTACAACTTGGGGCTATGAGAGGTGGATCTTTTCCTGATTTTATCACCACTTCCTTTCTTCATACCCTCACCAGAACCACTATGCACATTGAAACTTTTCTGATTTATTTCTTTTCCTTCATATTCAACTTTCTTAACACTGTCTATGGAACTGCTTATGCTGTTGCTATCATTCTGAAATTCATTTGAAGCCGCAGTCTGACTTTTTCTTATACTGCTTCCCCTTCGGGGGCTGCGGACTTTGATGGCCAGGCATAAGCACTTGCAAGTGTTATTTTCAAGCTCATCTTCCCAGCAGTCAGCACATCCTGGGCGCTGAACGCAGCAGGAAGTTTCCCCACCACAACACCCATGGGTTGAAGGAAGACAACTTTTGCATTCGCATGCCTAGGGTTAATAAAAAATGAATTTTGTAGATAGTAAAACAAATTTTTTTTTTTAAATTAAATAGTCTAAAAGAATAAAAAAATAAAAAATTGTATTCTGGCATTTTGAATCAAAAAATTTTTATACTACAAAAAAAAAATATTGTCTTCTTTTTTTTTCTTCTGATGGCAAAAAAAAATGTGTATTTGAATATTTCAATATTGTATAAAAGTAGAAATTAAATTAAAATGAAAAAGGTTTACATTTTTCGTTATTAAAATGAACAACTAAATATAATAAATAATAAAGAAAAAAGAATCCTATGGAATAAAAGTTTATTATACAAGTTGAAATTATTAATATTTTTAGAAATTAAACTAAAACAAATATTAAAAATTTATTAAGAATTTTCTGGAGTAGCCTGTAAACAAAGAAATCTTTTAAAGTTAATTTTTTAAAAATATTTAGAAATAGAAGAAAAATAAAGGCAAAAAAAAAAAATGTAAATACCAGTGTGAGAACAGCTAATTTAATTGGGAGATATTATTTTTTAATTAAAAGAAGGGTTAACAAGAAGGCTAGTACAAGATGAGTAATTAATACTTAATACTGATTACTAAAATAAACATGCAACACTATAAATAAATTGCTACAAGGGGAATGTGATCAGATAAATATCACAGCATTTTAAACATAGCTACACAAATAGGTCTATGTTTTATCCTGTGTAATATTGCACTTATAAAACTTTCTAGCCCATGATAAAGGAATGAAATAAATACCCATAAAATGAAATTAATTCAAAGTTAACTGAAAAGCAAAGTGATGAGCTCTCTTCAGCAGAGATACAAATGTTTAAGCTTTAATTGTTGATATTTTAGCCACTAAGATTGTACTAAGCCTTAAAATTTTTATATGTAAATACTGAACTATCATAAATTTTTTGAAAATTATTAATATTTCAAGCAAGCATCAAATGTTTCTTAGTTTTTTTATAAATGCTTTCACTAATTTTTAAACACACATGAAGCCTATTATAATGTAAAGACATTTCAAACAAAACAATTAGGAGAACAAAATAATACATTTGTATGACATGAGTAACAAAACACTATTTTGGGTAAAGGCAGCTACTGTTGATTATATGCTAGTATGAATTATAAGTAACACTGATTGAAGTGGATGTTACCACTGTTGCAACTTTACATTAGTATTTTAAATAATTTAACAGCATTTGCAGTCATACAAAAAAGATGAGATACCACACAGAAGGAAAAGTAAGGGGGTAGGAATAGATTGTATAAGTGTGACTATTTATAAAACTCTCTATTACATTTTTTGCCTTTCATTAAAAAAAAATAAATAGCAAAATTAAAGAAAAACTATGTGTTGGAATATTACATTGATTTTTGGTAAAAATCACAGATGTAGCATTAAGCAGTCGCATATGAGGCAAAAATTAAATTTTAAAATAAAAATAACATTGAGACTGATGCTGTAAAATATTTAAAATGTTCCTTAAAGGAAAACTTAAGATGGAATTTGACTTAAAAAAAATCAGAAAAGAAGATATTTAATAAGTATAGTTCAAATTTTGATCAGAAGTAAGCCTATATTTTATTTATTATATTTTAATTTACGAGACTTTGTCTTAAAACATTTAATAAAATGTTTTAGAACTAATTATATGGCCAAGTATTTACATAAAATAACAACATAAAATTTTAAAAAACTCCACCAGTCTTTGCAATCTGAGCGAAACAGCAAATCAATGAAAAAATAGTCGTCCCCCCCCCCACCCTCAATCAATGCCTTTTTATAAAAGTGAAAAGAGAAACATGTCCAACAAAATATGATTTTGACTACAAACTATATGACCTAAAGACAAATCTGGAAGAAAGTTGTTTAGTGAAGCCAGAAAACTTCACACAAATCAACAGAGGACCATTTGTGTCTTATTAGTTGAAGTAAACAAACTGAGAAGCACCTGATCAATAAAGATAAATTAAGGTAAAAGATAACTCTCTGGAACATCAATGGTGCGGAAGAATAAAACATTGGCCAAACACTCTAAAAGTAAAATTTCCTCTTCAAACCTGACAGTCCATAGGGCAAGTGAAGGAGGGTTTATACTTGTTTCTGTAACCTCTGCATATGAAGGGATAGTGTGAGCAGTACTCTGTCCGGCTGCCTTTACTTTCCCTAACATGAGTTAGCTACCCATGACAGCTGGGTGGACTGAGGGACGTTTTACTGACATGAACGCCAAACAGTGTGGTCGGGTAATTAGAGAAAGGAACTATGGGAAGTGAAAGTTCTAGAAACCTGGTAGTCATAAATAAATTGAAAAAAGATGTTAAAAGGTTAAAATTGATGCAGGTTCTAGATTCAAAATTTTTATTGTGCATTTATGCTCAAAGATTATCAATAAAAGTATGCAACATAAAAGCTAGGAAATTGATTTCATTTATATATTAGTGATCTCATGGTACTTTGATTAAAATGTTCCTTAGCTATTGATTAAATTAATAATCTACAATGTCTAATCACTACTGCATTCTAAGGAAAACATTTTTAGTTGATTTTAGATTTTGGAAAGAAAATAGCAAAGTGAATTGAACAGATTTGACCCCACTAACTGTATACATTATAAGTATTTTAACAAGGAATGTGGGCTAGAACTATTTGATGCCATAGAGAATTAAGGAGAAAGTGGGAGAGGGGAGGTAATCATAACATAAAATGAACACCATGCATAAGGTTTTAAAACTTGAATAGAGTATTGAGCTGGGAAGTCCAGAGCTGTGAGCAGAACTTAACAAATTATACTACTAGTTCCGATCCCACAATGTTTTTATTTTTAAGTTTGTTTAAGAAAGGTTATTTGGTCGAGAACTGGTTTATCATTTCTGTAATCTATTAATAGGTTATTCAAAATTATAAACTTAAGCTAAATTTCAGCTGTCGTTATTGTTAACTTGTTAGGCTAAAGATCAATGCAATTAATCCTTCAATTAAAAAAACTCAAATTTAAAATTCAATGATGATATTTGTTAAAGAAATTTGAATCCATGCATTAAAAGTTAGTGTTTTAAAGGTGAATAGTTTTTAAATCCATAAATGATTTATGTCTACTAATGCTAACACTTGTATAGCTGTGTTTTATCAATTTAATTTACTTTAAAAAGAAATAAAATCTCAATTTTCTTTTACTGAAATAAATAAATAATTTCAGTGGAGATTTCCAAATAAGGTTATAGTTATGTATAATAATATATTGTACATATGTAAGTATTAGTACTATGGATGTTAATAATTTTCTATTAAGAGAATGAGTACTAAAGGTGGTATTGCACACAGATTAAAAACCTACACCATACTTACGGCGAAACAAAAACAAACTGATATTTATGGAATTATGCTAGAGGTGGGAATACTACTAGACTGCCTCCCATATTTTTCAAAGCAATTCTGCAGATGGACCAACAATGTTGTGTAGCATTTAAAAAAAATTAAACAGAATAAATCCAATAACTAACATAGCTTAGGAATATAATAAATGAGTACATTGTAACATCCATTTCAACAACTGCAGGAATGAACAACAAGAAAAACAAACAAAATAAATGTACAATCATCTACACAAATATGACATAAAATATGTTCTCTGTTAACTGGATTCAACACTGAAAATAATAATTTTGCTTTGTAATTAAGTGTTACTTTCATTAATTTAAAATATACAGATACCTTGTTTTGAACCTGAATATTTATCTGATCATTGTTTTTAAAAGCATATAGAGACATAAACAGTTACAAAGAAATTATTAAAAAAGATAATCTAACTTAGAAAGCTACAAAATTATTTAAAAGATTTAATCCTCCTCTTATAGTTTGATGTAGCCTAATGGTTTAAATATTAAAATTTAAGTTCTATTTTAAAGAAAACATTAAATTATAAATATATTTGTTTAGGAAACAATGCAAAGAATTTGACTCTTTTATTACAACAGCTAGAATTTAACAAAATCATTTTTTTTTAAATAATTCAAAAACAATTCTTACAGCTAAAAGTATGAAATATGTTACTTCAAAGAGGTGTTACTATGTTAATATTACACACAATGTAAGTAGACACTTTTAACAATAAATATATACATTTTTAAAATCAGCACTGAAATAAAAGGCATTAGTTGATTTGATTGCTCCCATAGTGAAGAGATAACTTCAGTGTAGTGTTTTGCACCATATTAAAATTAGATAAGCTTCACTTAGTATTATGAGCACATTCAATACAACAGCTATGCATGCCTAGCTATACAAATGCTGAATACAACAAGACAACATTTTTTATTGTAAGTTTTTATATGAGTTAATTCATTGTTATTGAAAATACATATGCGATGATGAGAAAATTGAAGTTCACATTTTCTGCATTCGGAAAATACATTTCTATCTTTTATTCTTAGTAAGAAATGTATATTTGTTAAATGTGTATTTATTCTTCTCCCCAAAAACTCGAATACTTTGCTGAAATGTTAGTTGATAGAATACTTCAATAATTTGTTAAGTAAACTCAAACAAAGACCATACCTGATTTTTTTTTAAAATGGATAACAAAGAATTGTACCACATACTTAACCAAAAACAAACAAGGACATGAGTTAGATTAAAAGTAAACAAGTGAATAACTTACTTCACAGCATCCCTCTGTACAGCCACAACAATTGCACAATAAAATATCAACACAACTAATTTTCTGAAATTTAATAATATAATGGTGTTAAATAAAACATATTACAAATAAAGGGAAAAAATTATTACGATGAAAGAGAAATTGTCATTACATATGAAATATAAAAATTGAATATTAGACTTTAATATATCACTGTAATTGTGTATAAATATAACTGATAACATCTCATCTGTTAGAATATCTTTAAATTGTATCTAACATCTATCTCTAAAGATACCATCTTATATTATTTAGAATTTTTAGACTAGCTTTTAGACAGTAAATTTAACATACACATTGGCTAAAACCTTTTTTTAAAAAAATTATATAACAGGAAGTAAAACCATATTTCACAATAGAAAAATCATTAATACTTCCCATAGCAAATATTACACAGAAAAAACAAAACTGGTTACAGCTTAATTGTGTTTCATCTGCAGAGAAAAAAACTCAACATAAACAAAAACATACAAACCTTTCTTTGGCCACAGACTTTAGACAGACATCCATCGACATTAGAACTACAACAACAAGGGCAAGCCTCGTTGACTTTGGAGCACGCGACACAGCAAGGCTCATCAGATATCTCACAACAGGTAGACTGGCATGCTCCTTTTTTCTAATCAGGTATTAAAAAAAATAAAATGAATACAATTTAGGCATTTAAAATGCAAAATTTACTTGCCATTATAATTCCAATCTGTTTTACCAACTCAACTCTTAAAATCTCTTCAAGTAGCAATTACAGTATTCTAAGTGCTTGATAGATGTTGAATGATAGCTTATTGATACACCATAATAGGTTAGTAACCATTGTTTTTAACAGTTAATCTCAAGCTGAATTTCATAAGCACAATAACTATTACAATTTCTTATAAGTTTTTATTATCTATCATCATATTGTATTTACCCGTAAAAAATGTCGGATGACTATTATGATTATAACTAGCATAACATAACCACCAACAGCAAGACACACTATAGCGGCAACTGGGAACTCCTCCTCATTTCCTTTTTTTAAATCTGTCTGATTGGCATTCTGAAATGCATGTTCAATTGTTATTTTGTTTCTATAGGTAAATTTTCCTTCATGTTCAAGTTTTTTTAAATTAATAATAAAAATCAATAAACTTATTTTAAAAAAAAACAATTACTAAGTTTTTGCTAATGTTGTATTTCATGATTTCCCCATTTATAAACTATAATTTTAAAAAGCCACTTACAGTTGACATGGTGGATCAGTTCATCCCTCATGCATTTTTAATGCTCCCCAAACATCCAAGAAACAACATTTGTTCTAAAATGGAGTTTTTAAATATATTGAAAGTGTTATAGTAAGGATTGATTGACAAGGTAATATAAATAATTGGATTTTTATTCATGTAACACATTAAACTAGTTTATAAATAACATAAAACTAAGGTGGTCAAGTGGTAGATCATGTTTATGCTAAACCAAAAGTGTTGGGTTCAGATCCTGAGCTCAACTCCATGAGAAGTGTGTCCACACGACTCTGATAGGTAGCTTACTCACATTAAGAAAAATAAATTAAAATGTAGATGCGCACAGGACTAACCATGAGTCTATCCCTTCAGTTGCAGAGTTAAATGAAACTGATGAAATCTACTTAATCTCTGAAGTTAACTATCCGTCCAAATTTAAATCCATCTTCAATCACTACTAAATCTGATTTCAGGACGAATTTAATTTAAGACAATGTAGGCCCTAAACAAAGCCTAAATATTTTAAAAAGGAATCAAAATATTATAGGGCCTAAATTATAATGTAACATTATTTTAAGAGTTATTTCTAAACAATAATTGGGGCCATTGTGGACTAGAGACACTGTGACTAGAATGTGACACCCACCTAATTAGTATTTTTTTTTTAATGTTGAATTTTTTTTGTAGGAATATTTTTAATGAAAGGCATACAATCCATACATTTTCTGAACGAAAAATGAAAGAACTAGTATGCACTATTAACATGGAAATGTATAAAATGAATCAAAATAAAAGACATCTGAAAACAAAAAATTTAATCAATTAATTATGACTCAAACTCTCCAATGTCAATATCATCAACTAAATCTTAATAATTACTTCATTAGGCCTAGTAGGCCTTAGGCCTATAGACTAAATACAAATTATTATCTCCATCCATTTTCATTAAAGAAAATATGTAGTTTTATGGGTCTAGTTGTAATTTTTATATGCCAAATCTATCATTTTCTACGCAATGGTCCTCCCTCCAAAATGCTCAAAAACTCACCCACACCAAAGAACTAGAACGGTTGCTTATTCAATATTCATTAATACTAATAGTACATTATTCAATATTCTTCTATTCTAAACCAAAGCTCATGGGTTCAAATTAAAATCATTAAATCAATTATAATTCATTCATATTTTATTTTAAGAATTTTTAAATTATTTAATACTAAATTTATTTGATAATCATATCATTCATTCGTTCGATCATCATGACAGTCATGTTTCACTGACACTGACTGTCGACTGTCGTGTTTCATCATGTCTTCCTTTTTTTAGGCGTGCTTTTTCAATTTAAGACTAAGAAATACACGATAGCATGTTACTTATGCATTTAACTAATAACAATAGACAGACTTTGCTTTTCTATGCTAGTTACCATGTATTGATTATAAGCAATCAGTAATTAAAATTTGATGTCATTTCTAGGCTGTGTACATATTTACGCAGCCATTTTGCATTGCTACCGACGCCAAAGTCACGTGACAATACACCCATTTAAAAAAATACTGTACGGTGACGAATGAATTAATACATTGTTTTTAATTCTTTTAGACTACTCCGTACCGTAAGACGAAAAAAAAGTCATTTTTAGCTTGAAGCATTATTGCTACTTTTATTGGAAGCATTATTTCAAGCATTAGGTATAGGATGGCGTTTTTAAATAAATTAGGTTAGGTTACCTAGGTTTAAGGTTAGGTTAGGTTAGGTTGGTTAGGTTAGGGAAGGGTACTAGGGTAAATTTCAAATTTCAAATTTATTCAAATTTATTCAAACAACGGTTACAATTGTAGGCACAAAGGCCTTTTTTCACATTGGCCGTTTAAACAAATAAAGCAATTCAATAACACATAGCAGTAACACATAGCACTGAAAATGTGGAATAAAGAAACAATGGTACATAGCTATCATACATAATGAGATAAAAAAGAGAATATAATAGATGAATGAGAAATGTTACAATGAGTCAGTTAGGTCATTAAATAATTTTAGTTTTAGTTTAGTTTTGAATATATTTTCAGATCTAGAAAGCTTTATTTTATTAGGAAGATTGTTCCACAAATTAGAACCAGAGTAGGCGAAGCTATGTTTTTGGAAAAAGGTTGAATAAGGGAATGGTAAATTAAGACGACGATTTAATTTTATGTTAAAAGAAAACAGATCTGATAAGTAAGAGGGGGCTGTTTCGTGGAATATTTTATATAAGAAAATTGATTTGGTATATATTATCTTTTTATTTAATGGAAGTATTTTAGTAGAGAGAAAAGAATCCAGACTACTAGACAAGCCAGTAACCAGTTTTATAGCCCTTTTTTGTAAAGAAAGAAGAGGACGCTGCTTAGATATAAAGCTGCCGCTCCACACTACAGAAGCATAATCCAACCTAGATTGAATGAAAGCCTCATAAAAAACCAGCCTGCTCCTATAGTTGAGAAAGTTCTTTATCCTAGCTAATTGAAAGGTTGTCTTTAATAAGGACATTCTTAGAAAATGTATATGGTCAGACCAAGTGAGGTTGTGATCTATAAACAATCCTAGGCATTTGTAACTGTCTACCTGTTCAATGTTTGAATTGTCTATAGTAATGTTTAATGCGGTGGATGGAAGACGAAGGCGTTTCTGATGAGTTGTAATAAACATTGACTTGGTTTTATCGGGGTGAAGTTTCATTTTGTTAAATTTTGTCCAAGTAGCAAGCTGATTGGCACATGTTTGAAGTTTGTAACTGAGTGACTCAGCACTGTCTGCAAAGACATGCAAAGAAGTATCATCAGCGAACATCTCGCACTGACCAGCGTCAATATGTAATGGAAGATCATTAATGTATAAAGAAAAAAGTAAAGGACCTAAGATTGAGCCCTGTGGAACCCCTATATTAACATATTTCTGTGAAGAGATGGTATTAAGGTGAAACACGCGTTGAGATCGGTTAGATAAAAAGGAGTGAAGTAACCTAACTGTAAAGTCGTGGAATTTGTATGGAATTAGTTTTTTAAGAAGTATGGTGTGATCAATAGAGTCAAAGGCTTTTCTGAAATCGACAAACAGCGAGCCACAGAGTAGGTTTTTGTTAATATTTATAAGCCAGTTTTCATTCATCTTAATCAGAGCAGTGTGACAAGAATGAAACTTTCTAAACCCAGACTGATTACTATGGAAAAGCTTGAGCTTTTCTAGGTAATTTGAAATGCATTTGTTTATATGTATTTCTAGTGGCTTGGAGAGGGAAGAAAGTATAGAAATTGGCCTGTAGTTATTAGCATCTTGGATGTTACCTTTTTTGTGTAGTGGTATAACCTTAGCATGCTTAAAATGTGTCGGGTAATAATGCTTGGCAATACAGAGATTATAGACATAGGTTAAAACTTCGGAAATTATTGGAGCTGAAATCTTCAATACATTATTAGAAATATCATCAAACGAAGTTGTTGAAGACGGTTTAAGAGATCTTAGGCTAACATATACTTCATGAACAGTGAGAAGCGGAATGATCAGCTCTGTCCTACCACGGTGAGCAGAATTACAAAAATTTTTAAGCTCATCACTGATTGTGTAATCAGCATCTGTGTTGAGCGCTGCAGATGATATAAAATGATTGTTAAAGTCATCAGCAGATATCTGGCAATGTCCAGCTGTATTACATGTGCGTTTTTTTCTAATTATTTGATTTATAGCAGTCCAGATAGATTTGGAATTAGGTTTGCCTGACAGCAGCTTATTAAAATACTCCTTCTTCGACCTACGCACGAGCAGTTTGACATAATTTCGCTGCCTACAAAAGTCCTCAGAAGTTCCATAACGTTTAAGCCAGTCTCTTTTATTAATTGCAGATTCGATATTGTTGTTAAACCAAGAAGGTTTGTATGTAGTCTTAACTCTTTTAGAGATTTTAGGAATATGTTTGTCATATATAGTATAGAAAAAACGCAGCCATTCAGAAATGGCAAGATCGGGACAATTATAATTGTATACATTGCAGAAGGGGGCAGCCAATAAATCCGAAAGAAAAAGATTTTCATTAAATTTTCTAAAAGAGCGATAACTTATAGTTATGTGTTGCCGCGAAGGTACACATAATCTTTTTGTCGAAAAAGTACAACAAACAGGGAAGTGGTCACTAACACCACAAGAGGGGACACAGACCTCTATTAGGTTGCAGTCAGGTGATGCGTATATGTGGTCAATTATTGTACTTGATTTATCATTTACCCTGGTAGCCGTGTGCACAAATTGTTTTAGATTCAAAGAATCAATAATATCTTGCCAATATCCTTGAGATTTTAATATAAAGTAGGGTAGGTCCAACTAGATCTAAATACCGTCCAACTCGACAATTCAAAGCGAGGAAAAAGTAAATACATTTGTATTAAAAATGTGTATCTCCCGTAAACGCTTTATTGATTCTGTTTACAATATAAATCCGCGAATCAACATTATTTTGTAGCTGTCTTTCAAACATTGTGTGTAAAACGTCATAGGGTAAACAAACATAGCCATGGTTCATCATGGGGCTTCATGTACATGTAGTCATGTAGCATTAGATTAGAACCAATATCTATCTATTTAAAACATGTAATGAAAACTAGATAGCGTAAATTAAATTGAATTTTCGGTAGGTATTGGTTTATTTTAATGACTAAATAAAAAAAGAAATAACACTTAGTGTAGATCTATTTTTTGTTTTGTTTTACTTAGACTTGGTTCTTCTGTGTTTGTTTATTACTTTCTCGTATACAAGATGAGAGAAAGGATTGTAATGATGCACAATATCACAAGAAATTTTGACAGTTTTCACCGTTTTACAACTCAGTACTCAGTACTAATTCATATGCGGAGTATAGAGGACTTATTTTAATCGGGCAAAAATTCTAAATCCAGATATAGATTCTATCAAAATCTCGGCGTTTTACGCGTCATCGAGACTGAAAAACTTAATTTTGCAATCTTGTTTGTGTGGATGTTTGTCTGTGAACACGATAAGTTGTGTATCGTCACAGCTAGGTAGATGAAATTTCATAAATAAGTATTAGATCTACATCCAGTTTGTAGTTCTGTATCAACTTTTCAGCGATTTCCGGTAAACGGAACGTGGAACTTATTCTACTTTTGGTTTATCAAAAGCCTATAACTTGAGTACCGTTTAAGATAGACTAGAATACCCGTCATCCGTTGGATAACTGTGGGTTTCGGGGGTCATCCATCAAAAAACATCACGTCTGTCACTCAGAGGCATAGCGACCCTTCCCGCGCCCGGGGACAAATTTTTCGATTTTAACCCCCCCCCCCAAGATTTCGATTTTCAACCCCCCCCCCTCAAACTTTTGATGTGCACCCCCCCCCCCCACTCAAACTTTCGATTTGAACCCCCCTCAACCTTTCAATTTATTTTTCCAAACCATTTTGGCGCCCCAACATATGTCCCCCCTTCCCCCCTCCACCTCCCCTTCCCCCCCCCCTCCTCGCTACGCTACTGCAGTGTCACTTATCGTCACAAAAAACAGACCCCACATTCAAAAATATGTTTCTTATCTTTTAAAAACACCGAAAACACCGATTTCGGACTATCCCTTCATATACTGACGTCACATGTGACCTACTCAACTCTACTTCACCTGCCCAGTGTCCCGCCAAGTCTCAGACAACATGTTTTTATCGTTTAAAAAACGATTCCAGCCGAGCATGTCTCTGACCACACTATCCTTTCATATGCTTAGGACAAAGAAACAGATGAACTCTACTTCACCTGCCCTGTATCCTGCCAAGTTCAGATAGGCAACTTTATCATTCACATCTAAAAAAAAAATTGAAAAAAAAAGATCATTGACATATTGGTCTAGAACCTGTGCCACCCACATGAGAGCGGACTACGCTATCAACTTAGCTATTTACTCGTGACGTCACAAATGAATTTTTATACTATACTTTTGAGTCTCCGCGCATAGATCTAGATCTAAGTCTAGTAGTAGAATCTAGTAACTTTCAAATTAAATTTTACCTTAAATTAGCCAAACAAAGATTTATATAAAATAATTAAGGCCTGAAATAGATTCTAGATGTATTAAGGCCTGAAATAGATTCTAGATGTAGAATTTACATTAAGTCTAGATCTAGAATTTACATTGAGTCTAGTGACCTAGATCTAGGCTAGATCTAGATCTAGGCTAGATTCATAACTTTCCTTCGACAGCTGATCTTTAGATCTAGAGAAATTTATTGTAAAACTAAATGAAAAAAGACAGTTTAAAATTGATATAAGTGTTGGAACGTAATAAATACAGCAAACGGACGTATTTTTAAAGTTATGACCGACAGAAAATTAGATTTAGAACGCGTTAAACTTTTGAATGGGAACACAATTTTCTTCGATAGACGCCGCCATTTTATTGTACTAAAGAGTAAACAAAAACCTGTGACGTCACGGTCCCGCCGAGTGTAGTGGTCGTTTTAATATTTTTTAAAAAAATGGGTTACTCTGCGTATGAATAAATCAATAAATTAATTAACGTCTTTAAATAAATGTGTGATTAACAGTCTGTCTGCATTAAAAAATTATTCTCTACCTACATACTATTTTACAGCTATCCAGATTGAGTCGAACATATCACAATAGTCGATCAGGCAAACAAACAAACAAACAAAAAAACAAACAAAAAAATAAATATTCAAACATGTAAACAAACTTGACTTTTAGTAGTATATAGATAGACACAATTTCACACATAAGTAAAAGATCTATTTCTCTGTTTTCTTTCAAATTTTAAGTAATTTCCGGTGACAGGAAGTAGATCTAGATCTAAATCTAGTATTTTACGCAATTTCTGATTTTTTCAAAAAAAAAAAAAAAAAATTTAAAATAAATAAAAAATAAACGCACATGAATTGAAATTGATAAAGTACTAATGTTCCGCACTATTATACACGCATTGTTGCTGTTCATTTGGTGGGCAATTATTTTTTCTACGAGATTCTACTCTATTCCAAAAAGTTTAAGTATGTAAAAATTGATTAAAAAATGATGTCTATATCCCGAGTTGCCTCCCCCCCCCGTAGTGTTATATAAGAATATTTGAGAGAGATTAGGAAAGATCACTTCCGTTTTATGTTTCTTAGAACTTAGAACATAGACTAGTTGAATCAATCAAATGGCGTGCAAATATATATTTCGATCTTCCCGCCACTGCCAATAGTGACAGACGAGTGACATTCTTTGTTAGGTTGCCTTTCGAAGCACCCAAATGCGACAGAATTTGCCGTGTATGTATTCATACACGGCTAGGAATGCAGCCGCTGGGATGTTGACACCTCATTACGCACTGACGTAAAATGAATTACTCTCTGACTGCAGGCTCGAGATTTCATCACTTCATTTCTGGAAGGATAATCAGTGTTCCAAGAGTAACATGAGAACCAACAGACCTCCAATACCACTAGGCATACACTGTATCACTACGTATCTCACGTTCTACTGACAGTGTTCTCTCCTTTCAATCGTTCTATGAGACGGTTGCACACAAGATCAGTGTTTCTTCCAGGCATCTCTTGAAGCCCCCCCCCCCCCCCCCGAAAAAATTATACCCCCCCCCCCCGAACGAAATGAAATGTATATAATTTGTATAGAAAATATATACTTTTAACAATGTGTGTGTGTGTGTCCCCCCCCCCCCCCGAAGAAAGTCTCCCCCCACCGAAAATTTCAAGTGCCCCCCACCCCCCCCCCCCCGGAGAAAAAAGTCTGGAAGAAACACTGCTCAAGTTACTCTTTGTGAACCAACCCTGTCGCAGTCCCCACACCAAACACGCCGGGTATTTGATAAGCACCGACCCCGTGTTTATCTACTATCCGCATTCTTTATCCTTTCGCCTCACATGATCTCCGTCCTGTGTTTCTTCCAGACATTCTTCTCCGGGTGGGGGTGGGGGGCACCTGATATTTTCGGGGGGGGGGGGGGGAAGAGGAAAGCACACATTTTTTCGGATAAGGGTGGGGGGGCAGACACTGGTAAAAGTGTATGTTTTCATTATAAATTCCATTCCGTTCGGGGGGGGGGGGGGGGCAGCGGTAGTCTTTTTTCGGATGCGGGTTGGGGGGGGGGGGGGGCGAAGAGGCCTGGAATGAACATTGTCTCCGTCTTCCCACGATCTCTGCATACAACCGTTCTCAATATTCTTCTCTCTTCTTCTGCCCACTATAGGTCTCTCGGTCTTTCTGCGCAAGTAGGGCTGCTAAATATAGGCTACACACCAGACATGAAGCAAATCTCAGTTCAAGGCGAGGTTTTCTGAAAGTCTGGCGGGCCACTAAAAATTCTGTGGAGGGCCGCACTTTACCCACCCCTGCCCTAAGGGCTCCACTCCTGTTTGATTTCGGAGTTTTCTCTCCTAGATGGGTTGGTGTCCCCAGCTGACGAGCCTCATCTGTCCAAAGGTACGAACTCTAGACTTTCGGGTTAGCAGCTTTTTATTATAAATATAAATTTTCTTTTTCTTTACAGAATCTTCAGTTTGATAGAAAGATGGGTAACAGCCTGCTGCCTAAGATCTTCATTTTTTGTATCTTTTACATCCTAGGTTGGTGCCTTTATTATGTGTTTTTACTTGCTAATTTTTATGGGTTGTTAAAATTAAATTTGTTTTTAGTTATTAATTTTTATAGGTTTTGTAATATTTGTTTTTACTTATTATTTTTGTATTATTGGTTACAAACAATTAGGATGAAGTAGAATAGGGCGTATTGTATTCTTTTTAAAGCGCTTCTGTTCCACCACAAATAATCTTTTACTTATAACCTTTACGGAATTTCTGGAAACGTAGTTCCAGTGGGGGAATCTAGTGGCGTATCTAGGGGGTGGGCGCCCCCCTACCCCACCCTCAAAATTCGTGGCTTATTTTACACCATTCTTTAATATAGATATCATATTATCAAAATGGAAATAATTCGGACAAGCCGGCTTGTTGCTACAGAAACAAAATTCTTTTTTTTTAGATTGTAAGAATATCAGTTTCTTATTTTTTAAAACGATCACACACTCACGCACGCTCGCATATATAAATTACTCTATTTCTTCCCTGACTTCAAAAACTGAGACAAATATCAGCTACGAGTAAAAACATCTTTGCATAAACGTATCCAAACGTATAATTGAATATATAGTTGTTGTGTTTTTAGCGCAATTTCCATACTGACAATTGCGATTATTAATTCGTTATTTCTTGATGGATGGATGGATGGATGTGTGTCCGCAGCTTTAAGTCGTATCTCCTCCTCAACGAAGCAATATCGAGGACTAGTTCCAAAAGCAAATATGTTAAGCAAGTTCCGAGGATGATTGTGGGCCAAAAAAAATTCCCCGGAATTCCTTCCTGGATTTCCAGGAAAAGCCAAAAAACCTCGAAAAAATGCAGTTTTTGGCCCATATCTCGGCAACCAGACCACTTAGTGACTTGAAACATTTACCAATCGATTCCTGCCATAATTTAGAACAATATTGCCGTAGAAAGTTTTCAAAAATATCCTTTCGGTCGGTCACAAAAAATTAATTCAGGAAATTGCGCTTAAATTGTGACTAGACTTTTTATTAATAAAGGCTGTCGAATTCACAAACGAAATTCGTTTTCTCAAAATCAAAATTGCATTGAATACTTAGGTTTTGTTATTTTGAATTGAGATTTGTTTTTTTTTATTGTAATAGGAAGCGACGTTATGTCTTGTTGAGAACTGATAAGAACCCCGTACGTTAATTTTAAGAACAAAAAAAATTTCAATGGAAACTAATATTTTTGTTGAGATATTTTATTAGTAAAGGATTTAGTTTTTAGCTTCCCCTTATAAAAAAAATTGTTTCGTCTTATATTTTTAAAGTGATCCCCTTAAAAAAAGTAAATTTTTGTTTCGTTTCATATTTTTAAAGTGACATGTATTAATAGAACATTTATTCTGATTAACAGCCGGTGTATCCGGCGATGAGTTGTTTCAGATGGCTCTCAAGGGATACGAAATTGAGTGCCAGGGCCAAGCACGGTGTGCCACCACGGGCCGACTTGAGGGAACGGTCCAAGGCGATTTCTCAAACTACCACGACGGCTGTTTCCTGTTTTACTTGCAACACTGTGAGAAGGGCAAAAACTGTTCCCGGGACTCGGTGGATTGGCAAAAAGTGAGTGGGGTTCAAGGTGCTGTTTAGGTGATGTATGTAAAAGGCTATACATATTTATATGTTTTTGAGTGAAGGGGATTTGTTGATTGTACGCGATCTAAGGAGGAATTGTTGGCTTACCCAAGTCAAGTCGGGTAAACATCCGTAGAAATTTTAGAAGATAGGATTATAAGCGACACTGAAAGAGGCGGAAAATATGGGCGTTTTAAAGAAACAGACGGCTTTATTGTGAAAATAGTAGCCTTTATATATATATATATATATATATATATATATATATATATATATATATATATATATGTATATATATATATATATATATATATATATATATATATATATATATATATATATATATATATATATATATATATATATATAAAGGCTTTATAAAGGATTATAAGTTACACTTAAGAGCAAAGTTTCTTCCAGGGCAACTCTCCAGGGAGGGGGGGGGGGGGAGTCTATATTTATATTGAAAATATATACTTTTAAAAGTGTCCGCCCCCCGAAAATTTTAGTCCCCCCGGGAGAAAAAAGTCTGGAAGAAACACTGCTGAAGGGACCGGAAAATATGGCCGTTTCAAAGAGACAAACTGCTTCATTTTGACATTAATAGCCTATATATATATATATATATATATATATATATATATATATATATATATATACACATATATATACACACACATATATATATATATATATATATATATATATATATATATATATTATATATATATATATATTTATATATTTTATATATATATATATTTTATATATGTCTATATATATATATATATATATATATATATATATATATATATATATATATATATATTATATATATTATAATATATATATTATATATATATATATATATATATATATATATATATATATATATATATATATATATATATATATATATATTATATATATATATATATATATATTATATATATATATATATATATATATATATATATATATATATATTATATATATATATATATATATATATATATATATATATATATACACGTGTATGTGTCTTTACTTCCAGGATGTGCGTGTACCCGGGGATGTGTTTTCATGACTTATGTGAAGTAACTGCACAGACCGACGCCTGCTGGTGCCAACTTGCCAAGAATCGTTTGGAGTACAGAGGTCGTCCCAAGTTTCCTACATCGTTGTATCGCCTCGCAGCCTACAGATACACAGTAAACCCTCGGCGTATCGTCACACAGCACGTGGAAACCGCCTATGAAGTCACCGATAGCTTCGATGCTGCAAATGTACCCGGTAATTTCGGTGTGGCCAGGTTTTGTTTAGACAGGGGAGGTCGGCGAGTGCAATAACACCCCCCCCCCCCCCAAAAAAAAAAAACAACCTCATATGTTTTGCTTAGAGTAACCAGGGCGTGGCCTAAGCGGTAGAGCGCTAGACTGCTAACCGGAAATGCTTAACCGGGTCTAGGTCAGTAGAAGGTCCCTGAGACCACTAATTTCTAATGGGTACCGAACTCATGTTAGGGAAAAGTAAAGACGGCTAGGCAAAGTGCTGACCGTCATATGCCGAGGTTCGAGAAACACATCAACTCGACTTCACCTGCCCGAGGGATCGCCATGTCTAAAGAAGGTTCTTCACTTTTCACCAGGGCGCTATTTTGTTTCTGATGGGAGAGGGGGGGGGGGGGGTGGCGGCGTAGTGGTCGAATCACAATTTCAAGTTAGTTTCATCGAGCATTTCTTTTGCTTTCCAAGCTTCCTGATTTACCGTTTAGAGCATTTCTGTTTTAAACCAGAGCCTACCTAGGGTTTAGAGTTTCATTTAAGCTGACGACCAGTCAGGAGTAAAACTGAACAGCCGCAGTAAGTTATCATTAGAAAACTCTTGAAGCCTGCTCAATAAATAGTAGGCCAGTCAGGAGTAAAAAACTGAACAGCCGCAGTAAGTTATCATTAGAAAATTCTTGAAGCCTGCTCAATAAATAGTAGGCCAGTCAGGAGTAAAAACTGAACAGCCGCAGTAAGTTATCATTAGAAAACTCTTGAAGCCTGCTCAATAAATAGTAGGCCAGTCGGGAGTAAAAACCGAACAGCCGCTCGCGTACCTTTCATGTAGACTTGTAATCTGACGTCATTTTTTAATATCAGCGAATGTTTAAACACATGTTTAACCAAGTTAATTACCAAAACAACGTTTTTTTATAATCTACTTTAGTACTACACATACTGCATATATATATATAATATATATATATATATATATATATATATATATATATATATATATATATATATATATATATATATAGTATGCCTGGGTATAATTATCAACCTTCTTTTACTCCACAGCACCAACCGGCCTTGATAAATATGTGATTGTTTAGTTAGGTCTGATAAAACATGTGATTGTTTAGTTAGGTCTGATAAAACATGTGATTGTTTAGCTATGTATAATGTACAAAATGTTTTGACGCTTGAATGAAACGTGTGATTGTTTAGTTAGGTCTGATAAAACATGTGATTGTTTAGCTATGTATAATGTACAAATAGTTTTGACAGCTTAAATGAAACGTGTGATTGTTTAGTTAGGTCTGATAAAACATGTGATTGTTTAGCTATGTATAATGTACAAATAGTTTTGACAGCTTAAATGAAGCGTGTGATTGTTTAGTTAGGTCTGATAAAACATGTGATTGTTTAGCTATGTATAATGTACAAAATGTTTTGACGCTTGAATGAAACGTGTGATTGTTTAGTTAGGTCTGATAAGACATGTGATTGTTTAGCTATGTATAATGTACAAAATGTTTTGACAGCTTGAATGAAACATGTGATTGTTTAGTTATGTATATGTATGATGTACAATAGTTTTGACAGCTTGAATGAAACGTGTGATTGTTTAGTTAGGTCTGATAAAATATGTGTTTGTTTAGCTATGTGTAATGTACAAAATGTTTTGACGCTTGAATGAAGCGTGTGATTGTTTAGTTAGGTCTGATTTGACTTGGTCTAACTAAATTTTGTTGTTAAGCAGTTTCTAACGAATCGTGTGAATATTAATTTGATCCCATAAAACATGTGATTGTTAGATCCAAAATAATGCGATGACACTGTTTCGCTGTTTCTAATAAAACATGGGATTGTTTTGTTTAATCTGATGAAATATGTGATTATATTTCTAAATTATCATGTGTCTTATGAAGCTGAATGTGGTAATTTATATATGCTAATTTACATTACTGTAAACAACCAAAGAACATTAAAGGCCAACGGAAATGATTTTTTTTTTAGAAATTGAATTATTCTTTGTTGTTACAATGTCGCCTTAGTTGGTTTAGAGGAGAAAAAAAAGACATGGGTAGACGGTAACCAATTAGGAAGTTGTATTAAAATGTATTTTTAGACAAGGTCAAACAGAACGAATAATAAAAATAGAGTTTGTAATTTTTGTTGTTGTTGTTGTCACGACATATTTCAAGGATAATGTGGTTTAGAACGTTAAGATTGTAGATGTACTAACATACTAACTTATAAACACATAACATCGGAAGAAAAAGGTACACAGTATACAAAGATTAACTGATTTTATTTTTAAAACTAGACACATGTGTATGATCTAGCTAGGGTTTTGTTTTAATGAAGAACGCGTAAAAAAGAGATGTGAACAAACACTGGTTGTAAACAATGCAAGTGTTAATTATATAATTATAATTTTTTTTTACTGTGCTTTGTCGGATACACAGACGTCGGTAAAGCTCAGTAGCGTAGCTAGGGGGGGGGGGGGCGGGACATATGTCCCAGGGCGCCGACCTTAGGGGGCGCCAAAATGGGTTGGTAAAATAAATTGAACGGTTGAGGGTGGTGCAAATCGAAAATAAAGGGGGGGGAGGGGTGCAAATCGAAATCTCGATGGGGGGTGGTGCACATCGAAAGTTTGAAGGGGGGGGTGCAAATCGAAATCTCGAGGGGGTGGGGTGCAAATCGAAATCTTGAGGGGGGGGGTGCAAATCGAAAAGTTTGTCCCCGGGCACCGGGAAGGGTCGCTACGTCTCTGGTAAAGCTCATGGTTGCTAAACTATAAAGTCCCGAGTTTTGATCCCCGGGTAGATGGGGTCGAAAGCTGCGGGCAGCAATCAATCTAGGAGAGACAACTCCAAAATCAAACAAACCTTCACTGCTTCCTTGTAGTTTGTTCTCCGATGGACAAAGGCTATGGAAGCAAATCCAGTAAGGAATGCCGGCTGAAATCAGAGTCAACGGACCATAAGGCGAATAATAATAAGTTTGACACATAATACTTAATTGTGATGGAGAAAATCCCGTTCAACTTTATAAACAAATGCGAAGAAAAAGAAAATACGTTCTTTTAAAATCTTCTGTCTAGATTGAATAGACTTGAAAAGCTGTTTCCAAACGGTTCCAAATTTGTGTCGCCAGAGAGCAAAATACAATTACTATGCTATTCACCGTAGATCACTTATGTGTATTTTTATCATGCAAAACAATTGTTCTGACTTTCATTGTTTTACTCTCCCTGGCCATTCCGGTTGACTTCAAGGAGAGGTTGAGGGCAGTTTTTGAAAATATTGGAATTGATAAAATAATTCAGAACGGCTTTTCAACGGCTTATATTCGATACAGAAATATAAAAATGAGTGTAACCGATGTTCGCAAACGGCTTTAATTTTTACAAATGTAACTATAATTTTATCGCTTGCCATATTTTTTAAAAGATACAATTTTTTTAGTATGATTGCATAGCTATGATTGCATAGGCTTTTCATGTCTACCAGTGTTTCTTCCAGACTTTTTTTTCTCTGGGGTGGTACTTGATATTTTTTAAGTGGGGGGGGGGGGTTGGGAACACACGGACAACATTTTTCGGAGGGGGGGGGGGGCGGACACTGGTAAAAGTATATGTTTTCTATATAAATTTCATTTCCTTCGGGAGGCGGGGGGCGGTAGACTTCTTCGGGGGGGGGGGGGGGGTGGTAAGCATCAGATATGCCTGGAAGAAACTCTGTGCTAGCTATATGGGAATTTTTTAAAAATTGTATCTCCCGTAAACGCTTTGAAGATCTCTTTACAATGTTTATAAATCCCCGAACCAAAATTCTTTTGTGGCTGTCTTTTAAACATTGTGTGTAGGACGTCACAAGGTAAACACACAGGGCCATGGTTCACTCTGCTGTTTCATGTAGTTTTAATATTTATTTTAAAATATAATTAAATCTACAATAATAAATTGAATTGACGGTAGGTTTGGGTACATTTTAACTGCTAAATAAGAAAAGGGATTATCGAAGATACCAAGGTCCGATAATAGACTCTCCTAAAAATATGCGAGTTATGTTGTTTGTAGTATTGTAATTACTAATTTCGACTAGATCTAGATCTAGATCTAGTTTTAATGGTTAGAAATTAGGGTTATGGTAGGGTTGGGACTTGGAATGGGTTTAGCATTGACTTTAGCAAGCCATGTGCGTCTTTTAGTTAATTACCAGTAACCTTACACCCCTTTTCTAAGAAAATCCCCCCCCCCCCTCACAGTGAATTTTTTTTTTACCTTGTCGGTTATTTGTTGAGGTTCTGGGGTTGCTAGTGTTCCTTAGAACTTAGTACATTGACAAGACGTATCAAACACCGGGCGTGCACACACACACACATATATATATATATATATATATATATATATATATATATATATATATATATATATATATATATATATATATATATAGTCTTATGTTATTGGGTTATATCAGCGTCCTATTGCCCTATGCTATATCGGAGTCCTATTGTCCTATGGTTTTAGGTGTTAAAAATCAGGGCCGTAATGATGATATAATAATTATTTCTACAACGTGTCCTTTAGGTTTACATCTTTACATCCCCTCTGGTTGTCACTTCTAGCAGGACTGGGCTATGCTTGTCAGCAGATCTTTTGAAGACCACTATTCTGGAATTTTCGTTAAAAATTACTCTCTTACTATTTATCTATGATGGGACTGTGGAGTAGGACGATAGAGCTACCAACACTGCTAATTCTAAATGTTGTAGATCGAAGCCTGGGTTCGAACCCGTAGGTCGTTCCTGAGTTCACCCAGCTCTGATAGGTACCTGACTTAGGTTAGGGATAATAAAGACTTCTAGGCATAGTGCTGACTACAAAATCATTGACTTGCCTTAGTTACAGAAATAGACAGGTGAACTCTACTTCATCTGTTCATGGAACTGACAGGTTAGGTAACTATAAAATGCTATTTTTAGGTCAAAAGTTTATTTTTTTAGACATCAACTTTTAAATTTAAATCTAAACTATTTTTTATTGTAAATTTACAGAATGTTCAATTAGAAAAAAAGATGAGCAATAGCCTGCTGCTTAGGATCTTCATTTTGTGTATCGTGTGCGTCCTAGGTTGGTTTCTTCTTTTTTTGTATGTTTACTCATTTATTTTATTTACTAGGAGTAAGAAGAGCTTTTTTTATGTTAGAATGAAACAGGGTAGGCACTATTTTATTCTTTCTAAACGTGAAGCTTTTGTTCCACGCGAACGTGTTTAAATTCGGTGCCCTACTTTATTCTTTAACTCCCCTACACCTAAATCCTGGATACACCATTGGGACAAATCTTAGTTATGACCGGGGGGGGGGGTACATATGTCTCCGAGCGCCGACCATAGGGGGCGCCAAAAATGGGTTGAAAAAAAAAATTAAAAGCTCATTTAGCTTCAGTTTTGCATTATAAATATAAAAAAATAAATGGGGGAGGGGCGCCAAATTTAAAGTTTGTCCCCCCGGGGGGGGGGGGGGGGGGCGCCGCCAAAAGGGTCGCTACGCCTCTGGTTATGACCACAAGTAAAACATCTTTACATAAACGGAACAAACCATATAATGGAATATATTATTATAAGTTTATTTTTTTTTCAAAGTTTTTCGGAATTCAAAACAATTTTTTTTTCTCAAATCATACAATTGCATTGAATACATAGGTTTTGTTATTTCGAATTGAGATTTGGTTATTTTACAACATAAAGCGACATTGTATCTTGTTGATAATTGATAACAATTCTATATTTTAATTTTAAAGTGACATTAATTAATAATAAAAAAATAATTCTAATTAACAGCCGGTGTTTCCAGTGGTCAAACTTTTGTGCTGAAAATTGATAAATTTGATAAGCATTGCTTCATGGAAGGTGTTTGCTTCGACACCGAGCGCATCTTAGGGTTTATCGAAGGCGATTTTTTAAACTACAAGGAAGGCTGTTTCCTGTTTTACTTGCAACAATGTGATAAAGACAAAACTGTTCCCGGGATTCGGTGGATTGGCAAAAAGTGAGTGGAGTTCAAGGTGCTGTTTAGGTGATAGAGTTTTAGAGTGAAGGAGATTTGTTAATTGTACGCGATTTAAGGTTATAGGGTTTTAGAGTGAAGGGGATTTGTTAATTGTACGTGATCTTAGGTGATAGGGTTTTAGAGTGAAGGGGATTTGTTGATTGTACGCGATCTAAGGTGATAGGGTTTTAGAGTGAAGGGGATTTGTTGATTGTACGTGATCTTAGGTGATAGGGTTTTAGAGTGAAGGGGATTTGTTGATTGTACGAGATCTAAGGTGATAGGGTTTTAGAGTGAAGGGGATTTGTTGATTGTACGAGATCTAAGGTGATAGTGTTTTAGAGTGAAGGGGATTTGTTGATTGTACGCGATCTAAGGTGATAGGGTTTTAGAGTGAAGGGGATTTGTTGATTGTACGTGATCTTAAGGTGATAGGGTTTTAAAGTGAAGGGGATTTGTTGATTGTACGCGATCTAAGGTGATAGGGTTTTAGGGTGAAGGGGATTTGTTGATTGTACGCGATCTAAGGTGATAGGGTTTTAGAGTGAAGGGGATTTGTTGATTGTACGCGATCTAAGGTGATAGGGTTTTAGGGTGAGGGGGATTTGTTGATTGTACGCGATCTAAGGTGATAGGGTTTTAGAATGAAGGGGATTTGTTGATTGTACGCGATTTAAGGTGATAGGGTTTTAGGATGAAGGGGATTTGTTGATTGTACGCGATCTTAGGTGCTAGGGTTTTAGAATGAAGGGGATTTGTTGATTGTACGCGATTTAAGGTGATAGGGTTTTAGGGTGAAGGGGATTTGTTGATTGTACGCGATCTAAGGTGATAGGGTTTTAGAGTGAAGGGGATTTGTTGATTGTACGCGATCTAAGGTGATAGGGTTTTAGAGTGAAGGGGATTTGTTGATTGTACGCGATCTTAGGTGCTAGGGTTTTAAAGTGAAGGGGATTTGTTGATTGTACGCGATCTAAGGTGATAGGGTTTTAGAGTGAAGGGGATTTGTTGATTGTATGCGATCTAAGGTGATAGGATTTTAGGACGAAGGGGATTTGTTGACTGTACGCGATTTAAGGTGATAGGGTTTTAGAGTGAAGGGGATTTGTTGATTGTACGCGATCTAAGGTGATAGGGTTTTAGAGTGAAGGGGATTTGTTGATTGTACGCGATCTAAGGTGATAGGGTTTTAGAGTGAAGGGGATTTGTTGATTGTACGCGATCTAAGGTGATAGGGTTTTAGAGTGAAGAGGATTTGTTGATTGTACGCGATCTAAGGTGATAGGGTTTTAGAGTGAAGGGGATTTGTTGATTGTACGCGATCTAAGGTGATAGGGTTTTAGAGTGAAGGGGATTTGTTGATTGTACGCGATCTAAGGTGATAGGGTTTTAGAGTGAAGGGGATTTGTTGATTGTACGCGATCTAAGGTGATAGGGTTTTAGAGTGAAGGGGATTTGTTGATTGAAGGGGGCGGAAAATATAGCCGTTTCAAAGAGACGAACTGCTTCATTATGATAGTAGCCTTTATGATGACCAGTGCTGTAAGCACCAGAGTTAAGGGGGGGGGGGATAATTTGTTATTTCACAGGTTTTGGAAAACGGAATCCTTGGGAATTACTAGTGGGATAGGACCAACGTACCTCTAAGAGGAAAAAGGTACTGAGCTACCTGTATTTTGTGCGTGCGGTTATCTAAAGTCCTATACAATGATGTATGTATTTTACAAAATGACTGCGCGGCAGGTTAAAAAACAACTGCACTGCCTCGCAAATGTGCAGCTTAGAGGGACAATTTGATAGGACAGAGGTATAATTAAAACATTATAAAAACGTTTATAATAACATGGGTGGGGGGGGGGGGGGGATGGCGATAATTTGTTAGTTCACAAATTACCGGTCCGTAATCCCTTCGGAATCCCTTGGAAATCCATTGGGAATAACTCGCGGGATAGGACAGACGTATAAGAACAGAGGTTCTCTTTCTCGTTTGACTCACTAGCGGATACGGTCAGGGGCGTAGCGAGGGGGGGGGGGGCGGGGGGTGCGGACCGCACCGGGTGACACCGTTTAGGGGGGTGACACCCTGGGAAGGGTCTCTATGCCTCTGGGGGGTGACACCATTAAGTGCCGCACCGGGTGACACCCGACCTCGCTACGCCACTGGATACGGTACAGGCTCGCTTTGGCAGACCGGCTACTTGATTCCCCAATACACGACAAGCAAGTCTCCTGCCCCGGTTTGTGGTGCTTTAATGTGGCTGGTTCAGATGACGTGGAGGCTATAAATAAAACCTAGAACAGCGATGGCCTGATTGGCTAAACCCTGAGATCGTCTCATTGGCTACTACAGCACGAGCAAGTTACACGACCCATTCAGTTGTATTCAATTGTCTGGACTGTATCAGTCCTGCCTGCAACCATCAGCCATAGGAACATTGTTATGTATATATATATATATATATATATATATATATATATATATATATATATATATATATATATATATATATATATATATATATATATATATATATATAATATATGTATATGTATGTATATATACGTATATAAATAAGTAGCGAGGGGGGGGTGCGGACCGCACCGGGTGACACCATTTAGGGTGGTGACACCAAGGCAAAAAATAGCAAAATATATAGAGAAAAACTCGAGGGGGGGTGCAAATCGAAAGTTTGAGGGGGGTGCAAATCGAAAACTTGAGGGGGGGGGGTGCAAATCGAAAGTTTGAGGGGGGGGGGGTGCAAATCGAAAATTTGAAAGTTTGTCCCTGGGAAGGGTCTCTATGCCTCTGGGGGGGTGACACCATTAAGTGCCGCACCGGGTGACACCCGACCTCGCTACGCCACTGATATATATATATATATATATATATATATATATATATATATATATATATATATATATATATATATATATATATATATATATATACATATACATATACATATATATATATATATATATATGTATATATATATATATATATATATATATGTATATACATTTGTGTGTGTGTCTGTTTCTTACAGGAGTGCTTGTTCTCAGGGGTCTGTTTTCTCAACCTGTGTGATATAACTGCAACCCAAAGATGTAACTGCACACAAGACAGCCACCTTTTGAAAGTCAATTTCCATCCCCTAATTCCTGAATCTTGGTATCGGCTCTCAGCGTACAGATATATTGTAAACCCTCGGCGTATTGTCACCGAGTCCACGGAATATGCCTATAATGTCAGCAATACTTTCTATGCTAAATATCAATCTGGTAACTATATTATACTAAATAATTCACCCAATGTTTACAAGTTTTTATATCTATGAATATGTAAGTGTATTTATTTGTCTCTTTGAAGAGATCAGAAAATCTGCCATAGATGTACAATTTTGAAAAACGTACATATGTAGGAAAGTATTTTGTTTAAAAGAAATATACTTAAATTTCTTTGAAGACGTTGATAAAATTTAGAGAAATATTTTTATTTATAAACACTCATACAATGTAAAATTGTGACTAAATTTTGCCGAAATGAAACCCCCCCCCCCCCCAAAAAAAAAGACGGCCTAATATAAAAGTAAAACAGGAGTAATATCCCCAAAAATTACTCGAATGTTCTTAGATTACACTAAGGGGGGAGGGTTTGGCAACTCTTGTGCAGTCGGGATTTATACATTTTAAAAAAAATCAACTTTTAAATACTTGCATTTTCAATTCTTTTTCTACGAGATTCTATTCTATTTTGATAAGTTTAAGAAATATAATGTCTATATGTATATATAACATGTCTATATCCCGAGTTGCCATCCCCCGTAGTGTTATGTATATTCGAGAAAGTTAAGGGGAGGTCACTTCCGCTTTATTTAAAATGCACAAGTCATGACAGATCGTCACAAAAGTACCTCCCTCCAAAGAGTGCCACGTCATTTTATAGACGAGGCTTTGGTATTCTACAATTGTTATATTATGTTCGGCTAAATAATGTTTGAGAAGTGATATTCGTTTAAACTCAACTATATTTATTTCTTGTTCTGAATAGGTTCCCGTCAAAACTGAAGGTACCCATTGCATGCAGGCATGTATTCCTGTGTGTGGCACGTTTCTTTATTAGGTTGTATCATCATCATCGTCATCATCATCATCGTCATCATCATCATTATTATCATCATTATCATCATCATCACCATCATCATCACCATCATCATCAACATCATCATCACCATCACCATCATCATCACCAACACCATCACCATCATCATCATCATCATCATCATCACCACCATCACCATCATCATCATCATCATCGTCATCGTCATCGTCATCATCATTATTATCATCACCACCACCACCATCACCATCATCATCACCACCACCATCACCATCACCATCATCATCACCACCATCACCACCATCATCATCATCATCATCATCATCATCATCATCATCATCATCATCACCATCATCATCATCATCATCACCATCACCATCATTACCATCATCATCATCATCATCTTCACCACCATCACCATCATCATCATCACCATCACCACCATCATCATCACCATCACCACCATCATCACCATCACCATCATCACCATCACCATCATCATCATCATCACCACCATCACCATCATCATCATCATTATCTTCCTGTTTGTGCCGCAAACGCATGGTGTAGATGAAGTAGAGTTTATCTGTTTCAGGGACCTTGCCATATGAGGAGATAGTGTAGTCAGCACTATGCCCAGCCGCCTTTACTTTCCCTAATGTGAGTTAGGTACCCATCAGAGCTGGGTGGACTAAGGGACGTTCAGCTGACTTTAACCGAGAATCGAACTCGAGACTTTCGGGTTAGCAGTCTATCTCTCCTCCGCCCAGCCACGCTGTCCCTAGGTTAAATTGTACATTATTACAAAAGTTGTGACATAATGTAACTATATATGTTACAAACATGTAACTATACATGGTACATACATGTAACTATACATGTTACATACTTGTAACTATACATGTTACATACTTGTAACTATACAAGTTACATACATGTAACTATACATGTTACATACATGTAACTATACATGTTACATGCATGTAACTATACATGTTACATACATGTAACTATACATGTTACATACATGTAACTATACATGTTACATGCATGTAACTATACATGTTACATACATGTAACTATACATGTTACATACATGTAACTATACATGTTACATGCATGTAACTATACATGTTACATACATGTAACTATACATGTTACATACATGTAACTATACATGTTACATACATCGGTCAAGTGGCTTTCGGGCATTTGTCGCATTCGGGCAAGTGTCTTTCGGGAAAACGTCCTGCTCCCTTAATATATATATATATATATATATATATATATATATATATATATATATATATATATATATATATATATATATATATATATATATATATATATATGTGTTTTCTAAAATAAATATATTGTGCCTGATTTTATATTTGATACATTTTAAATTATTTCTATTCTACAGAACCAAGATAAATGTGTGCATTGAATCAGTGTTGATGGTTATGGGAAAACTATACAAAAGTGTGATTTATTCAAACGTGATTGTTTAGCTATAGCTAATATATTAACCCTGTGATTGTTAAGCTGGGTCAAAGCCATCATGTACAATGTTTAGAAAAGTTGAATAAAATGTGATTGTTGGAGTTCGTCTATTGTTGTTGCTTGAAGTGTTTTCTAATGAACCATGTGAATATTTAGTTTGATGAAATATGTGGTTTTTCGACGGTCTAATAAAATGATGTTATTTAGTGTGTTTTCTAATGAATCATGTGAATATTTTGTTTGATGAAACATGTGATTGTTTGAAGAGGTCTAATAAATTGACGCTTTATGTTTTCTATTGAATTATGTGATTGTTTTAAGTTGTTTTAACTTACTTTGAACTTACAAGAAATCTTACTAAGAAATCTTTTTAACTGCGTGTGTGTGTGTGTGTGTGTGCGTGCGTGCTTGAGTGCGCGTGTGTGTGTGTGTGTGCGCGCGTGTGTGTGCGCGCGCGTGTGTGTGTGTAAAGGACGTAATGGATGAGTGAGGTGAATGTGAGGTGTTTGAGGTGTGGCAAAGAAGAAAGAACTTTCCATCAAACCACTGCATCGTCTATATGTAGGACCTAGTGTCCTGTGCTAGTCGGTCATTAGATTTTCTAAAGTCATTTACTTTTTGTGTTTTTTGTTTTCTTGTTTTCTTCATTCTCTCTTTAACTTAGTCCACACGCTAGTCCACACGCTAGTCCACACACTGTCCACACACAGTCCACACACAGTCCACACACAGTCCACACACAGTCCACATACAGTCCACACACAGTCCACACACTGTCCACACACAGTCCACACACAGTCCACACACAGTTCACACACAGTCCACACACAGTTCACACAGTCCACACACAGTCCACACACAGTCCACATACAGTCCACACACAGTCCACACACTGTCCACACACAGTCCACACACAGTCCACACACAGTTCACACAGTCCACACACAGTCCACACACAGTCCACATACAGTCCACACACAGTCCACACACTGTCCACACACAGTCCACACACAGTCCACACACTGTCCACACACAGTCCACACACAGTCCACACACAGTCCACACACAGTCTACACACTGTCCACACACAGTCCACACACAGTCCACACACAGTTCACACAGTCCACACACAGTCCACACACAGTCCACATACAGTCCACACACAGTCCACACACTGTCCACACACAGTACACACATAGTTCACACACAGTCCACACACAGTCCACACACAGTCCACACACAGTCCACACACAGTTCACACACAGTCCACACACAGTCCACACACAGTCCACACACAGTCCACACACAGTCCACACACAGTCCACACACAGTCCACACACAGTCCACACACAGTCCACACACAGTCCACACACAGTCCACACACAGTCCACACACAGTCCACACACAGTCCACACACAGTCCACACACAGTCCACACACAGTCCACACACAGTTCACACACAGTCCACATCCATCAACCATGGCAGTCTATAATGTAAATAAAGTACTGTATGTGTTAGTTTCAGCATATACTAGAACAATGTGGTCAGCACAACATCAATGTAGTTGTATTAAGCTATTGGTAGGTAACATCGGAAATAAAAAGAATACACGTTATATAAACCTGAAGCAATTTATGGACTGTCAGATATGACAGGATTTAATATTTGTTTAAGAGGAATTAACTGGGATGGGAATAGGAAGAAACAAATTAACAGAGTTATCTAACTTTAGGTGATTGAGATTTATAAATTTAAGTGCCCGAGATGTTTAACAACAATTCAGTTATTATCATCACATCATAGCCAGCACAACTGTTGAAAGGTTTTCGAATGGTCGTGGAATGAACTTCATCAAAATGGAAAATGTTGGACGACAGTCATAAGATGGCTTACTAAAGTAAAGTTCCCTTTTCAAACCTGACTACCTATAGGGCAAGTGAAGTAGAATTCACCTGTTTCTGTGACCTCGGCATGTGAAGGGATAGTGTGGTCAGCACTATGCCCAGCACGCCTTTACTTTCCCTAACGTGAGTTGGGTACCCATCTGAGTTGGGTGGACTCAGGGACGGTCTACTGACTTGAACCCGGATTCGAACTCGAGACTTACGGGTTAGCAGTCCAGCATAAGATGCCTGCTTCAATGTAAAATTGTGGCCACAAGTGATTGATGGCCCACATCAATATAAAACTGTTGGCCAACAGTCACAGAATGGCCTGGATCAATATAAAAAAGCTGGCCATCAATCAAGTAAACAAACGTTTACCAACAAAGATAAATAAATATCAGGTACTAATGTCAAACTAAACTAAACTCATATTCATACATACATAAGAACTTCTTTAGCTCAGCTCAATGAAACAATAAATGTATTGTATCAGGTTATATCTTAAAAAAAATAATTACCGAACATATGATAGTTTACAACTAATGGTGGGCATAAGGCATGAATCAAAACCCATGATATGTGTCAGAGCTAATATATGTTGATGGTTAAAATGAGTACCACGTCGTCGTAATATAAATTTGGATTCTTAACTGCTTGTTTAAAAAAAATGATTTCAAAAGCGTATACACCGTTTATTATAAAATGTTGACAATAGAATGGAAAAGTGGTTCCAAAAGTGGTTCCACTTTGTGTTGCCAGAAAGCATATTTTTTAACCAAAATTGAATATTTTATAACATTTGTGAAATGAGTACAAAGTCACTTCCGGTTTTACTAAGGCTAGAAATATTCAAACTAAAAATTACTAATAATATAATAGTAATTTACCAAACATTTTTATTTTAATTTGGATTAGTATAGTCAGGGTGTTGTGGTGAAAGGGGATGTTATATTATTTAATATAAATAAACTACTAGGCTATATTCCATTGTAATAATAAGTAAAGCGTAATTAATATCAACATTTTAATATAGGCCTAATCAATCTAGATCGACCTCTGACTATGGGGTCATCTATTAACGATGTCACACCGATGCCAGACCTCCCCCTTCCCCAAAAAAGTAAACCTAAGCCAACACCCCCCCCCCCCCCCCGCTATTTTGTTTTTAAAGCACCGATTTTCATAAAATATTTAGACCTATGAGCTTTTCCAACATTCAATGTAGGCCTATTGATGAATTATTTTATAACAATTTATAAAACAACTTTTAATAAAGCAAATTAAAGGCTTAAATTCAATTTCTTAACATGAGTGTTTGTTGAACATGGAAAAGTGTCATCTTACTTTCTGAACCCCCCTCCCCCCTGACACAAAGGTCCAAATCTCCCCCACTACCTCAAAGTCTTTTATGGACGACCACTACAGCATTTTGCTATTATTTATAGGATATTCATTAATTAGTCATACAAACCCAATTACATTTGTTGTTTTGATGGTATCTCTGCCATTACAATTATTAAATAGTTTATCTTAACTCAACATTTCCCCTAACCTCATTTACTATAGCTGCCTATCCTTATAGAAAACATCTTTTCCTTAAATATCTGGAATGCATCTGATCAGCAACTGTCTTTTTCTTTTGTAATATATTAACAATTAAAACATGTTCATAAACTTGCACGGCCAATAACAACACATTACCAGGAAACAGGTAGTGATTATAGTTTGGTGTATTTGTGGTTGATGGTTAGTTATCAGCCATGCTTCACTAAGCCTGGTCTACATTTATATGCTGGTATGGCTAGAATTGACAAAAACCCATATTCTTGATTCTTCCCTTAACATTATGTTTAACATCTATGATAGATATATGCAAATGTAAGACTTTGGGACTACATATTTGTGAACACATTTGCTAAAGCAAAAGTTCTTGAGTTGAAATTTTAATCCTTTAGGTTGTCTCTGATTCAAATTCAAAGCAGCTTTAACTGGTACCTGACTGGTTATAGACAGTACAACTTAGTAAAAGCTGTTTGACATTTTGCTGACCATACAATTTATTAATATGGAGAGGCAACAAAACTATGTGAAATCTACTTCAGCACCATATTCTTAAAAACTATAGTTCGCCAGTTTAAGTTAATTATTGAATTAAGGTAGCAATAATATAGTTTCCGCTTACACCAGCACACACAACCAGTGCTGAAAAAAAAATAAACATAACAAAGTTTATGATTTTCTTTTTTTAATTGCCATATTCATTCAGAACTAACATAATAAAAAATAGTTGTTCAATATGAACAAGTTTTCTTGGGTCCAACATGTATCCTTGGATCAGTTTTTAAATTGAGCTTCATCTTGACTTTTGTCTTCTCTGTATGCAGTTGTATAATCCACAGTATCTAAAAAAACAAAAATAAATTTCATAAACTGTTATATTAAACTCATTATGTTTACATACTTTCAACTCTTAATGTTATAAATAAAAATATTTTGCCTGTCTTATAAAGATTATAAAGCAATGATGCGTATTTATGTATTGGATTGTATGGGCTATCTAACCATTACCATTCATTAAAAATATAGGTCTAATAATTTACTTTTAATATTTTAATGTAAGGTGTTTGTCATTAAATACAATAAGCCTTCAAAAGAGTCCAAAAGTCATGTATTTATTATTAAAAAAAAAAGGTATCAATAAAGATCTACTACTTATGTTTAGCCACCTCAGGAATTAGTTGAAAATTGATATTCAAACTAGGCTACTATAACAATCATTAATTCATACAAATACTAGAATAAATATTAGGATAATTATATTTATTTGATTAGTAAGTTAATCCATCTTTCGGCTTTATCAACTATTCTGCGTTTTAAGTTCTAAAGATCACTACATAAGACTAAGAGTAGACTAAGTCATATATTAAGTTAATTAAGTAGAACTAAAATAAGCTCTTTACTAGTAAGCCTACTCTTCTATTCAGTAATTTTTACTATTATTATTAGAGGCCTAAAATTACTGTTAGACTACTAATCTAGATTAAACTTAAATTTTGGATATTATTTAATGTACTAGTCTGTAACCTTTTATTTAGGCTACATGTAATTTTGACAGTTTAAAATTGTAGCCTTATTAAGCCTAGTTAACTTTGTTTAACTTACATACTAATACTAACTACCTACGCTATCACAGGCCTACTTGACTACTACTAAGCTACTACATCTAAATCTACAGTCTAGATAGGCTTACTGAAACTAAAAGTAATATGACAACTGTAAAAATTAAGCATACTTTATTTTTTTACAATACTATTTTAAGCCTATAGACCTACTGCTATTAAATATGAATCTATTAGTTATTAGACTAACATAAGTCATCATAAGTCTAATTAGTAATTACCTCTAACTAGGCCCTTATCATAATAACAATGTAATTGTACCATAGCCTATATTATTCTAAATAAAATGTGTTTTGTACAGATCTAGTAATTTAGTAAGTATTAACTATTAAAATTAAATTAATATAGAAATTATTGGCCTACTAAATAATTTATTCACTAATGTCATGATTTTGCAATTATGAGGTTGTAAGTATTATAATATTTATATACCTAGTAACTGTATAGAATAACTATACTTACTAATACTACTACGATAGTAAATATATTTACTACTATTTATTCGTACAATCATTATCGAATATCAGAATTTCTTCCAGGCATCTCTTCGGGGGGACGAAGCCCCCCCGAATAATTTTTACCGCCCCCCCCCCCCCGAACGAAATGAAATTTATATAATTTATATAGAAAATATATACTTTTAACAGTGTCCGCCCCCCCCGAAGAAAGTTTACCGCCCCCCCCGAAGATTTCAAGTGCCCCCCCCCCCCCCGGAGAAAAATGTCTGGAAGAAATTCTATTAGAATATAGACCTCGATCTACTTATTGAAATTGAATTATTTAATATAGATTTTTATAAAATATATTAATATATATTTATTATATAACTTCTAGACTAGAGTAGATCTCTACTACTTGACTTACTTAATAGATCTAGAAATCTACTGTCCTACAATATAACGTTACTTAAGTTACTTAACTTTAACTAACTATAAGATCTAGATCTATAGTTAGTATTATTGAGTAGTATTAAGTTTATAAATTAAATAGAATAGATCTAGATCTAGTATTTTTATATTTATTAGGCCTAAATAATTAAACATATTAAAAAGCCGTAACATACTAGATCTACAACTAGACTAGATCTAGATGTCTATATAGTATAGTATATAGATCTAGATTCTAATACTAGATTCTAGATCTAGATCTATCTTATCTAGGTCTAGATCTAGATCTAGATTCTAGAATCTAGCTAGATTCTAGTCTAGATCTAGATAATAGATCTCTAGTGTACTCCATCTAGATCTAGATCTAGTACTAGATTCTCTATAAAAATATCTAGTCTAGATAATCTAGATCTAGATTAGATCTAGAAACTTATAGCTAGATCTCTAGCTTAGAGCACTCACAGAACTCACAGTCACAGTGAGTAGTCACAACACAGGCCTAACAAAAATAATGAAACGTGCGTTAAAAACATTCTACAAAAACATTGGTAATAATTAATAAGAATAATGTTAGATATTAGTAATCTGAGCATAACAGTCATAAAAAAATAAGCCAACTATAATGAAAAGGGATACAAACGAATTTTGAAAGCCTGAATCGAACTGAAAATATTCCCTAGTTCGCCATTTCGTTTTCTTGGATAACCTTGTTCGTATTTATCATGGACAATAAATATTATGACATTTATCGTTTTACTCTCCCTGGCCACTTCAGTTCAGTTCAAGGTGGGGTTGAGGGCGGTTTTATTAAATATTTAAATTTATACAATAATTCAAAATCATTTTCAACGGCTTATGTTCAACACAAAAATATGAAAATGAGTGTAATCGATGGTTCCTAATCGACTTTAATTTTTAAAATTGTAGCTATAATTTTATCGCTTGCCATATTTTTTAAAATAATTTTTAAAAAATTTAGTATGATTACATAGACTTTTCCACTCTATTTGTTTGCTTCATTTTCGAGATAATAACGTGCATCTGATAGTCTTTAAGCTTTAATTAACTATATTACATTCGTTGAATAATGACGCATTCAGCTTTCTTTATGAAAAAAAAGACAAATAAAACTTTCTCCTAAAATGTTCTTTTCGACGCTTGAACTGCAAGACGATTTCGAGTTCACTCTGCTCTATCTAGTACAGTCTAGAGTTGGGAAAATACGGAAGATTACTCTTTTGGATCTGACGGTCAATATAGCCGATGAAGTTGATTACTCCTGTTTCTGTGACTTCAGCATATCAGTCTTGCGCGCTGCCAACCGACCACGCTGTTCAATAACTGGATATAACGCCAACATAACTCTATTCAAATGCCGATGTTAGGAAAACAGCTTAACTCAACTTCATCTGTCCTTGACGTTTCAAAACTTTTTCATTTTTCAAGTATAAAATATACACCGGCCCTAATCGTATCTTTACCACTAACCCTACCCAAAACGCTTATATCTAGCCCAGTTCAAGTCCCTATAACTAACCTTACCCCAAACATTTATATCTAACCCAGTTCAAGTCCCTATAACTAACCCTACCCCAAACCTTTATATCTAGCCCAGTTCAAGTCCCTATAACTAACCCTACCCCAAACCTTTAAATTTAGCCCAGTTCAAGTCCCTATAACTAACCCTACCCCAAACCTTTAAATCTAGCCCAGTTCAAGTCCCTATAACTAACCCTACCCCAAACCTTTAAATCTAGCCCAGTTCAAGTCCCTATAACTAACCCTACCCCAAACCTTTAAATCTAGCCCAGTTCAAGTCCCTATAACTAACCCTACCCCAAACCTTTAAATCTAGCCCAGTTCAAGTCCCTATAACTAACCCTACCCCAAACCTTTAAATCTAGCCCAGTTCAAGTCCCTATAACTAACCCTACCCCAAACCTTTAAATTTAGCCCAGTTCAAGTCCCTATAACTAACCCTACCCCAAACCTTTAAATCTAGCCCAGTTCAAGTCCCTATAACCAACCCTAATCTAGCACTCCCTCTAGCAAAAGTGGACACATGTATAGCCCCGCTGAGGTAGATATAACAGCCCATCGCCTGCCCAGCTGGACTTGACGTCTGCGAAGGGCACTTTAACTTATTCATTGAGCTCAGTCAACCTCCCACATACATAGTTTATTTATCTAATGTGTTGGGCAGGCAGTAGCGTATGCAGAGGGTGTGAGTTATGTTGGGGGGGGGGGTTATAGCCTCCTACTTAAAAGGACAATTGTCTCAGGGTAAGTTGTACTGCAATGGGCCGAGTTGGGGATGGTCTCGAAATTATTCGGAAGTCCCATTACATATTTTTTTAAAAATATACCATGTTATTAAAAAAATTATGGTTATACACATCTGACTGATTTTTGTTTGGCTTTATTTAAGATTGTATGTACTTAATGTTTTTAGTATTTTTGGGAACTAAAGAATTTTTTTTTTAAATTCAAAAAGTTTTTGTTTGTGTACATTTTATCACTGAAATTGACAAATAACATTGCTGAACTAGGTCATGTGGTTAAAAAATAATTTAAAAATTGTATCGATAAAATTTATAGAATTACACATCTAAACTAAAAAAAAAATATTTTCAAATTTCTCTGGATTTGCATCTATTATAACATTGAATCTAAAAATATTAAAATTCTAACATTTTCTTCAGGGTTAAGTTATTTTTTTTTTTAATTCAATTTATTTACGGCCTCTTTGATGTCAAAAGCTAAGAAAAATAAAAACCCCACAATGATGTAGATTGGCGACAGAATGACATCTCGCCGCTTTATCTGTACAATTTCAAAATTGGGTAGAGGATGTTAAAATACTGTCTAAAGACACACAAACATTATATATATATATATATATATATATATATATATATATATATATATATATATATATATATATATATATATATATATATATATATATATATATATATATATATATATATATAATGTATGCGTGTGTAGACGAAATGTTAACATCCACTACCCCCACACAGAGTTTCTTCCAGGCATCTCTTCGGGGGGGGGGGGGGGGGCAAAGCCCCCCCCCCCCCCCCCGAAAAAATTCTACCGCCCTCCCCCCCCCCCCCCCCCCCCGAACGAAATGAAATTTATATAATTTATATAGAAAATATATACTTTTAACAGTGTCTACCACCCCCCCCCCCCCCGAAAATTTCAAGTGCCCCCCCCCCCCCCCGGAGAAAAAAGTCTGGAAGAAACACTGCCCCCACACGATAAATTCATTCCTGCGCCACTGTGAGCCAACCCCCCCTCCCCATCCCACACCCAACTCGACACAGTTATTCACCACGACCCGAAATGCATCAGCTCACAAAATGATTTTACAGCTGAAATTTGTTGTTAAAAGCAAATTTATTACCGGGGAATATGGAAAACCGACACTAGATGCGTTGATGTATTTTAAAAAGCATTTTAAAATTTCGCTCCGGAGATTAGCGAAACAAATATCTTAAATGTGGATGTGAGAAAACAAGTCCGCTTTAGAAATAATGTTGTGTTGTTCGGTAATGGAATATTGATTTTTTTCTTTCTCCTTCTTCTTCGTTCTTAATTTTAGTGTTGAAAAAGATTCCCTCCAGCACAATTAAGTATACGTGTCAACTGGTTATGCGCCATTGAGGCCATTGACTCTATCAGCCTGATTTTCTTTTTGGATTTGTTTCCATAGCCTTAGTCCAACCAAGAACAAACTACAAGGCAGCTGTTGTTTGATTTTGGAGTTGTCTCTCCTAGAAGAGTGGTTGTCCCCAGCTAACGAGCCTCATCTGCCTGGGGATTCGAACTCGAGACTTTTTGGTTTAACAACCATGAGCTTTATCGACTCGACTACATTTTGAGTCCTCACAGAAAGTTAATATTTTTTATTGTTTCCAGTGCCTGGCATCTTTCTGAGCAGTTCTTCGAGACATTCCATGTTTTACCAAATGTTTACCATTGCCCCCCACCCCTTATCCTTTTCCATTGTGCAGTCCGAACTTAGCTCCTTTGCTGTAATTCTACGTCCTTATCCTTAGTACATTGCCCATCCAACGCCATCTTATTTTTGTTCGTTTACTTACGAAACGTCTTCCATTTCTATTTTTTAAACAACTCATTGTCTGAAATGATGTTGGGGGATTATGACGCTGATGGGATTCGGTAGTTCCAAAAAAGGTTTAAGAACAGCTGAATTATGTACAGCTGAAATGTATTGACCTTATCTTTTTGACTTTTTCCCGATGTCTGAACGCGTAAATTTACTGTGACTTTTTACAACGACGCTCTTTTAATTTTTTCACCGCTTGCATGCCTCCCTTAGAATTAGTTTTAATAAACACTGCAGCTCAATGATTGAAGGGGAAGGATTGACCGGTTTACCCACACTCTCACTCACAAACAGTACATACGGCTGTTTACTTTTGATTTTTTTCATTCACCCCAATACTTATATACAGCTATTCAATTTTAAATGTACACATTCTTTCTTTCTGTTCTCCACAACTACTCCGAATACATTATATGTCGTATATATATATATATATATATATATATATATATATATATATATATATATATATATATATATATATATATATATATATATATATATATATATATATATATATATATATATATATATATATATATATATATATATATACAGATGGCGATTCAATTATATTTGTAAACATTGGCTCCTACCTCTCACCATTCTGCCTCCCCTACTAACTCGCTGTGTGACCATGTGGCAACACATTGAAGTGTTGTGTTGCAATCCATAAAAGCACTAGATCGTTGTTGTAACTTCCTGTATGTAGGCTGTCTGATAATACAACGCCTGACCCCTCAAGTGTCTGACCATTGAAGTTAATTCAGATCAAACATTAGTTTTGAACTCTTTTAATTTGGTAAAGCTAAAAAATCATGGGCTATTGCAGTAGAGTTATTTTAACTTGTGAGTTGTGTATCATATTTCTCTTTGCGCCCGTATCATTTTTACGCGTTTAGCAAATGTTTACATAGCAGCTGTTAGGTGATTGTGTAGGTATTGATTAAGTTTCTAAATTTAAAAAAAAACAGAGCTAATTAATTGGACGCGATCTCTGAATTTAAAAAAAAGTATGGGTGAAAGTTAATTATCAATTACCACTTGTTTCTTCATTAAGATAAACAGTGGGCTTGAGCCGCTCATTACACATTGCACCTACTCCCCTCCCACGCACACACACTCAGACACTGAGACACACACACACACTCAGACACTGAGACACACACACGCATACACACACACACACTACCATGAAACTACATTTCCTCGTCGCACCACTGTTTTATATACCTGATTTTTAAAGCGTTTTTTTTTGTCGTTGTGAACTTAGCTTAATTCAATAGTGATTAACATACAATACTTGTTTAATCCCTAGCGTATTTTTCACACTTACCCACATCAATGTACTCACTAAGTTATTAATCACACTCAACCCATCAGCGAACCTTATCTAACTGTACCCACCTTACTGTACCCACCTTACTGTACCCACCTTACTGTACCCAACTTACTGTACCCACCATAATGTATCAACCTTACTGTACCCATCTTACTGTACCCACCTTACTGAACCCACCCAACTGTACCCACCTTACTGTACCCACCATAATGTACCAAACTTACTGCACCCACCTAACTGTACTCATCCAACTGCACCCACCCAACTTTACGCAACTTACTGTACCAACCTTACTGTACCCATCTTACTGTACCCACCTTACTGTACCACTTTACTGTACCCACCTTGCTGTACCCACCTACCCATCTTACTGTACCCATCTTACTGTACCCACCTTACTGTACCCAACTTACTGTACCCACCATAATGTACCAAACTTACTGTACCCACCTAACTGTACTCATCTAACTGTACCCACCCAACTGTACCCACCTTACTGTACCCACCTTACTGTACCACTTTACTGTACCCACCTTGCTGTACCCACCTTACTGTACCCACCTACCCATCTTACTGTACCCATCTTACTGTACCCACCTTACTGTACCCAACTTACTGTACCCACCATAATGTACCAAACTTACTGTACCCACCATAATGTACCAAACTTACTGTACCCACCATAATGTACCAAACTTACTGTACCCACCTAACTGTACTCATCTAACTGTACCCATTCAACTGTACCCACCTTACTGTACCCACCTTACTGTACCCACCTTACTGTACCCACCTTACTGTACCCACCTTACTGTACCCACCTTACTGTACCCACCTTACTGTACCCACCTTACTGTACCCACCTTACTGTACCCACCTTACTGTACCCACCTTACTGTACCCACCTTACTGTACCCACCTTACTGTACCCACCCAACTTAACCCACCTAATTACCCACCTACTGACCATCACAACACCCCCCCCCCCACAACAAATTATAAATTCTGGTGACAAAACTATCAGCCAGCAGACATCACGGCGATTCCTGCACATCGACACCGCCCTCCCCTCCCCCTCCACATTTCCGCTATTGTCGCGCGCGTCGAGTGTCGCTTTTACCGCGAGGAAACGATGTCCCACACGCATGAGCGTCCCGTTATAAGCCATGAACGCGCCAACTTCTTGAAACACTATCTCCACGCCGTAGACGCTGCTAATGTGAGTATTAAAAGACGTCTTGAATTTTAATTTCTTCATGTTCTCTTTCGTTTTAAGTATTTGGTTTGGTTTTAATATGAAATAATTGTTTTGTTTTCAACTTTAAAAAAAAAGTTTTACTTTAATTTGTTTAAAAAGTTTGTATATGACAAAGCTAAAGTTAAGATGGTCAAATTATTTACATAATAAATATATTAGTATATATCAAGAAGAAACACAAAGACTTTTGTAACAATCAAGAAATATTTTATTAATTTAGCGGCGTTGTTTGTTTTTTTTTAAAACAAATTCACTCGTTTGAAAATTAAACACAAACTAGCACCTCTCATATTATCAAAGGGGCGTAATTTATATAGGCCACTCCATAACATATACGTTTTTATTGGTAAGTACGCCCCTCCCCCCCCCCCCCCTTTAAAGCCTTAAACCTGTGGTGGCTTAAGCCGAGCAGTTTGTCTTTAATATATTATTAAAATGTTGTAATTTTTCCTTTAATAACAGACAGTGTGTAGAACGACTACCGTGCTTAATATTGTAACCGTTTTAAAATAATTTTTTATTATTATTGGTGGTCAGTGGAGCAGTAGAAGTAGAGTTATCCTATTTTTATGAGCTCAGCGTGTGAAAAATCGTGTAGTTATTTATCAAACCTCGACTCGGGTACGTATTTACGCTGAGAGGACTCATCACGCCGTTGGGAAAATAATTTTCCGGTAGCCATATAAAAACTATCAAGTAAGAAAAATTGTAAAAATGTTAAAAAAAAAAATTAAACTTAAAAAATAATAATAATAAATAATATGTAAAGAATCCTTTTTAGACTTAGCGATCCATTAGGCAGATGAGTTCATATGTTTCTTGACCTCGGCACATAAAGGGAAGGTGTGGTCAGCACTTTGCCCAGCCGCCTCTACTTTCCCTGAGTTGGGTACTTGCTTGGACCCAGAACAGCCTAGCGCCCTACTAACGCTTAGGTTACGTCCAATAAAAAACATCAGGTGACCCTAAAAAAAACTAGAAGCTGGAACTAAATTTTATCCTGACCCCAAACATTAACCAACACAAAAAGATATTCTCAAATCTTAACTAAAACACTAACCTAAAATCTACTCGCACCTACGCTCTTATAAACGCCAAAACTTTAAAGTTTTCAATATCGAAACAAGTTTTACTTATTCAATAAACTAAGCCAAAACTTACACTTGATATAAACTGTTATCCCTAAATTATAACCAGAGCCCAAATTTAAGCCTATCCCTAAACGTAATTCATTTCAACTAATCCAAAACTGGAAAGTTCCGTTTTGCTTAAAACACAATCATTGACGTAAATTTACACTAAGAATACAAACCAAATCAATTCTTATACCAAGTAGAAGAACATACATAGGAAAAATAATTTAAAAAAAAACCTGAATAAATAAAATTGGACAATAAGTGCTTCTTCGATTTTAATTGTTATATTGAAGGTGATTTCCTCAAACACAAAGTATTACGTGTCAACTGGTTATGCGCCATTGAGACCATTGAATCCCATTTCAGCCTGATTTTCTTTCTGTATTTGCTTCCATGGCCTTTGTCCAACCAAGAGCAAACTACAAGGCAGCAGTTGTTTGGTTTTGGAGTTGTCTCTCCTAGACGGGTTGCTGTTCCCAGCTATCGAGCCTCGTCTGTCTGGGGGTTTGATCTCGGGACGTTTAAAGTTAGCATTCACACACTCACTCGCCAGACCAGGCAGTTCTTAAAAAAAGTTAAAACCTCATTTTTAGCTTACGACAAAACATCACACTTAAGTTAATCATAGAGTTCATTGAACATGAGTTAATCTAGATCAAAACCAAATTATGATCTCAATTCATGTTAACCCTATGCTTAGATCAGTGGTTCTTAACCTGGATTTGATAGAACCTCAGGGTTCGGTGAGTCAGTCTCAGTGGTTCGGCGGTGGTCAAAACACACACCCGACTCATGATTCACGATAGGATATTGTCAGTGTGGAAGACAAAACTTTTAAGAACGGTGATAGTGCATATGAAACTGGTGGGGTTCGGTACCCCCAAAAAGGTTAAGAACCACTAACTTAGATCCTAGCATAAATCGTAATACAAACTAAAATTTTACATGAATAAAACTATCTACCGACTTAAAAAGAAACTACCTTATTTAAAACACGAGACCACGTTTAATATTAAGTCAACACCGCTAGTAAATGACGGATCGTGCAAAATAAAAAGTTACTTCTGACGAACAAACAACAACATATGGGAAGCAATTACTTATCAATAACCCACGGTTATTTCCCCTGATATTACACACCCTGTGTAATTACCCCCCCCCCCCCCCCTTTATCATATTCCCCCTGCCAAAAATTATTGGAATATGACATTATCACCTATCGGGTACACATTGACACTAAAACTGATGTCATGATTAAACCTAACGTTAACGTGAATGTGATGTTACGGATCTTGTTAATACCAGGGGTAGGACGAGGGGTATGGTTTGAGTTGCGCTAGGTTTAGGGTAAGAGTTAAGGTAGAGGTAAAAATAAAGATAAGGATAAAAGATTAATTAATTACTATACTGCTGACAATTGTTCTTATTCTAGTGTTTCTTTCAGACATTTTACTCCGGGGGGGTGGGGGGCACTTGAAACTTTTACGGGGTGGGGACGGATACTGGTTAAATTGTATTTCTATATAAATTACATAGTTTTGCAATTTCGTCCTGGGGACCGTGGCCGTTTTTTTTTTTTTGGGGGGGGGGGGGGGGGGGGAGGGGAGGAAATAGTGCCTCTCCAAAGAGTTGTCTGAACTAAAATTCTGTCTAATTCAGATGTGATAAACAAAATTCGTTTTCCAAAAGGAAACTCGGTCGTCAAGTATAAATGGGAGTTCTTATCAACAAAAGTGGATACAATGAAAAAATAATATTTCCGTTAGATAAAACGCGATTTGATTTCAAAATTCCAAGAAATAACAAAAAAAAAAAAAATTAAAACCGATCCAATAATATTAAAGTCTAGCAGGTAGACGAATGGTTGGTTTGATCGAGGGCTAGAGCACTCACTAGCTGACCCGTAGGGTTGGCATTCGACTGCAGGGTTGCATAGCGAGAGACAATAGCGACAACAGGACACATCACTGCCATAACGTTTACTTCATTATACCAATCTCACTGAAACAGATAAACTCTTCTTCACCTATCTCACGGGTGTTCGGATCCAACATGTTGTTGACGTGTTACACAATCGCCATAAACAAAAAACAAAAAACTCGATACGATCTAAAATGTCGGATCAAGTGTGAAATAAAACGAAACAAAAGATGTTTAATTACGCAGTGTATGACGTCAGCCCGTATGTCATATGATATGATACTTGCCAAAGACATACGGCGCAGTTCGTGGTTCCCTTACATAATCGAGCCCACGTGATGTCTGGTGACCAAAGATCACGTGATCACACACGCACACACACACAACGTATTTTATACTCGAGTGACGTTTATATATATATATGGATATATATATATATATATATGGATATATATATGGATATATATATATATATATATATATATATATATATATATATATATATATATATATATATATATATATATATATATATATATCTTTATATATATATATATATCTTTTTTGGATCTGATTAAATGAAAATTGGTCCAAATAAACGTAAAAAAATTGCGATTGTTTATTCTGTTTGTCTGAAGATTCGATACAAACAACCTTCATATCCAACAAACACGTGACCCAATTATGCTCGTTAGTCCACACGTCCTATAGGATTTCTAATCAAACTCATAAATATGTTGCTCCCTAGATCTAAATACACTGTCAGTAACGTTATACATTTTTTTCTGTAAAAGTAAAAAACATATTTGAAACGTATACATCCAATAATAAAGCTATCATTCTCAAGCTAAAAGGGGGACAATCTCGATATTCATCCCTTGTGCGGGGAGTTGTCCCGCTTTGTCAATAATACATAGAGGTTACATTTACTAAAGAGCTGTTGGGGACGTTGGTGAAATGTCATTTGTTGGTGTGGGGTGAAGTCAGTTATTAGCGAAAGTGTTAGTCGCTACCTGCCAGCTACATATGTAGCCTGGCTAGAGTAGGAAAAACATTGATTGAAGGTAGGCATTGTCATCAGAGTGGGGGTAGGGAATTAAAAGCTTGGGGGGCGGGTGTTGGTGCGAGGCTGTGCAATTTTAAATAAAATAACATCGGGTTGAGGAGCTGATTATATAATAGGTGCAGCGGCGTAACAATGCCAACCCGCTCATTATACTTACTGTGTTGTATCGCGACAACCCGCCCATTACACATCCAGTGGGGTGACATGTCAACCCGCCCATTATGTATACGTTGTATGTTGCCAACCCGTCTATTTTACATCCAGTGGGGTAACATGTCAACCCGCCCATTATGTATACGTTGTATGTTGCCAACCCGTCTATTTTACATCCAGTGGCGTAACATATCAACCCGCCTATTATACATACAGCGCCGTATGATGCCAACCCGCCTATTTTACATCCAGTGTCCTACCTTGCCAACCCGCTCATTAGACAACCTGTGAGATATCGCGACAACCAATCCCTTAACCATCCAGTCATGTATATTGTCAACCCTCCCGCTGGACATCCAGTGACATACCAAGTCAACCCGCCAACCCACAAACTAGTTTATTATATGACTTATCATTCCACATTCACCCTGCTCCCCGCAACAACTTGGTTTCATGTAAAGATTTCCCGCAAACTCAGCCCACTCTATATAGATACTTGCAATTCATTTTTAATTTGTGATTTTTATTTTGTAAGAGAAAAAGAATAAATATCGTTTAATATTAAACATAAAAATTCTTAATTAAACTTGTAGTTTAAATATCAAGATAGAATAAAGTATATTTTTGTGAGAGATAATTAATTATAATTTTTTAAACTTGTACTTTCATATATATATATATATATATATATATATATATATATATATATATATATATATATATCGTCTGTCCTTTTTGTTTGTTCTTTGTGCGAAAAAAAAACAATTGAAATTTGATAGTAAAAAAATGTATTGTGAGCAAAAAAATGTATTATTTCGTGTCTTTTCAATTTGTAATTTTTCATGTCTATATTTTTATTAAACTATTTTAAGGGCGTGGTGAGTATCGTTTTCTAAAAGTTTTTATTTTTGGAAACGTATCTGGTTTTGAACTACACTAATACCATACTTTCGAGCTCAACATTCATGGACAAAAAAAAAATTTAGCCTGCTGATTCGCACCGTTATCATTTAATGTGCTCACATGTATAGCAATTAGGCTAGCAAGTGTCTGAATATATATAGATAGAATATTGTGTATACGCAGTTTAAATAAATACAGAAAGCTGAAAAAGTGAGAAATTATTAAAAAGGGGGGATAAATCTAACGAAAAAGGTAAAAAGATTTTTAAAAATTGAAAATAGCAATAAAACTTGAAAATCAGTAATATATAAATATGTATATATAGGCCTATATATATATATATATATATAATATATATATATATATATATATATATATATATATATTTATATATATATATATATATATATATATATATATATATATATATATATATATATATATATATATATATATATATATATATATATATATGTATATATATATATACATATATATAAATACAGAAAGCTGACAAACCGAGTCAATTTAAAAAAAGGGAGGTAAATCTAACAAGAAGATCGAAAAGGAAAAATAATGTACATTTAAATAAAACTAAATAAAAAACAACAGCTAAAACTGACAAAATGACAAAGCTATAAAATAAAAACCAAAATGCTGACTAAACGATAAAATCAATCTATATAAAAAAAAAAAAAAGAACGAACCAAGAAAAACTGTAAATTTTTTTTATCTGTGATCAAATCTCTACTGTACACCGTAGACATGATGTTCAGAAGCGCTGACTTTAAGAAGCGTTTAAGCCACATTACTCTAGGTCGTGACAGTCTAGCGTTGCTGCTTTCGCCGGAAAAGAGAAAAATTAATTTTACAAATGGAAAAGGGAGATAAAATTACCGGAAGCAAGGGGGACAAGTCTGATAGCGTGCTAATAACAATTATTTTCTTTTGGCTGCAACTCGTGCAAAAATCAAAAATAAAATATTCCATTTTTTTTCAAAAATGACGTTTCTTGTATGTATTGTAGAATATATATATATATATATATATATATATATATATATATATATATATATATATATATATATATATATATATATAGACAGACCTGGAGGCGGAGTCTTCTTGAAGAACTGAAGCCAACAGGGATGTCTTGGGAGATGTCAAAATTAATAGCCGAGGATAGGAAGAAATGGAAGGAAATGGTGGAGGCCCTATGCTCCATAAGGAGCAAAGAGGACTAAGTCAAAGTTATATATATATATATATATATATATATATATATATATAGTTTAGGGCAGGGGTAAATATAAATACTAAGAAAACTATTTATAGCCGCTACCAAATCGTTATAGAGTCCTTTCATATGACGTCACGTCCGTTCGTGATACCTACGCCCGCCGCCACAGTGGTGTACATCAGACGTAAACACAATCAGCTGTTCGCCAGCGCTGGACGTGTTCACCAGCGCTGGACGCGTTCACTGTATGTAAAGAACCGCACCCGCGGAAAGGGGAAAATACGTTAAAAAACTTGAACTCTTAGGAATTGAAGATCCTTATACTGTTATTGACAGTTTCGTAGATAATATAAATATGTGGACAAAATTTCTAAATAAAAATACTGTTAGTAATACTGTTTGCGTTTAGAGTTAATGTAGACGAATCTGATCAAATGCAGTTCTCGATACTTTGTTTCAGGTAAGGACAGTAAAATAATAAACTTCATTTTAATTATAAAAGATAACTATTAATAAAACAAATATGCTCGACCTTCACAAATACTAATAGTAAAAGACAAAGTCAAAAGTAATAATAAGAATAATAAGATCTAATAGTAGGCCTAATACCTGGCTCCGCTGGGTAGACATTGAATCTAGCATCTACTTCTTTACTTAAATTTAATTACTTTAGATCTACATTCGATTCAAAATACACCCATAATAAATCAAAAGTAGTCATAATAGGCCTAATAAAGCATTTAATTGTCTCTAAGATCTAAAATCTCGCTCTATTATCTAATTATTTTTTTTAGCAAACGAAATTTTCTGAAATTGAAATAGATTGTATGACTAGACTTAGATCTAGAATCTGCTACTTAAATTAAATTGTAAAAACTTTATACAAGCATGTAGTTGATATTATTGTAGTAGAAGGCTTTAATAAATTACTAAGGCCTACCTACTTTGTTGTCTTTTTACAGCAATATGTATCTGATACTGGACTGAGTTTAATTAAATTCAAATTCATATCTAGTAATGGGTCTACTAAGTTTTTGTAGCCTAGTAGTACAATCTAGATCATACCAGCCAACAACAAATAACCACATTATTATTTGGTTAATGATTAGGCTAATTTTTTTTTTAAATCCACTGTTTATAAAAGAAACAAATCAAGCTAGAAACATTATAAGTGAGATGGTTTAGAATAATAACAATGGACCCAGTCTACAATTGATACAATTGCAGGTCTACATAGGGCCTACAGTCTAGTAGTTTACAGTAGGCACCTAGTGTGTAGCTACTATACTAGTGTGTAGCTGTCCAGAGTTAAGATTCTTAATGTTTTCCCCTGATAAGCCATGTGTGCTATAAATGACATAACATGACTCCGAGGTGAGAAGTGTTGAGGGGAGAGCAGTGGGACTTTCCCCTTTGTTCTCCCTGCTGGGCCCTGAGGGTCAAAATTATATAAGAAATACTATCTCTGTGGGGCTGGGTATCACGGAGGTGAGACATTTTCAGGGGAGGGCAGGGCAGACTCCTCTTTGGTTTTATTGTGGGCTAGATACAGGTGGGGGCAGCCATCATGAGGGTTGAACGTCAGTATTAATGTGTCTGATTACTTCCCTGCTGGATTATAAGGGTCTTAAATTGTATAACATGCTACCCAGATTGGTTATTACCCATGGATTATATTAGTCGTTGTAGTGTGGGTTTTGTAGGAGTTAAGTGGTCTCACGTTTGCTACAGTAGATAACCTATAATATATTACTGCATTTGATCAGCTTCGTCTACTTAAACTCTTAACGCAAACGGTATTACTAACAGTATTTTTATTTAGAAATTTCGGCCACATATTTATATTATCCACGAAACTGTCAATAACTGTATAAGGATCTTCAATTCCTAAGAGTTCAAGTTTTTTAACATATTTTTCCTTTTCCGCGGGCGCGATTCTTTACATACGGTGAACACGTCCAGCGCTGGTGAACACGTCCAGCGCTGGCGAACAGCTGATTGTGTTTACGTCTGATGTACACCACTGTGGCGGCGGGCGTAGGTATCACGTGATTTAGGTCACGTGTTTGCAAGGACTCTATAGCTGAAGCTTCATATTGAAAATGGTCTATCTCATCGTTTAAATATTTGATACATCGGGCCCACTCACCGGCATCATCTGGGGATCAGCAGAACATATTAACACACTGAAATGATTTCAAGTCCAAAATACATAGTCCGTTGTTTTTGGTTTTTTTAACTAAACTTTTTGCATGAATGACTACGGGCATCACTGAGTGATTTTGTCACTCGAAACAGCAATACAGATTTCAAGTCCAAAATAAATTGGTCGTTTTTTATTTTTATTTTTTATTACATTTTTTTTTCTTGAACGACTTCGGGCATCGGTGAGTGAGTTTAGTCACTCGAACAACCATACAGATGCTATTGTATTTCAGGTCAAAAATTATTGACATTTGAGATTGTGACATTGGCTAAAATAATTGTCATTCGCTCGCTATTATTTACCCTCGTACAGCCAAGATAAAAGCGAGTTGATTCCCTCCCCCTCCCCCGGTTGTTTTGTTGGGTTAAGGTTTTTAAAGCAGGGAAAAAATTAAATGCTGTAGTTAGTAGAGTGTATTTTTTTTTTAAATTTTTTTTTTACCCGATGTGTTGTTAAATAAAGCTTTTACAAGTTCGGCTCTTATAGGAGGGGGATACTTGGGTGGGTGGGGGGGGGGGGGGGGGATGGTTGTTTTAGGACATCGGTCAACGTAACGTCCAGTTCACGTGAATGTTGACCCCCCCCCCCCCCAACTTTAAAACGTCAATGGTGGAACGGGCGTGGTTTAGGGGTAGTGCGCTCGGTTTGGTTACCGGGTTCTGTATTACACGTTCACGCATATGAGGGCACGCACACACACACATACACACACACACATACACACAGTGTTTCTTTCAGACATCCCTTGGGGGGGGGTACTTTCACCCCCCCCCCCCCCCCCCTCACCGAACGAAATGTAATTGATATAGAAAATATATACTTTTACCAGTTCACCCGCCCCTAGAAGTTTCAAATGCCCCCCCCCCCCAGGAGTAAAAATAAGTCTGAAAGGAACACTGCACACACATACATACACACATACACACATAAACACATACTTATACACACACCTACACCCTCACACTTACTCCACAAGCCGCGCTTGACCGAATTAACTCGTATATTGGGAATTCGACACACACACACACACACACACACACAACTCACGTGCACTCACACACATTCGTACATACACACATACACCCTCAAGATTAAGTTGAATATGACACGGACACCCAAAGCTTTCAACAGATTTTTTAAAAATTTCCCAAATATTTATATGAAAAGGATTAGCTAGCACATTTCTAAGGGTGTGAGCTAGATTTTACAGAATTTTCCAACCAAATCGGATAAGTTTAACAAAATTAATCCTATTTATGTATTTTCGCTATGAGTTGAGGATCCAATTAAGAAAAAAAAATATGTAGGCCTACCTTATAATGATATTTGTATTTTATGTTAGATTTACCAGCTCTAAAAAGGAGCACAGTTATTTGAGAAATTTAAAAAGCTGTAATAAATGCCGACAAGATAAACTGCCGACACGACAAATGGCCGAAAGTCAACATACACGAACAAAAATCTGGCATAGACAGAACAAGTGGCGGAAATGACAAAATGTCAAAATATTGACTCATTGATAAAATAATTTTCATTGATGTTTCAACGTCACGCTCGACAACATTGACATCAAATCTGTTTCTCTTCACGCAGAGGGAACGTACAATCATTGATTAAAAGGGTGGCAGAAACTGTTATGACTTAGGAACTATGGGAACATAATTGTTAGAGGGAACCACTGTGATAATTGTGGGAACGTGCTAGGGAACTGATGTGACAATTGTGGGAACATGCTGGGGAATCGCTGTGATAATTGTAGAAACATGCTAAGGGACTAATGTGACAATTGTGGGAACATGCTAGGGAACTAATTTGACAATTTTGGGAACATGCAAGGGAACCGCTGTGATAATTATGAGAGGGAACCACTGTGATAATTGTGGGAACATGTTAGGGAACTGATGTGATAATTGCAGTAACTTGTTTAAGTTTGCATTGGTTTAGACCTGCCTGTACATTGAATTTAAAACATTTGAACAACACAGACGAATTCTGAACTTTGTGTTTAGATAAATATGTTTGAATACAACCTTCTTTAATAGTCTATGGTGTATAGGTGGATATATATATATATATATATATATATATATATATATATATATATATATATATATATATATATATATATTCTTTTAATAGGAGTCCACCTAGTACTCCATCTCCCCCCCCCCATATCCATTCCCCAACTAAGTACGGTTGTAAAGCATTATCTAAAACCTCCTCCCTCACCCACCCCCGTTCATTCTAGTTGCTTCAAATGGACAATATTTCTCACCCGTAGGCCTACTCGTATCTCCAAATTTCATCATTCTAAGCCCGGCTACCCCCCCCCCCCCCTCCCAACCGTGTCCCCCTCCTTACCAAACTGACCCCATGCCCCTTATAAACTGCGACCTGTGTCTTAGCTGAGTCAAAAAAGTGCACCCAGATTTGATTCATATTTGTGATTAAACATCTATATAAGGTCAGGTAGAAACAAGGGAAATAACTCACAAAGACCGAAAATAAATATCTTGTAGCTAATGTAGCTATATATATATATATATTGAGCTAAATTGCGTTTGTTATAAGTGCAAGTGATTAAACAAACCCATATATAAACACAAAACTGTGACCAAATTGTTTAAAATATCAAACCATATTTTTTATGACTCATACTCTAAACCAGAACTATTGTGAATGCATTGAATCAAATGTCAGTTTAAATAATCTTCAGACTAGTCTAAATCAAAATTAGTGTGAATGCTTTGAATCAAATGTCATTTGGTTTTTGTTTTTCAGACTCCCTGTCTAGATCTAGACGAGTGTGAATGAATGGGATCGAATGTCCAATAAAAGTAATTCTCTAGTTCGCTTACTCGGGTTATCAACAAGCAAGTGTGAACACAAAATATTGTGTGTCTGCCCGAATTCTTTGTTCATGTACTGGTTATTCATAAAAAAAATACATATGCAAAAACATCTGTGATGATGTTGAGTTCAAGTTGGTTTTTTTTGGTGATAGGCAGCCAGTTAGCAGTTTTTGGGTTCAATCGTTCATCGGTCATTAGCCTCAAATCCCTACCTCGTAGACTTTAATCCGTACCTCTGTTGATAGTCTCTAATCCGTACCTCTGTTGATAATCTCTAATCCGTACCTCTTTTGATAGCCTCTAATCCGTACCTCTGTTGATAGTCTCTAACCCGTACCTCTATTGATAATCGCTAATCCGTACCTCTGTTAATAGTCTCTAATCCGTACCTCTGTTGATAAATCCTAATCGTTACCTCTGTTGATAGTCTCTAATCCATACCTCTGTTGATAGTCTCTAATCCGTACCTCTGTTAATAGTCTCTAATCCGTAACTATGTTAATAAATCCTAATTCGTACCTCTATTGATAACCTCTAATCCCTACCTCTGTTGCTAACCTCTAATACCTACCTCGTAGACTCTAATCCGTACATCTGTTGATAGTCTCTAATCCATACCTCTGTTGATATCATCTACGTAACAGAGGACTATACATATATTTAATTTATATCTTCTATATCTATAATTCTATTCGTGGCACCATGCGGGACACCAACACCACCACGTACTCACGCCGATCAGCCACCCTCCCTCGCTCTCCAGGCATGCGCAACAGACCACATCGCTACCACCCCCCACATCCAAAAATTTGGTGAACTGTGGTTGACGCCGAATGTTTACAATCGGAGAGCCGGGTTGAATTAGCGACGGCTATTAGGGGCAGATAATTTATTTTTTAAAATTTGAAACTAAGGGGAGGTAACACGTTCTGCTTGATCTTTTCAGTGTCGTCTGTAAACTGTCTTTGCGGACGGCTGCTTTCACGGGGGGAGGGGGGGGGGGTGTAGGATAACCGTCCTTCAAGAGCTACTGAGCTACTGATAGTGTTTTAAAGCAAAAAATATTTTCAGTTGCAGCATTGGTAGTGTCGAATTAACAAATTATGAATTACTGAAAAGTAGAAAATTAAATAACTAAAATAGCGGCGTATTGTTAAAAATATATCAGGTGTTAAAACCCCCACGTTCACACATACGCGAACACACTCGCTTCAACACACAGGGTTATATGCCCATACACATTGAACAACACAGACTTTGCTTCGGTTATGTCGAAATAGATTAAAAAATGATCCGAAATAACACAGCGCCAATAACAGATCAATAAATTATCGATTTTTCAAATGAAATGATCTGCCCCGATCGCTAATCTTCATTTAGAATCACAAATCCCGTAAAAAAGCAAGCATGCTGGGTATAAAAACAACTTTTAGTCACATCCGGTTTCGTTACGTTGTTACGCGTAGCTGGGGGTTAAGGACGAAACCGGATATCGCCGGTTTTCGTGAACAGCAAGGCGACCGGTTTGAAAATAGATTTTGATTCACGCCGGCATATCGCGAAAATGGAATATTATTTTTGGCAAGAGATTTCTAAAAAAAAAAGTTTTAACTAAACAAATTTAATTTTTTTTCTACGGTAAAAGGAAATGGAATAGATTAGTTCACGGGAAGGTAATTAAAATTTTTAATTAAATACATTCTTTTCATGCTATTACTTCATAATACTTTTCAGTGTAAAAAAGAAAAAAAATTGTGCAAAAGTAGAATATGAACTCGGTTATCGCTTGGATGTCTATAGAACTTAATGTAATTAATTACACTACACTACGCTGAAACTAAAAGGCTAATAGCAGTCTATTTTAAATAGGTTACACAAATTACCAAAACGTAGAATAAAGTGGCAAGCTAACGTTCTACACAGGAACTGCATATTCGCTCCTTTTACGACAAATTTATGTTGCGTTTTAATTATAAATCTGCCCGTATTTAAGGGTTCATCCATAAACCACGTCATTCAATCAAGCTGTATACACTCCCTTGTGGTTTTACGTCATTAAAAAGCCAGACAATACCCCCCCCACCCAACTAAATAAAGTGATGAAGACAACCCACATTAAAGATAACAAAATTTTGAACGATGTTCGAAACTTTCCGTAATTCTAAATAAAGTAATGGAGACACACCACACTAAAAATAACTATATTATAAACTTAGTTCCTGAGACACTTTTCATAGTTCTAAATTAATTTCGAGTTATTAAAACTGGTAATAGGGTAAAGTTTCTTCCCCACCTCCTCCTCCCTCTTCCCCCCCCCCCCCCCCCCCCCCCACACACACACATATTTCGAAACCGTAAACTTGGAGCAATTTCTGTAAACATTTACCAATATGTAGGTCAAGTTTTCCCAACAAGTGCTCGCTGTGATCGTAGCTCGTTGCCCCCCCCCCCCCCAATCACATCACCGCCCCCCCCCCCTCGCAGACTTCACCTACTTTCCCCCAGCGTGGTTTAATGACAGGGCCGCGGTATTGATAAATACCTGTCTGTGATGGTGCCAGTTGGTAATCAAATTCTTCGGTGTGACGGCTGACTTCTGCTTCAGATGACTGGGTGTATAAGTGTGTTTGTTTGTCTGTGTGTGTGTGTGTGTCTGTGCACGTATGTATTCTTAAATGGTGTGTGTGTGTGTGTGTGTGTGTGTGTGGGAGGGGTTGCTTAACTCTAGTTACCATGGAGGGGCGGAGGGACTCTAGCTAAAGGTGGGGGTTACACAAGTCAGATAAACAGATAAAGTGTCTTAATATATCTCTCCTAACCACCAACCATCTCCACATTTTTTTTCAACATTTCGTTATTGGTAAACTAATCGTAAAATTAGTATGGCGATTTGATTTTAGTAGAAACAAACATATTTATCTGAATTATAAAATTTTTTAAGAAAGAAAGAAAGAAAAAAAGAAAGAAAGAAAGAAAGAAAGAAACATACAAAGAGTTAAACAAATAAACAAATAAAAAAAGAAAAAGTAAAGAAAAAAAGAAACAAACAAACAAAAGAAAGAAAGAAACGAAACGAAACGAAACGAAAAAGAAAAAAAATTAACATACAAACAAGGAAAGAAACACAGAAAGTAAGAAAGACAAAAAGACCAAGTAAGAAAAAAAATAAGAAAGCAAACAGAAAGAAAAACTAACCTAGTGCTGGATTATCAAAGTCTGACACCCACATGTCAAAGCTTTTGTCATTAACACTGATGACGTTTCTAATATTACGGACACATCATTACCTCCCCTTTCATTAGCCCTTTAATTAATTGTTACAGAGTTATCCCGCCTGTGTCCACGGAAAAAGGTAAAAAAAAAGAGGTATAGAGACCCACTTTAGTGTCAACTTTTCAGGGAAGATAACCCTATTAGTATCTTTTTTACCCCGGTTGTCACCCTTCATCAGAGTGACGTCACCGACAAGGCTTAGCCGGGACAAAGGGAAGTAAGTCAGTGTTTAAGGGATTTAACTCACGGCGAGGCCAAGCTACGTCACCTAATTAGACGAAACACGTCAAAAAAATGGCGAGAAGATAATAAAGAAAATATAGTTCGGACAACTAATGCTATAAAACACAACAAATTATGTATAGACAAATTGTGTTTGTTCAAACAGTTAATATTATTACAATTTATCACTATTAATTTACGAAAAACAGTAATCAATTTTGTTTTGGGTAGATTTGTATCCTCTAACCTAAATTAGGATAGTTGTAGTCATGTGTGACCAGTTAGGACCCGATACACCGACCACAACATGAAAACCGAGTTTTAGAAAAAAAAAACAGTACTGTTTCGGATATAACGGTACGTAAAGTAGATAATATAGATTTTATCTGTTTCTATACTCTCAACGTATGAGAAAGCTATCAGTATTATGACCAGCCACCATTATCCCCCTTCCACCCCTGACCGTTTATTTTGTCTTATAACAAAACCGACTGCTAGCCGGATACTATACACAACTCTAGCGTTTCTACCTTCACCTCCACCTTCCGCTCACTACCACACACCTCTCGCTCTTCCCCCACCCCCAATCCCACCCACCTCTCGACTACACCCACCTCCCACTCACCTCTCGCTCTACCCCCACCCCCCACTCCTACCCACCTCTCGACTACACCCACCTCCCACTCACCTCTCGCTCTACCCCCACCCCCCACTCCCACCCACCCCTCGCCCCACCTCCACTCTACCCACCTCTCGCTCTACCCCCACCCCCACTCCCACCCACCTCTCGCTCTACCCCCACCCCCACTCCCACCCACCTCTCGCCCCACCTCCACTCCTACCCACCTCTCGCTCTACCCCCACTCCCACCCACCTCTCGCCCCACTAACACTCCCCCCCCCACCTCTCGCCCTACCCCCCCCCACTCCCACCCACCTCTTGCTCTAACCCCACCCTCTACTCCCACCCACCTCTCGTCCCACTCCCACCCTACCCTCACCCTACCCTCCACCACCGATACAGAGCCTTGTATACAACATACAGACAGTAGAACGTACCAAGCTGTCGCCCCCATACAAACCAGATGCCACCAACCCCAGTCATTGAACACACTCCACTAACGGCCGGTCTTTTCATACCTGTTGTTGCCGGCGGCTGCGTATCCTTTAACCGGTCATACCACTTTCATTGCCGGCTGCTGCGTCCTTCTAACCGATCATATCAAATTCATTGCCGGCAGCTAGATCTATTGCCGGCTGCTACGTCCCTTTTGAGGGGTAATATCACTTTCATTGCCGACGAACTATACGCTAGACAAATGCGACAATGTAAGAATGCGAAAATGCAACAAAATAGAGAATGCGACAAATGGAATGCGAGAAATGCAACAAATGGAAAAATGCGACAAACGGAAGCATGCGACAAATGGAAGAATGCGACAAATGGAAGAATACGACAAATGGAAGAATGCGACAAACGGAAGAATGCGACAAATGGAAGAATGCGACAAATGGAAGAATGCGACAAATGCGACCAACTCCCATAAGTCACATTCAGGTTTACTATCTTAACTTAGATGACGGTATAACAAAAAAAACGTGATTATATCCTCCAGATTATCCCAATATCCTTATATAGAAAAGCGTAAACTACGTTCTCTATAGACATACACATACACATATATGTTGTAGTCGTACGTACAATTTAAAAAAAAATAAAAAACGTATTAAAAAATGTATAAGTCTAGTATATATCTTGCCAGACAAGAGGTCCCTAAATGTGATATAGCGAGATTTTTAGTAACTGACTTTCTGACAACACTCAACGAAAATCAGTGTAAGAATACGTTTGTAGATTTACCAATTACCTTTCACACGAAACCATACAACCATCTGAACACAAAGCCAGATCAAGTCACAAAAAATTCTCTGTGGAGAATAAGTACTGTTTAACCAGAATAATTGTCATTTCTGACTTGAAAGGTGGCAGTGTTTCTTCCAGACTTTTTTCTCCGGGGGGGGGGGGGGGGGGGGGGAGGGGGGGGCACTTGATATTTTCGAGGGGGAGGGGCGGACACTAGTAAAAGTTTATGTTTACTATATAAATTCCATCTCGTTCGGGGGGGGGGGCGGTAGATGCCTGGAAGAAACTCTGAAAGGTGGGACGGCGTGGTCGAATGGTAGCGCGTTTGACTGCTATCCTGATGGTCTTGAGTTCGGATCTCGGCTCGGATTTGTGATCGTAGAACCAGACCAGTGCTGACCACATATAAACTCTACTTCATCTTCCAAATCGATCGCTGGATCTAAAGAGGAATCTTAACTTACTTGCAAGCACCGTCACACCAAAAAAAAGCGCATACCTCATTAGTAAAAAAAAAAAAGTTTCCCTTTCAAACCTGACGGTCTATGGGGCAAGTGAAGTAGATTTCACTTGTTTCTGTGACCTCGGCACATGAAGAGATAGTGTGGTCAGCACTATGCCCAGCCGCCTTTACTTTCCCTAATGTGAGTTAAGTACCCATCAGAGTTGGGTGGACTCAGGGACGGTCTACTGACTTGAACCCGGATTCGAACTCGAGACTTACGGGTTAGCAGTCCAGCTCTCTACCGCTAGACCACTCCGTCCCATTAGTAACGGAACTAAAATTGTCCCACCCAACAGGTATTAGACTATGACCCCTGCTGGACCACAGTCCGATGTCATCATTACGATTCCGCTGGACTCCAGGGGTTTACATTTACCTGAGGGGTAGCCAAAAAAAAAAGGGGGGGGGGTAGGGTAGAGGTGGAGACACCATGATAGATATTTAGAACCTGTCATAAAAACCCGACCAACATTTCTGTTGAACCTCCATTTGAATAAAGGCCTTCAAAGACCTCTCGCTTATGTTCTACTCATGATACTTCACAATATCCTCGCAATATCTTTTCTATTCGCTACTAATGAAGAGTCACTTGCTCCACAAGTTATTCCCCCTGAGCGCCGCTTACCGTCCTTGTTTTGTACTCGAGAGTTCACGAAGTCATGACCTCGCACTCGTCGCCACCAATACCGACAACTCTTGTCTACGCCTAGAGCCCATCGTTTAAAATTGTATCTAGAGTTATCTTTGGGATTTCCCGATACAAGTTTAGAATCGACCTGTTCATTAGCTGTTCGCGTCGAAATGCACCATTTATATTTTCTTCTCTATCGCGTATTGTGACTTAAATAGAAATAATTTCTTGAAACGTGGGTTCAAATACTGCTGGTAATAATTAAGTCTTTATAATGCAAAAAAAATAGTGTGTGAATTAATGTATATTTTAATAGAACAAAAAGAAAGGAAAGGAAATTAAATAGTTGATGTATTGCTTTTGGGAGTGTATATGACGCGAATCTTGAAAATTTGAGTAGCTGTGATTGTAATGGGGTCGGGTTCGAGTCCCGCTTCTAAAGTTAAAAAAAATGGGTAAAAAATGGCAAGATAGCGGTTCGAACTTTAGTAAGATATTAAAAAAAACTGATTTAAGGATAATTCTATGAAAAAGGTAGAGTTTTAGAAAATATTTTTGTGTTGCTAGTATCGCTTTATCCTTTGTCCTAATTATTACCAACTTTAGTCTTGTCATTAACTTTAGCCATGATATTAGTCCCTATTCTAGTTTTAACCTTAACCCTTACAGAGAAACCAGTAGAAAAAAATATCCCCCTCAGGCAACACGACGTTGATCCGTCTGTATATTTAGACTGACGGACTCTTTTGTTGGTGAAAAAAAAAAGACAGTTATGCCAAAATAATTTTATAAAAATGGAAACAACTCATTCAAAATAATTTTATAGAATGGGAAACAACTCTATTAAAAATAATTTAAGAGAAAGGGAAGAAACTCATTCAAAATAAATTCATAAAAAGGGAAACAACTCAATTTAAATAATTGTTTTAGTAAGGGAAACAACTCATGCATCAAGTACCAACAATCACACTGGTACAGTATCCTCGATACATTTATTGTTATTCCAATAGGTCCTCTATTAAATTGGGGTGCAATAATCCGTTGGACAGGTGAAGCAGATCTCACCTGTTTTTGTGAACTCGATGAATTCAAATATATTTGGAGAAAGCCATACGCCTTAATTAGCTTAACTCCTGTCAGATCTAGGCGGAATCTTGCACGCAATACGGACTCGAACCTGCAACCCCCTATACACAATCGAACACGCTACCACTCAACCGCACCGCCCCATTCCTCCAACAAATCTCCGCTAAGTAATATAAACCGCTTCAAACCACATAATCTCTGGCCCACACATTAAAATTTATCGACGTCTCTATACGATTTTTAACCACTGTCCAAGAATATAGACTATTTTTAGAACTATTTTTTATGACAGCTGATTGTGTCAAATCCCTGCTTTATTTAGATAGAAATTATTTTCATTGATTTTATTTTCCTGCTGGGGAGGTTGTTGTGTACTTACAGTAGGCGTCTGTAGAGTATAGTGAATGTTTTAAATTAGACAACTCGAGATTTTAAAATAAACTTTCTAATAGACTACTCGAGCTTTTAGGCAAGATTTTAAACTAGACTAGATCTACTTTAGTTTTTGGCAAGACTTTAAAATTAGACTAGATCTACTTTAGTTTTGGCAACACTTTAAATTAGACTAGATCTACTTAAGTTTTAGGCAACACTTTAAATTAGACTTGAGTTTCTAAGCAAAATGCTAAATTAGACTACTTGAGTTTTTAAGCTAAACGTTAAATTAGTCTTCTTGAGTGTTACGGGAAGATTTTAAACCAAACAACTCGAGATTTTAAAATAAACATTTTAATAGACGAATCGAGTTTTTAGATAAGACTTTAAAAAAATAAAAAAATCTCGAGTTTTTAGATATGAATTAAAATAGAAATCTCGAGCTTTTAGGTATAGAGGGGATGAAAGCAGGCTTTGTTACTGAAATAGCAATATTAACAGAAAGTGATATTTTTAGGTAAGATTTTAAATAAGACAATAAGAAATTCTACGAAGAGATTAAATTAGACGAATAGAAAAGACAAGAATTTGTGTAGATAACAAAAGAAACTTAGCATTGTGCTTTTAATCGTGATGGGTCCAAGTTGATGTAAAAAATGAATCAATGTATTATGTATCTATTTTCAGTGGCGTAGCGAGGTCGGGTGTCACCCGGTGCGGCACTTAATGGTGTCACCCCCCCCCCCCCTCCCTCCCAGAGGCATAGAGACCCTTCCCGGGGACAAACTTTCAAATTTTCGATTTGCACCCCCCCTCAAACTTTCGATTTGCACCCCCCCCCCCCCTCAAACTTTCGATTTGCACCCCCCCCCCTCGAGTTTTTCTCTATATATTTTGCTATTTTTTACCTTGGTGTCACCCCCCTAAATGGTGTCACCCGGTGCGGTCCGCACCTCCCGCCCCCCCCCCCCCCCTCGCTACGCCCCTGTCTATTTTTTATGTATCTATTTTTTATATTTCATCGCCTTTGGGTATAGGTTACTCTAGAAATATTAACTTTGGGTTCGTATTTTTATGTACCTAAAATGTCTCCACGTTTAGTGGGTGTGTTTTCACCATCTAAAGTTGATAGATGCTGGTACAGTTGATCGATGATGGTGCTGCAATTTAAAGTGTTCCGCTTGGCTGACCTCACTAACAATGGTGGTGTGTGGGTTGTTTTTTTTTTCGGAAGATTCTTTTAATATTTCTGTTTGACGTGCTGTAGTGTTGATAGGTGAACAATATGTTGTGATACAGCGTTGATAAGGTGATGATGTTATGATATGTTGTCGATGCAAGGTGAGTTGTGTTGTAGTATGTTGTTCATTGGTGGCTGATGTGTTTTAACGCATTGTTGATGCCTCGTTGATGTCTTTGTAATTCTGCAGTTTTAACATTAGAAATTGTAAAATATAACTTATATTTTCTATGGGTTGTTTTATTGAATGAGTACAGTTTGATAGGGTAGGATAGTGGTGATGTTTGATTTGACTAGGGACCAGGAGAGGGGTCAGTTGGCTACTATTTAAGGAAGGGGTGGGGATAGGCTAGGGTACGGCTGAGACGGAGCCTAGTGAAAATACGATATGCTAAAGATCAAGGCTAGGTTCGAGGTGGTACTACACAGTATAGTATTTAAAGTACACGTCGTTTTTCTATAGCTAAAACTAGTTGCAGAAATGTTTGGCTGCAGTGTTTAATGGCAGCCAGAAGTACACAGAAGTAAATCTACTTCACTCTTACCCCCCCCCCACTAATCTCAATGACGCCCCACACTCACACCCCACCCCAACACACACCTACCGAATGAAACGTAGCACAGCTGAGGGCTGATAGTTCAAGCACCACGACACACCGCCGTGTCAACAGAAGTTCTACGAGCCACAGCAACACACCAATCTACATACACAGCACCTCACCAACACACTACCTCATTAACACACCACCCCACCTACACACCACCCCACCTACACACCACCCCACCCCACCTACACACTACCCCAACAACACACTATCTCAACTACACACCACCCTAACCACACACCACCCTACCTACACACTCTGTCATTAACTGTTCCACCACAACCACACCACCCTACCCACACACCTACACACTACCGTGTGTTACCTCATAGCTTGTCAATATTTGACCTATTAAAAGAACTATTCAAACCTTCCTTGGCCCCATTCCCATATCCTGTTCTACCTAGGCCCTTAGATCTTATCTTATATTGGCCAGCTGTACATTTACAAACCTAATTCTCTGCCTGCAACTCTAGCCCAATTAATCTGATTAATTAGGTCAAATGACAGACACACGGTAACATACAGGTAGAATTTCATCAATTTTTTTTTTCATAAATAATAATTAATTTTCTAATTTATCATTTCTTTATGTATTAATCTGTTATTATTAAATGATTTATTTATGTTTCTTAAAATTTTATAATATATATTTAATATACGATAACTTCATAAGAAGAATGTGTTGTAAATGTACAACATAGAATTAGAAATTTTACCTCAGTCTTACCGAAATATAGCTATGTATAACCTTTTTATAGAATAACAGCGCCTCCACCCCCCTCTATCACACAATGACTCCGTGACTCTACCCCCAAGTCCTTGACCATTCCACAGATCTTGACTCTTTGACTACTGTCCTTTAGTACATGACTCTACTGTAAATAACCTCCCCGATTTTTAAATATTTCTTTTAATACTCGAGAAATTTTTACTTCTCTTTTTGTGGAGTAGGCCTATATGTCAGGTATTGTAATTGTTCACACACACAAAAAAAAATCGAGATTTTTAACAAATAGCGCAGTTATACACCTTCCTGAGTTGGAAAACTCCGATTTGCTTTCATACCTGTAAGTCTGTCTGTCTGTCTATCTGTCTGTCTGTCTGCCTGCCTGCCTGCCTTTCTGTCTGTCTGTCTGTCTGTCTGTCTGTCTGTCTGTCTATCTGTCTGTCTGTCTGTCTGTCTGTCCGTCCGTCCGTCCGTCCGTCCGTCCGTCTGTCTGTCTGTCTGTCTGTCTGTCTGTCTGTCTGTCTGTCTGTCTGTCTGTCTGTCTGTCTGTCTGTCTGTCTGTCCGTCCGTCCGTCCGTCCGTCCGTCCGTCTGTCTGTCTGTCTGTCTGTCTGTCTGTCTGTCTGTCTGTCTGTCTGTCTGTCTGTCTGTCTGTCTGTCTGTCTGTCTGTCTGTCTGTCTGTCTGTCTGTCTGTCTGTCTGTCTGTCTGTATGTCTGTATGTCTGTCTGTCTGTCTGTCTGTCTGTCTGTCTGTCTGTCTGTCTGTCTGTCTGTCTGTCTGTCTGTCTGCCTGCCTGCCTGCCTGCCTGTCTGCCTGCGTGCCTGCCTGCCTGTCTGTCTGTCTGTCTGTCTGTCTGTCAATCTGTGTGTACACGATCACATGGGTAATGTTTCAGTTTGGAGAACGAATTTATACATTTCCGGTAACCGGAAGTTGTACTTTACTCTATTTCCGGTATACTTAAAAGCTTTTGAATTTAAAATGTGTTTTTATCGTATTATCTCAATGCAGCATATTCTAAGAAATTTAGGTCTAAGTTTTCTCGAAAAAAAATCGAGCGCGTTTTCACAAACTAACCTACTATTTATTTAGCCCGATTTAATTCGAACTGCAATCCACATCATCACTGTTATTTACAATTATACGAAAAAGATGAAATGAGCATACCCGAACTTCACTATCATTCTTTCTGCTTTAATTATTTTAGGTTTAGGGTGTGGAAAAGGATTACGATACATAGTAAGAGATTATCTAAGATTAGTATCAAACAGAATAATTAATCTAAGATTAGTATCAAACAGAATAATTATTTACCAATATGTATTTAAAGCGACATAGAAAAATAATTAACCGTTCTGACGTCATAGGTCATTAGTCACTAATGTACATTTATCTTAACTAATTATCTCCCTGTCTCAAAGGACGTCAAAAGCTGTCATCTGCTGAATTATTAACACGTTCATCTTTAATTTCGTTACTCCGTTTTCTGTTTATATAAACAGCTCTGATGGTTTCAGTTTACTAACTAAGCTAAATCAGTGGGGGTTTTAATTAGGGTAATTACCGTAAAACGTCACAAAAATATATCGGACAAAACATCTTAGACAAAATATCTTAGATAAAATATCGCAGATAAATTATATTAAAAATGAATAGGACCAAATATCTGGGAAAAAATATTTAAAACAAAAATATCTTAGAGAAAATATCTAAAACAAAGTATCTCGGAGAAAATATCTAAAGCAAAATGTCTAAGAAAAAATATCGAAGACAAATCATCTAAGACATAATATAAGACAAAATATCTGAAGCATAATACCATAGAAAAATATCTCAGAAAATATATCTCGGTAGCAATATCTCAGACAAAACTCATCATATATCTTTCTATTTGATTACGTAAAAAAAATCAAGTTTCCATCATCTATTTTTAACACCACCGCAGATTATTGTATCAAAAATCTCCGTGGATTGTTTTAGTGTACACAGGGATTGATAAAGATATAGTCTTTAATATCTGAATGTATCTGTCAGAGACTATCTTGAGAAAATGATCAGACACGTACTGATATAGTATAAACATGTCACCTATTATCAGCATATAAAGAAAATTTGTTATAATGAAGGCTTATTGGTGTTTATATATATATATATATATATATATATATATATATATATATATATATATATATATATATATATGTGTGTGTGTGTGTGTGTGTATAGGCTTATATGTGTGTGTCTGTGTCTGTGTATTAAACAGGTTTTTACCAAAAAACGACTTCTTATTTCAAGCAATAAAGAATTAAGATTTACTATGTAATGCATTAAATCAGAACACATAGTTTACCCCTACCATCTCTCGCGGCTCCCCCCCCCCCCCACCCCACATAGCATGTAGGTTCTCGTGTATCAAGTAGAAAACATGTGCTGATGAAATCAAATCAGCGTGCAGGGCCGTCGTGGACGCGGCCGCTGAATTGATTCTCATTTAATTTTCCCCAGAATTTTGATTACGCGGCGAGGAGTTTGTCCAGATTTGACGGAATATTGAGTTTGTGTTTTTCAAATTTTGCAAATTGGATCCCAAGCATAAAAAAAGGGTGAATATTGGTGGTTGGGTAAGGGAGTGGGTTGTGTGTGTGTGTGTGGGGGGGGGGGGTAATTGTGTAATGTGGAGTGGGGTTGAAGTGGAAGAGTAGTTCGGTGATATGGAGGTTACCTTTGAGGGGTGGGGATATGGTGGCGAGGGTTTGTTGATATTGGAACGGGTGGTGGGACTGGGGTTACTGTATTAGGTTTGAGTGTTAGGGTGGGGGTTGTATTGGTGGGAGGCAGTATGATTTAAATATACTACCAATATACGTATACTTTCGTGTAAGCATAATTTACGTAAACCTGTAGGTACATATCTTCACTCGGGAGCCGGACGTTTTTCCAACAGACACTTGCCCGAAGGCCGATTTCCCATTCGGGAAATCGGCCTTCTAGCAAACGGCATTCGGGCAAGTGTCTTTCGGGGATTAGTTGTAGGCCCCTACACTCTAATATAGCATACATTCAAATATACACCGTCATTAATATCTTATTATCGATAGGTAGTGCTCACACATCCAGAAAAGTATTCTTTCATCTGAAGTATACTGTCAATAAATGTACACTTTAATTTTCCTATATTTCTGAATCTCGTACATGCATATATCCAAAAAAGTATACTTTCAACTACAGTTTACTGTCAATAAATGTACACTTTAATTTTCCTATATTTCTGAATCTCGTACATGCATATATCCAAAAAAGTATACTTTCAGCTAAAGTATACTGTCAATAAATGTACACTTCAATTTTCCTATACTTCTGAATCTCGTCTCGTACGTGCATATATCCAAAAAATTATACTTTCAACTAAAGTATACTGTCAATAAATGTAATCTTTTATTTTCTATACTTCCAAATCAAGTAGAGTTCAACATATTTTAACTCCGTTAATTTTCTAATCTTTTTCGTTTTTAATTGTATTGTGGGACAATATCAGTGTTTCTTCCAGACTTTTTTCTGCGGGGGGCACTTCATATTTGGGGGGGGGGGGGGGGGTCAACATTTTCCGGGGGGGGGGGGGGGTGGTAGACTTTCTCTGGACAAGATATCCTCCAACACAATTAAGTATCACGTGTCAACCTCGTATGCGCCATATTCTTCTACTCCGACATTTTCTCAGAGGCGTAGCGTCCCGACCGGGGGACAAACTTTTCGATTTGCACCCCCCCCCCCTCCTCATACTTTCCATTTGCACCCCCCTCAACCTTTCAATTTATTTTTCCAACCCATTTTGGCGCCACCTAAGGTCGGCGCCCGGGGACATATGCCCCCCCCCCCTTGCTACGCTACTGCATTTTCTAATTAAAAAAGACTACATAATAATTCAATATAAGTATAATTTTAACAAAAACTCTGGACAATACATCCTCCAACACAATTAAGTATCACGTGTCAACATCTTATGCGCCATATGTATTTTACTCCGACATTTTCTAATAAAATAGGCTACATAACAATTCAATATAAGTATAATTTCAACAAAAGTATACTTCCTTTCTCGTATACTTTCCTACTCTACCTTAATAGCCATCAAATCTCCCCACCTTTGTGTTAATTCAATGATGTACTTTCTTCGCTAATTGGCCGTCTTTTGTTTTATCATATTTTCTTTACGATTCATTTCACACCCCTTAATCCCACTTTCCCACGCCTACTCAAAACGCTTAAAAATTTTAAAATCAAATATTATCGAATCAAAGACCGAGTTCTTTCCCTTGGTGGTTTTTTTTATGTCTTAGTCGCAAGGGTCGTTAATGCTCAGTGACGTCACTTAATTGGCTGCGCGCGGGGGACAAAAAAAAACAACAAAAAAACAAAAACAAAAAAAAACCAGCCGGAATGGTTAAAAGTTGAACTACAACAACAACCGCGGCGACAAAAACAGCAACCGGAAACCGTGACCGGTTCGATTAAGAAAAAAAATATGATCCGGTTTCTGACGTCATGCGATGGCTAATGAGATCATTGCGTTAATTATTCTCTAATGAAGTCAAATAACAGTCGTGTGAGCGGAGTTTCGGCACTAGCACATAGCTCCAGGCTAACTTTACTTCACCTGGGTTATGTGCGTGTCGTATATTAAGCTTAAATAAAGCACATGAAAACTCTATGATATAATTATACATTCACTCTACTTCCCCTGGTCTTTGTATGTAGCAGGATCTCATTTCTAATCATTTTGTTTGTCAAAGCGAGATTCAATGATGAAAAAAAAATAATTTAAAAAAAGAAATCGTCTAAAGAAAAACAACATAATTATTTTTAAAAGCAAACATATTTTAAATCAAAATAAAATTCAACTGTGCTTGATTAAATAATAAAAAACAACGTAATGTAAGATTATAGTCAGGTATGATACGTGTTTCTATCACACTTTTTTCTACAGGAGGGTAGGGGCACTTGAAATTTAATGAGGGGGAGGGGGGCGTACCAAATTTTAAATACGGGGACGGACACTGGTAAAAGGATATATTTTCTTATACAAATTCGAATTCGTTCGTAAGGACGGAAGACGATGATACAATGACAAAATCGATGATTTAATGAGTAAAAAGACAACACGATGACTACAAACGATCGAACAATGACTAAAGCGATGGTAAAATGACTAAAAAGGATAAACAATGACTACAACATGATGTAAAATTTACTGAAGCGATAAAGTCACCACAACAAAAACAGTAAAAGCTGGATAAAATTATTCAACCTGGTGGTTCTATATGACTGAACACACATTTTAAAAAATCACTTTCACAATAGGGCTGGTAAGTAGGTCACCAACCAGTTCTATGGCTCATGCAGGTTTTATTGAGCCGTAGAACTGGTTGGTGACCTACTTACCAGCCCTGTTAGCCTGATCAGTTTATTATAACTTAAATTATTAATTAAACCCATTTTAAAATTTAAGCAGAGTATTTTATGTAAACATTGTTCTCTCGCGATTATTTCTAACATTACTAGTTGTGAAATGATTTTTTTAAACATTTTTTTTTACTAATTTTGTTTTCTCTATGACATTACCTGACATGACATCTGTGCATATTTTCTGACATGATATTATTTACATGATAACTTCTGACATGATTTTACAGACATGAGTTCTTTAAACATGATATTTCCTAACAGGATTATTTCAAACATATTTTCTAACATGATTATGTTTGAACGCGATACTTGCTAACGAAGTTATTTTGAACGCGATATTTTCAAACGAGATTATTTTGAACATATTTACTAACAAGATTATTTTAACATGATATTGTCTAACAAAATTATTTCAACATGATATTTTCTAGCATGGTTAATTACCGACCTAATTAGTACACAAGAAGGTAACATTTCTAGCCGTGGCCACATGCCAAAAATATATTACGACCAGTGGCGACCCATTAACCCCGACCCCTATATATATATATATATATATATATATAGTCATATATATATATAGTCATATATATATATATATATATATATATATATATATATATATATATATATATATATATATATATATATATATAGGATTATATACGTATGGAAACATTTTTGAACCCCTCCCATGACCAATTCCTGGCTACGCCACTGATTAAGACAACTGTATTTATACAACTAAGACAAAAAAAATAATTAAAAACTACAATGACCAAATTTGTCAATGCATTTCTTTCAGCGAAATTAATTAGCCTATTAACAATTCTCTTTGGTGTTGACAATGATAAAAGAGTTATTTACCACAAAAACACTTTTCCGTGCTTATAATGATAAAGGGGAGTTAATTACCACAAAAACTCGATACACTATTCCGTGTTTTTAATGATTAAAGGGGGTTCATTACCACAAAAACTCTAAACACTTACAATGTTTTTATAGCTCAAATTGTTTAATCCCTTAGTGGGTGTTAAGAAAATATGTTCCTCGGCCTTTGAAACTCATCTCTATATAAATATCAAATGAAACGAATCAATTTATTTATTTTTAGTGCGAAATGATATAGTACACCTTAAAAGGATTTCAATAAATATCATCTTAAAAGAATTTTTAAAGATTTGTTTTTTTGTAGAAAATTTTTTTTTCTAAAAAAATATTTCAAAAACGGAAATTTTGAAATATTTTATTTTAAAGGAAATTTTTTAAATCCAGATTATCCGGTATCGAATGCTTACCTTAAGGATAAAATTATAACCCGCGTCGTGGCAATTTGTAATTGATTTTTTTATCTAATTAAGATAAATACGTAGGACGGGTTTGTTAACGTGGAAAAAAAACGAAGCCGTCAAAAAAATGATGAGAAAAATATGAGAAATCGTAATTTTTTTTTATATCCACTTTTCAAACGTTGGGACCAATTTGCCAAGAGGAATCAATACGTCTTTAGGATGGGGAGAGATAAAGGAGACTGACAATAGCTAGAGACACTGGCGACAGGTTTTAGAATTAGGTTATGGGTATGATGCCGTCTGCTTTTGTTCTTTAATGCCCGCTGAATGGGCTGGACCAATCAAATACGCTGAAGAGAGTCTTCGGGAGTCTTCGGGAATCTTCGGAAATCTGCGGCTCAAAGGGAAGATGGGAGAATTTGGATGATAGGACTTTGACAGGATGTTGACAGGATATTGTCTTGGAGTGCTATAGGACTTGTTTGTTGCCGTTTGAAGAATTTGATTTCTATAACGAATTCTACTTTATAAATTACGGTTAGGGTTATGGATAAAGATGATGAGTTCGGATAGTTTTACAACTGTCGGTATCTCTGGGTTTAAAATTATTTTTAGGGATATTAAGGATATTAAGGATAAAAGAAGTATTTTTAAAATGTGGCGCTATTTTATAAATGACGGATTATGTCTCAAACTATGGTTAGGTTTAATGAACATAATAAGTACGGATCATTTTGCAACTGTCGGTATCTTTAACTTTAATATGATTAGGGATATCAAGGATAAAAGAAGATTTTTTTTAATGTAGCGCTATTTTATAAATGACGGATTATGTCTAAAACTATGGTTAGGTTTAGGATAAAAATGATAAGTACGGATCATTTTGCAAATGTTGGGATCTGTAGGTTTATAATTATTGTTTGAGTACAGGACAAAAGATAGTATTCACAAAATGGCGTGCTAGTTTACAAATGACGGTCTCTGCAGATTAAAAACTACGATATATGCAACCTGATGCTAGGAGATTGTTGAAAACAAATTTGCTACTTTTATTATAACTATGACAAGTGTTTATTTCGGTTATTTCTCACGGGAAAGGGAAGTCTTGCATCCCCCCCCTTCCCTTCACCTCACCGAGCACTCCTCCCCTCCATCACAATATGAAATAATAATTATATATATATATATATATATATATATATATATATATATATATATATATATATATATATATATATATATATATATATATATATATATATATAAATTATACAGAAAATACTTTTACCTAAGTGTCCATGAAAGTTTCAAGTGTCTCTCCCCCCTCCGCCCCCCCCCCCCCCAAACCCCCACCAGAGATTAATATAGGAAAGAAACACTGCTTATGAAAACAGTGAACTCTTACACAAGGATACCTCCCCACTCTCTAGCACCTATGGGCCACCCCCCCCCCCCACACCTCCCCACCCCCACCCCTGAAGATCTGACTGTGACAACAGCTAACTCTAACACCCCTCCCCCTCCACCTCAGGAAACAATATTAGAAAGAAACCCTAACTGACAGCAGTGAACTCTTACACAAGGATACCTCCCCACTCTTTAGCACCTATGGGCCAACCCCCCCCCCCCACACACACACCTCTCAACCCCCCCCCCCCCCCGCCCCCCCCCCCCCCACAGGGAACAATATTAGAAAGAAACCTGACAGCAGTTATCTCATATACAAGGCTACCTCCCCACTTTCTAGCACCTATTGACCGCCACACCCAGGGCCGGCGCTACCTATAAGGCGAACTAGGCGGTCGTCTAGGGCGCCATCCGTACTAGGGGCGCAAAAGGTTTAATTGCTATTATAAAAAAGTACCTAATAATTAATAACTTTTATAAATGAGTAGCGATCTATTTCCGCACCTAGGACTAACTATCAATTTTGCGTCCCCACCCCAAAATTAGGTCTATATAGACCTATATTTATTCGCGATGTTGAAAATGCAACCCCACCTCCCTAATTTGGAAAGGTCGGGGCGCTTTTTACCAGTCACTTTGCCTTTTTAATTTGGTGTAACATAATTGATATAGAAAACGATCAAATAAATTTGTAATTTAAATTTCAAACATTTCAAACAGTTATCTAATTGTAATAGGGCTTGTAAGTCTCGTTTTCTCTGACTTTAAATTAGAAATCTGTCCTGGTGTACAGAGTTTTGTAATGACGGGGTGTTCAACGTATTGTACTTGTTTGGTAAGTTTTGATGAATCGTTTAGATTTGGGAGTAACGGCGGAAAGCTGTTGCTGATATGGTTTCGTAGGTATGAAGTATCGAAATGTTAAAGTGTCATAATTTTTATTCGGCTGTTTTGTAGTTAAAGATCTAGTGGAATCGGATTGGTAACATACAAATGAGAATGCAGGTGATGAAATATCGTAATTCTGAAGTTCGGGAGTATTGATTCTTGTGGTATCAAGGTATTGAATTATATTGACTGTTAAAGTGTAATAGTAGGTCCAGTGAAATCGTTGTTGATTGGGAGAGTATATCGAGTAGTCGAGTTTATCTTAAGTTAGAAGATTTCAATTCAGTATGGAACACACTACAAAGAAAGGTAGGCGTTCTCTAGTTGAACAATCTTTAGTCTTTTAGGAATCTATATTTACACTCTTAAAGTATTAATATATAATATTAAATAGGATGGAATTTATAACCAATCGTAAACTTTTTAAATTTTTTTTTTAATGTTTAATAAATAATTCTAGCAATGTCTAAAACAGTTAACCGTGTTTGATTTTTTGAAATACGTTCCTTTTTTTTAATACTTTTATTTTCAATTAAAACAATTGACATCAAACATGTGTTAACATAATTATTTTTCATCACATTTTGAACATTTAAAATACAAAGGAAAAGGAACCATAATTAACAAACGAATCGAAGTTGGTGGTCGGGGTGAATGGGGACGTCCCGTTACTTAGGGGATAAAAAATTAAACCACAATTATCATGATAGAAGACAATTACATTGTAGTGCATGTCATCAAAATTGAATAGAAATATGTTATAATAAAGATACCACTTTTAGACTTTCAAATAAAACCTACAGTTAAGTATTCAATAGGTAAAATATATTGTTTTTGGGCTAAATAGCGAATATAAAAGAATTTTTACAATTGTAATGAAATGCATAGCGTTTTATTGTCTTTTTAAACATATCTTAGTTACACTAGGTTAATTTAGCTATTTTTGTGAAAGTTATTTCCCTTTGTATAAAATTTTGGTATTTTGATTTTCAAATGGGAGATAATTCATTGCTTAACTTTACATTCATTTAAAATTCCTGCACCTTAGGTTGACCTTTTACATATAAATACAACTTTAAGTTATTATTTGCAATTGTAAAAATTATATAGAGCTTGAGTTCTAAACAAAATAGTTTGGTAGTTTTTTTAGCATTATCAAGTTGAAAAACAAATACATTAGTAGTTGTTGTAGATTGCAATTCTTAATGTTAGTAGACATACAGTCTTAGTAGTAAATTAAACATCGAATTAATTGTCTTTTCATATTTTTCACCCTCTCCTAAAGGATTCATATATAACAATTTAAGGCTGGAATCTATAACATTTCTAACCTTTTATTTTTCAAAAACAAAAATAAATAGTTAAACAGTCACACAATATAGACATTTTACAATTATAGCTAAAGACAGTCGAGCTTTAACAGGTAAGTTCCGTTTTGGAATTCGCCTTGGGAGGTCTGCAGAGAGCCCAAATCTACAAGAACTTATTTCTTTCAGTGTTTTTTTTCCACATTTTTTATCCCGGGAGGGTGGGGAAGCACTTAAAATTTTCTAGGGGGGGGGGAGGGTGGGGGGGGGGCTATGTCGTAAAGTACAAAGTAGACTCGTGGACAGCAACAATTTCAATAAAATGTGATAACGCTAGCAAACGAAAGAGGCAAGATAAAATATGATTTTGATGTCTACTTATAACGTGTACGCAATTGATAATAAATTAATAGTACGAGCCGACCCGCGGCGTATCATACGCCGCTCAGTAACGACAGTACCAATGCTGCCACTGAAAATATTTGCTTTAAAACACTATCAGTAGCTCGTTAAGGACGACAACCCCCTCCCCACCCCCTCATTTCCCCAACCCCTACCCCCCCCCCCCCGTGAAAGCAAATTCCTCTTAGTTACCTCCCCTAAGTTTAAAATCGTTTCAAACTACATTATCTGCCCTTAATAGCCGTCACTAAACCCGGCTCTACGATTGTAAACATTTAGCGTGAACCACAGCTCAGCAGACCATGTAGGGGTGGGGGCGGTAGGGAGCGCGCTTACAGCTTGGTGTTTTCTATGATGGTCTCCAAGAAGAGAATTATATATATAGACATGTCACTTTTAATTAATTGTTTTCTTATACATATGTTTTAGTAATTAATGTGTAAAAGGGAGCGTTTTAAGAAACTTTGCCTAGGGCGCTAAATAACTTGGCGCCGGCACTGGCCACACCCCTCCCAACCCCCATCCCTGCAAACCTCACTCAGACAACAGTTAACACTTACACAGTGCTACCTCCCCCCCCCCCCCCCCGCCCCTACTCTCTAGCACCAACCACCCACAGAAGTTACACGATTTAAAACCTCACCCACGTCACTACCACCCCATCCCCTTTTCACACCCACCTCAAAAATTAACAGTAAACCCCTCTGATGTTTTAATACATTAACTATCTTAAAATCCACACAATTTAACTTTCAATTTTAACGGCTTCAGAGAAACTTAAAAGGGAAACTCGTCAAAGGAGAATTGATGACAGGTCCTTAGCGCGTGTCATTTCATCCAATTATCATCTCGCCTTTTAAAGCCATCTCGTCTTCAACTTCAGCAATCAGGGATTTCGACTTCATGAAACAATAATTAAAATGTACTGTGGAAATTATTTTAATAAAAAACGAAACAAAAATAGTAATTTTTTAGAGCCGTGAAGATATTGGTTTAGAGATTAAAAAAACTACATTATAATAGAGACATACTACGTAATGGGTTTACAGGGTGTGGGGGGGGGGGGGGTGAGCTGAGTTGTAGTTAGTGTGGAACAGCAGTTCTTACTTGATTTTACCGAAACTTAAAGCTAAGATTTTATTCTAATTATAAAGTTCCATTTTCGAACTTGGCGGTGTACGGGGCAAGTGAAGTAGAGTTCATCTGTTTATATGACGTCGGCATATGAAGAGATAGTGTGGTCAGCACTATGCCCAGCCGTCTTTACTTTCCCTAACGTGAATAATACACATGATATACACATGATAAACACATGTAAAAAACACATCAAAATACACATGAAAATACGCAAATACAATACACATGCAAATATACATCAAAATTCAAATGACAATACACATGAAAATGCACATGAAAATACGCAAATACAATATACATGAAAATATACACCAAGATTCAAAATACAATACACATGAAATAACTGCACATGAAAATACGCATTAAAATTCAAATGACAATACACGTGAAAATACAAATAAAAATGCGCAGATACAATAAACATGAAAATACCCATTAAAATTCAAATGACGATACATATGAAAATACACATGGAAATACGCTTGACAAGAAACTTCTTGCAGTAGACCCGTCTGAAATTTTTATAAATTTTTACCCGATTAATTAGATTACGTTTTTAAAACTCATCTTCATTCAATAATTAGTGTAATTAAAAATAAAAATAAATGCTGTTTTCTCAAGTAACGTGGCAAGTAAAATAAAAAAAACATCGTGACAAGAACCTGAATTTTAAAGTGTTAAGTTGCGCAAAAAAAATGTGTAGTTAATTTTTCCGTTACATTAATAAGGCATTGCATTTTTTTTTATTTGTACATAGTTTTTACAAGTGTATTATTTGTACCCATATATAAATGTGCAAAAAAAAGAAAGAAAGAAAGAAAATAATGAGACCCGTTGTATGGTATAAATGACACCTTGAGCGGTGTTAACTAATAACTTGTCAAGATCTAGACCAGTGGTTCCCAACCTTTTTCGAGTGGCGACCCCCTTTTATAAAAAGTAAGTGACCCGCGACCCCCATAGAATTAAAAAGCCGAAATTAGTATGGAAATTAATAATCACTAAAATAAGATTTTCTAGTAGGCTTTCAATTTGAAATACTCTTGATAACTGTTTTAATAGCATAAGTAAAATTGCATACTATTCACTAAACCTTCGTGGTTAAGTTTTTAATTAAAACAATTTTTTGTTAACACCAACCTATGTCAATATAATTATCTTTATTTTTATTTTTTTAGCGCAATTTCCATTCTGGAGAATTGCGTTTATTAACCCGTCTTTTCTGGATGGATGGATGGATGAATGTATGGATGTGTGTTCGCAGCTTTAAGTCGTATCTCCTCCTCAACGAAGCGATATCGGTGACTAGTTCCAAAAACAATTATGTTAAGCAAGTTACGAGGATGAACATAGGCCATACAAATTCCGGGTTTCTTTCATGGATTTCCCGGAAAAGCCAAAACAACCTCAAAAAAAATTCAGTTTTTGGCCAATATCTCGGCAACCAGACCACTTAGCGACTTGAAACATGTACCAATCGATTCCTGCCATAATTTAGAACAATATTGCCGAAGAAAGTTTTCAAAAATATCCTTTCGTTTGGTCACAAACAAAAATTTGAATTAATTAAAATTTGGACCGAATTAGTAGACATTTTATGCAATCACACCACACGCGTCATCACGTTCAATAGCTGCGCCATCACGTTCAATGGCTGCGACATCACGTTCGGTAGCTAGGCGCGCAATGGTTTTTAGTCATGTTACTCTATTGTAAATAAAACATGTAAAATACTGAAATTTTTTTTTAATAAAAAACGTTGTAATAACTAACCAATGGTTTTACTAACCCTGCTCTTGATTTACGCTACGACAGAGCTATTTTTAGATAACATAAGGAAATTGCGCTAAAATTGTCACTAGACCTTTTTTTAATTACTTGTTTAATCGAACAACAGTGTTGAAAGTTTATTCTCGAAAAGTCAATCAATTATTATTTTACGTTTGGGTATGAATGGTGAATACTACACCAAAATTGTGTCTGCAGTTTTTCATCTTACTCGGAATCATTCTGCAAATCAAAGAATTCATCTTGTAATTCATCGGGAATGCTGGCAACATCAAGGGAAGAAGAGAATGAGTAATGCGTAAATGCAGATTCTTCTTTTTTTCAGCTCAGAGAAATAGCGATGCAGTTCGTTTTCAAGAGATTCAAGATGCCCAGTAATCGCTACTTTCAAAATTTTAATTATCTCACAATTATATTCATCTACCACACTGCAGTTTCTCAAATTTACAATATTTCCTAGATTTATCTTCTTTACCGATTTTGCAGCTTTGATAAAAATGCCCCGAGATTTTCATGGAAAGTTACAATATTCCCTCATTTTCCCTGAAGCTTCAGGTTAAGCTTATCTTGATGTTCGAACACATCTGCTAGGTATGATACTCTCTCCAACCACTCTATGTCGTTTTAAGTATACCGAAAAGTATTGTTTCCTTTGCACTTCCAAGAACAATTTGATTTCAGATTTCAATTCAAAAACACAATTTACAACATTTCGTTTGACAGCCAGCGTACTGTAGTGTAGAAGAGCAGAACCTCGTGATCTGTATTAATGTTTTTGCTCAGTTCTTCTTTGAAGGCTCCAGATTTTATAGAGTTTACGACTTATACTGGCAATGGACTCTTATGTCGATTGGTTAGGGGAGTGGTTAGGGAGCTAAATCTTTTGTTTTCCGAAAGCCCGATTTTGAGCTAAACATAGATGGCGCACCATCCGTACAAACCCCCACAGCCTTTCTAACCCATTTTAATCATCCAGTTTTTAAAAAGGTGTTTATTTTCTCCATTCTAACTTCATAAAAAGAGCAACTCTTCTTTGCTATCATCCGCATGAATATAGACACAAACCAGCAACTGCGAACACTAACTCACGTCTTTTGATTTATCAACTTGAAAAGCAAACAACGGTGAAAGCGTAATTTCAATAAAAATGTGTTATTTAATATTTACGTACATGCAGCGTTTGATGAGATTTTCTACTACTGTTTTTTTTTTTTTTTTTTTTTTTTTTTTTTTTTTTTTTTTTTTTTTTTGCTTGGCATTTTCTATTGCGACTTAATTTGATGCTTGCACTAATGCTGGTGAAAACTTCCTGTTCGATCAAGTCTCTGGCGTTTGCAACTAGCTTCATGCCGATGAAAGAACTCCATATATTTTTGGTGTGTTCAGAATGACTTATCTCAAATGACGTTTTAGTTTTGAAGATTTCATAGATTCGTGATTGAGAACAGCTTTGTACAGTGCGCTTTGTTTCTTCTCTATTACATTTCCATTGCTATTAATGAAGCCGAATTTCAAAAAATTCTTCTAAATATTAATGTTTTGTTTCAAATTACTAAGGTTTGGTATACCAGTTGGCGACCCCCCAGAAAGACCTTCGCGACCCCCAGGGGGGTCGCGACCCCCAGGTTGGGAACCCGTGATCTAGACGATTCATTTTTAGTATAGGACACTATAAAAATAAGGCATTAATTAAAAGTGGGAAGAAAAAAAAATCCACGAAACAAAAATATAATTTTCGAACAGTGCTGTTTTATTTTCTCTAAGGATAGTATTAGTTTGGTTTTTTTAAACCACACGTAAAGCGTGGACGTAAAGGATGGATATAGTGTGAGGGGGGGGGGGGGGGTCTGTGAACCAGGGTTTCTTTCAGGCATTATTTTCCGGCGAGGAAGGGGGGGGACTTGAAACTTGCGAAGAAGTTGGGGCAGATACTGATCAAAATATATATTTTTATATACATTGTATTTTTTGTTTATTTGTCTGGGAAGCTGCGGTAGCTGTGTAACGGGGAGGGGGTGGTGGGTAGTGCTCCTCCATTAATCCCCCCTCTCCCAACCTGGTGTGTTATTTTTAACAATGGTTTTTTTTTTTTTTTTTTTGTTCGTCATACAAAATTTTGTACTGAAAACAAAAATTGTTCAAAAACTCCAACCGCCGACATAGGAAGCGAAACAAACAAAAAGAAATTGAGCGATGGTAAAAAAAAAACAAAAAAAAAAAAAAAAAAAAAAAAAAGCAGCGATCAAGTTTTAATAACCGGTGTTTCTTCTTGCGTGATGCGATCTTTAGAGTTATCTGACGCTTGTTGAGTACTAAATGAAACAGCTACAGGCATGATTGGAGAGAGAGACAAAAAAATACCAGATGCTGACAGAAGGTATATTAAAATTAGTGTGGTTCAATTAAAAAAAAACCATTGAAAAGCTTTTCAATTTAAAAAGAACTTATTAAAAATTACAATTTTGTTTTAGTAAAAAGTCCAATAAAGTCCAATGAAAAGTGTTGATGATATATTTAATCTTTCAAATGATGAATTTACGTATATTAATAACATGAATAAATTTAGGAAGACACGATACTAATTTTAATTGAATTAAAAAATAGTGCGATCAACTGTTTAAATACTTTAAAAAATGAAAATGTTCTGAAAAGAAAACAACTATTTAATATCAATATTTAATTAAATAGGTGAAACATTTTGATGAAACATTTCGTTTTAATATTTTTAAATAAGTAAAAGTAGTAGACGAAAACGATTTTCAGAAAATAGAGCATAATTAATTTAATTATAATGGTCATTTTTTTCTATAGTACTGATATTATTTACACATTTTTTAGATTTTTTTTTGGGGGAATCACAAGAACAGACTGTATATCTTACATTTAGGACACTCTGTTATATATGTATATTTTTGTTTATACATCTAATGTTTAAAAAAAAAACATTACCCAATTTTGCACACCAAAATATGTAAGCTGCTAAACAATTAAATGCTTGATTTATTATACATTAGTATTTTGTATGCTTAAATAACGAAACTTTTTAAAAATATAAGGGAAAACCCTTAACTTGAAGTGTTTAATGTCGCTAATGATGTTTGGAAAAGGTTTAAAATTAACCCAATCTGAATTATTCTAAAGTTTTCAAATGATACCAAATATATTTGGTTAGCGTAAGTTCGATGCACGCTTTAATGAGAGCGAGGACTTAGTACAATAAGATTAAAAAAAGGTTTGAAATTTGTGGAAAGAGTCAAAAAAGATCTTGCTAGAACTACTTTAAAAAAACAGATAATTGACATATTCTTGTTGTATTTTTCAATTAAACCAATGACCCTAACATTTTCAACAACATCGTAAAATTTGAATTTTCGAATCCACCCCACCCCTCGTAATTTGGTTTATGTTGGTATATCCTACGTAACCTCACTTAAAATAGCTTTGTAACGAACAGGTCATGGTAGTGATAGTAATAAAACCAAATGAAAATGCTCAGTACGGTGTTTACCTACTGCCACAGGACAGCAGCTAATGGGGACTGAGTGCTTTCTTGCATGTCAACCCATCATTACAAGGCGGGGGACGTACGTGGTGTTTTCTTAAACAAACGGGAATTTCCCTACACTGCGGAGTTTACTTTCACTTTCATTTTGCTCAGCTTTAGTTGTATTGACTTATTCGTTTGAAGCCTCGGAGAAACAAAGGGGTGCATCTACACCTTTCCGTTTAGAGTAAATTTAGGTAGTTCTCTCTATTGTCTAGGGGACGGAGTGGCCTAGCGGTAAGCCTCGAGTTGGAATCCGGGTTCAAGTCAGTAGACGGTCCCTGAGTCCACCCAACTCTGATGGGTACCTAACGCACGTTAGGGCAAGTAAAGGCGGCTGGGCATAGCGCTGACTACATTATCCCTTCATATGCCGAGGTCAAGAAACAAGTGAACTCTACTTCACTTGCCTCGTAGACCGTCAGGTTTTTTTACAGAACTTTACTTACTTACTTACTTACTCTATTATCTGCATTAAACGTCAAAATTAAGTTACAAGATTTGCCACAAACAAAAAGCAAACAGGCGTTGGATAACTAAGTAAAAGATTGAAATAAAAAAATTATATCCATGCGTTGTTATCGAAGACGATATCTAGAAAATTTGAACGAAATCGCTACATTAGAAGTGGGTCAAAATAGAGTTACAAGATTTACCATAAACCTACACAATTTAAGAAACAAACATTTCGAACTAAGGGGTGCTTACGGGGTAAAATCCGCCCCTGACGCTCCTCGCATACGCCACTGTCCACCATATTGTATAGAACTAGCATCACATCAGTGCTAATCTATACTGGATTTATTCTATTTTTTTAAAGAACATACGTATCATTTTTACCCTGTTAAAAGCTTCATTTTTCATGATTAAAATATTTAAAAGCATGGGGCTATATTTGTAAGGTAATATCCGTCCGTTATTTTTGTATTTTAGATCTCAGCACACAAAAAACTGAGATTAAAAGCGATTTTATATAGTTCGTGTGTCATTTCGCTGGGAAATATAAACCTGATGTATCGTCTATCTATGGGCCTGATCCTCCCACGAATATGCCTAACATATATGCCCCACCCACAAATATGCCCCCACCCACAAATATGCCCCCACCCACAAGTCTGTCTCTAGCCAAAAATCTGCCCACACCCTCAAATATCCCCCACTCACAAATCTGCCCACACTCACAAAAATGCCCAAACCCACAAATATGCCCCCACCCACAAAAATGCCCCAACCCACAAATATGCCCCCACCCACAAAAATGCCCCAACTTACAAATATGCCCACACTCACAAACATGTCCCCACACTCACAAGTCTGTCCCTAGCCACAAATCTACCCCCACCCACATATCTCCCCTTACACACAAAAATGCCCCCACCCACAATCTGTTTCCAATTTCACGGCCAATACTCTAGGAAAATGCCACGCTCCGCTTACTAATTATTAATTAATTATAAACTAATTGTTCGACGCTTGATGCCATTTTAAGCTCTGTGGCCTCAATGGTTATGCGTATATATATATATATATATATATATATATATATATATATGTATGTATATATATATATATATATATATATATATATATATATATATATATATATATATATATATATATATATGTGTATATATATATATATATATATATATATATATATATATATTATATATATATATATATATATATATGTGTATATATATATATATATATATATATATATATATATATATATATATATATATATATATCAAAGAGATGAAAGATTAAACCATGCAATCAGATATTTCCAACCCCCTCACTCAGAAGACGACACAAACTAGAACAATGTCAAGAAATAATTGATGTCTAATTGAATACAACAACTAATTAACGCTGAAACAGATACAAACGGATGTTATTTATTCATGTATGTATTCCGTGTCTGATTCATTTTAGCGTTGTGTTGCTATTAATACCTGCTCAGCGCGAAATAAGAGATGGCGTTAAAATAGATTGTATTAATATATTTGTTTCGTTTTTGTTAAATAAACGATAAAGGTATTGTGATTCGAGTTTTTAACACAATATGTAAACAATAGAGTCCGGTTAAAGGGATGTATTGTATTAGCTATAGTTGGAAGAGACTATTAGCTTGAGCCAAAATGGGATTTTAAGGTATGCTTGTGTTTTTACCCTGGGGACACTGTGAGGATTGTTGTTTGTTTTATGCTTGGATGTAGGCTTATAATTAACATTAAATTTAGCTAATTACTTGGTTTTTTGTTTATATTAATTGAGTCGAAATTAGATTTTTTATTAACTTTAAGTTTAGTGTCTTGCTTTATATTCAGAATGAGGGTTAACATTTATTTTTAATGGGACGGCGTGGTCGGGTGGGAAAGCGTATGATTGCTAACTCCGAAAATCCCGAGTTTGAACCCGGGTAGATGGGGCTCGATAGTTTAAGGACAAAAAAAAATCTAGGAGAGACAACACCAAAATAAAACAACTGCTGCCTTGTAGTTTGTTTATGGATGGGCAAATGCTATGTAAGCAAATCCAGAAAGAAAACAGGCTGAAATCGGAGTCAACGGCCTATATGGCACAAAACAGGTTGACACGTAACTGTATTGGAGAAAATCACGTCCAACATTACAATTAAGAACAAAGAAAAATAAGTTTCATAATGCTAAGGGTTCTAATGTTGTGATGGGATTGTCCATTCTCTGTTGTAGAGGTCAAAAGGCGAGGGGTCGAAGGTCTTGACGCTAGTAGAATGGATGACGCGGGAAGCATCGCGTTCATTTAAGGGGGACCAGAGGCGTAACGGCCCTTCCCGGCGCCCGGGGACAAACTTTTCGATTTGCAACCCCCCTCAAGATTTTGATTTGCACCCCCCCTCAAACTTTCGATTTGCACCCCCCCCCCTCAAGAGATTTCGATTTGCACCACCCCCCCCCCCCTCAAACTTTCAATTTGCACCCTGTTATAACTGAGGTTCTATATGTGTACCACAGTTATGCAGTGAGAGGGTACAACTACCTGATCCAATACCATCTTTCCATATCACTACCATTTGATTATGTTTAGCTATGCTACAGTATATCTTGAGACACGACGACATCAACGCTTACGATGGATTTGACAGAATGACATCGGTTACTAACTCTATTTATTGCACAATAAGAGATGGACATCGGACAGCTTGAACAAACGATACTACAACTAGACAACCTAACTCTAACATAACTTCAATCTTCTTCCCCGGCAACAACGGAACTCACACTAAAACGTCACTTTCTTGCGTACAGCGTCACACACTCACTCGTTCAATATACGGCCGCACCATCAATCATGCGCACCCATTGCCCTAGTCAAACATGCATCATAACACACACCCTCGACCTTTCCATTTATTTTTCCAACCCATTTAGGCGCCCCCTAAGGTCGGCGCCCGGGGACATATGCCCCCCCCCCCCGCCCCCCCCCCCCCTCGCTACGCTACTGAGGTGGACCAAAATTCTTCAGTTTTTTGCAGAGTTACAATGTTCGGTTTTGGTATTGCTGGTTTGTTTGTGGTTGAAAGCAATTCAGACCAATTAAATTTTGTTAGAACTATGTTGTGTTTTTTTGTCATACTTTCCGACGGCAACTGAAATATATCTAACGAGCCGACCCGCGGCGTATCACACGCCGCTATTTAGTTTTATTTTCTACTTTTCAGTACTTCATAATTTGTGAATTCGACAGTACCATTGCTGTCACTGAAAAAATGTGCTTTAAAACACTAAAACCCTCCTTTCCCCCACCACGTGAAAGCAGCCTCCTCTTAGTTACCCCCCCCCCCCCCTAAGTTTAAAATAGTTTCAAACTAAATTATCTGCCCCTAATAGGCGTCACTAAACCCGGCTCTACGATTGTAAACATTTAGCGTGAACCACAGCTCACCAGACCATGTGGGGTGAGGGTGGTTGGGATATGCCTAGAGAGGAAGAGAAGGGACTGCTAGGCGCGCTTACAGCTTGTTTTCTAACGTCTCCAAGAAGAGAATTATATATATAGATTGTCCGTCTAATAATAAGCATTAAGATATTTATTCAATTAATTCAATAACTGTAACATTATTAGTCTTTGATATACAATTATTTTAAAGATTACTATATTTAATTAAAAAATGGGAGCTTACTAAGCATTAGCAATCACTCGATTAGGCATATGAGCTAGTGCTCTTGTATGTTGTTTGCAAATGATGTGGTCAGTTTTATGCCCAGCAGAGTTTCTTTCAGAAAAAGAATTTATATAAAAAAAACATTCTTCAACTGTGTGTCCCCCTATCCCGTCTAACCCCCCCCCCCCCCCGGTAATTTATTTCCGCCCCCTCTCGAAAGTTTAAGTTACGAGTAATGTTACAATGATACACTGCCTAACTTCTGTTAAGGTCTTTTAACAACAACACCTACACCAGACATAAAAAAAAGCAATTACAAATTTCAAACGAATGTCAGCGTCTAGAGCTAGATACTTGATACCAATAAAAACAAATCTTCCGGGATTTACAAGTGGATAGCGATACAATTTCTTGATACGTTTTCCTCTCTAGGGACTTTTTGTATTTTCTGTTTGGTGATAAGGAAATGATGAATTGTAGTGGGTTTTTCTTTTAATAACTATTGGTCATTGATAAGAATATAATGATAAAGATAAAAATATGGTGATAGGGTTTCTTCTATGGCTCGGCCAGTTCAGATAAGTCATGATCACAAGGTTCGAATGAAAAAAAAAGTTGAAGTTAGTTTTGACGATTTTGGTGGCGAAGGTGTTAGATCTAGCAAACTAGACCACAAACAGTGTTTCTTCCAGACTCTTTTCTCCAGGCAGGAGGGGGGGGGGGGGGGGGGCACTGGAGATTTTTTTTTGGGGGGGGGGGGATAGACTATCTTCCTGGAAGAAACACTGGCCACAAAATGGTCCGGAATGGATGTTTTGGGTACTTTTTACGTTACACTGTACAGTAGAACTATTATGTGGTTTTGGAAATATTTTTTTCTGCATTTAATGCAATAAGTATCTTTTCCGTATTTAATTTCCCTTTGACTGCGTAAAAATCATCCTATATGGACCCTAAATAAAACATTTGATATTTCCATAAAACGTTCTGTGACTTCAAACATCTTTTCTATACATAATTCTATACATATTCTATACATATCTTTTCAGTAATTGATTAAATTAATTAATTTAACCGTTTCACAATAAAACACCTTTATAGGGTACCATAAAATATTTGTGTGATTCCGAACACAGCATTTCTACACTTAATTTAACACTTTCACTCTGTAAAACAAGCCTATATTAACCCCAAATACCATAAAGCTAATTTTGAGATTGTCAATACTTAATCTAACTCTGACTGCAAAAGCTAATCCTAAATCAACCCCCTATTACAACTCTAACACCCCCCCCCCACATCGAGTGTTTCTTTCAGACTTTTATCTCCGGGAGGGGAGTCACTTAAAATTTTCGGAGGGGGAGCGGACTCAATTTTTGCGGGGGAGGGGAAACACCGGTAAAAGTATATATTTTCGATATAAAATCTATTTCGTTCGTGGAGGGGGGATGGGGGATGCGGGAGCCCTACTTCTCCACCCCCCACCCCCACCCCCGAAGAGATGCCTGGAAGAAACTCTGCCCGCATTTTACTGTACCATACATCTATTTTGTGAGTTTGTGGATAATCTTTTTTTATACCTAATTTTTTTAACACCTTGAATGCCGTTCAAAACATAACCTTAAATCAACCCAACTTCTACATTCTACAACACCGCAATAGGGTACCTGATAGCCATTTCTTTTCGTAATGCGTCGTTTAAAACAAAACTATTATTTCTTTCGTTTCTATTATTCCAATTACGTTTTTGTATTTATCGAATTTTTAAATAGTAAAAAAAAATGTGCCTGTTATTTCCACACTGAGCGGAATAACTCTATAATTAAAACAATGATAAACGAAAACAGTGTTAAAAATAATTGGCTCCGCATTTCGTCACACGGAGGGTGGGTCGGCGATGTTAATAGCACGTCGATGCAACAAGGTATTGACGGCCACGGCACGGCATGACACAGCGGTAATAAATGGGATGCACGGTGTGTGTTTAGATACCACAAAAAAGGGGAGGTAAATCTTAGTTTTTAAAAAATTCGTTGCGGAGTTAAGGAACCTGGTGAAATAAAATTGTAAGTTGAAATATTTTTTTAGATAAAAAAAAAAAGACGAATGACGTTTAGTTTAAAAAATCGAAAGATGAATTATTTATTAGAATGAGAATCAGAAAAACCAAGAACATTGACTGACATTTGCGGTATTCATTTTTAAAATCATGTAATGTAAAAGAATCGAATTAAAGGGCGTTAATTTTCTACCTCTATTACTCCCCTTTATCACATGAAACGTATTTAATTTAAGATTATCTTTTTTCTGTTTAAATGCCATTTACCTTATACTATTAAAGTTCAAGTTCAAATATTTACTGGTAGATTGTAGATCTGAACCCGAGCTCTATAGGAGCAGGTTTCTTCCACAAATTTGTTAATATCAGTGTCTCACTCACGTGCGTGAGTAGTCAAATCTCAGGTATGACTCCAATACTTGAGTACTCATGACCACATTCATCATCATCATCAACTTCATCATCATCATCACCATCATCACCACCATCATCATCATCATAATCATCATCATCATCATCATCATCATCATCATCATCATCATCATCATCATCATCAAAATCATCATCATCATCACCATCATCATCATCACCAACATCATCATCATATTCATAACCATCATCATCATCATCACCAACATCATCATTATCATTATCATCATCATTATTATCATCATCATCATCTTTTTCCCCAAGACACATGGGGCAGGTGAAGTAGAGTTCACCTGTTTCAGTGACCTCGGCATATGAAGAGAAAGTGTGGTCAGCACTATTCCCTAACGTGAGTCAGGTACCCATCAGTCTTGTCGTGGTCACCTATTTATATAGGATCCGAGAGTTATTTTGCGAAATGATTTTAAAAACCTAGATCTAATGTTTAAAGACTGAGAGGACTAATTTAATTTTATTTTATCTGCTACACTTACTATCTGTTGATAAAAAATGTGAATGCGTGCGAATTTTCCGGAAGACCATAGGGTAGATCTTGGGGGATCTCGTGCTCCTAATATTGTTTAAAAACTTCGGTTGTATGAAATTATTTCACGAAAACATCTACGATATTATCATATCTCGTTTCCGTTGAAAATATGTTTATTTTTTTCCTTTCATTTTATTTGCCCAAACAATTTTTGCTCTTTAGCTATACGAACAAGTATAAAAACCTTTGTATTAGTAAACTGTTGAAAGCACTGCATAGAAGAACATAGGCAATTATTTTCTTATTAATTTTACTTTTAAAAATAGTAAAAATTAAACTGTTTGTCTTTCCGGAAATCTTTTTAATACATTATGCGACCTACCGTAAAAAAATATCTGGTACCCCTAAAAAACAAGGGACCCATCAAATGTCACATATCCATGTAAAAGGTACCCATAAATGTAAGGTCCCTATCACATGTGACATACCCACAGAAAGGTACCCATAAAAATAAGGTCGCCATCAAAAGTCAAATACCCACAGAAAGGTACCTATAAAAAAGGTATCCATAAAAACAAGTTCCAAATCAAAAGTGAAATATCCACAGAAAGGTACCCATAAAAAATAAGGTACTTATGTAACATTGGCGTCCCAGTGAATATCCTATAAACTTACACATGGGACCCGAACGCGAGACTCTCATGTTAGTACTCATGTAATCTACCACTCTATAATCGCATTCCTTTTTTTTTTTATTATTTCCCCAGAGCTTCAGGAAGCCGCACCGGAAGGAAGTGAGATCCACGGACGACAATGACGAGATTTCCGGTCATCACGCGAGACTTCTGCTTCTTCTCCTTCGTCCTCTTGTGGGCTAACAGCGTAAGCCACGTCCGTACTGCCGGCATTAGAAGCGAGCCGGAACTGCCGGTACTTCTGAGTAAGGTCTTGAAGGCCCTCGACCGGTCGGTGGATTTCTTTGGCAAAGACTACGCTTCGATTAATGTTGATGGGCTTTTCGGAATCCGTATCTGTCAAGGTGAGATTTTCTTTTGTTTTTTTTTAATGGTGTTTATTATTGGAACTTGTTCTAGAGTTCTTCGTAATACCATTTACAGTAAATCTAAACTGAAGAAAATGTATGCGTTTTAGTCAAACATCCTATTGATTTGTGGTTCTTTGTGTTGCTCTGTCGTATATATGTAGTCATTTTTATTTTATTGTTTGTAAAAACAAACCTATTTGATTTTTCCATAAAAAAAGGTAGTTGTTTGAAATTGCTGATAGTCTTAGCAACAGCTTTAGAAATCAAGGCCCTTGTTGTTTTTTAACTATTTATTTTAAAATTTGAATCTTCAATCAAAAGTTTTTAACACGATAACTCTTTAACCTACATTCAGCTTTTTTTATCCCAAATAAATTGTTCATCCTAAGTAATTTTTTTATCCCAAATAGACCGCTTATCCCGAATATTTTTTTTATCCTAAGGAGTTTTTAAAATCCTAAATAAACTGCTTATCCCAAATAAGCTACTTATTCCAAATAAACTGTTTATGCTAATGTACACCTAAATGTTGACTAAACAAGTATTAAATACGATTTTCTATCCGGATAAACAGTCTCATGGATTAAGATTATTCATATCTTTACCCTAGACTACTATTAGTATTGCTGCAATACAAAACCATTTTACTTGTTAAGTACTACTTTTGTTTTTGTTAATATAATGTATATAATTTTCCTGTTTTAAAAGTGAAATAAACTTTTTTTTTTAAATTCCGCTTTAAAAAAAAACTCAACATAATAATACCAATTCTGAAGAGAAAAAAAATTTAGAATGCAAGAGAAATCAAAAGAAAATGATAAAAATTATGTGGGGTGCTGTTGCTTGTTATCACCGGTAGGTTTAATTTTTTTTTAAAGTCATACTAGAAGTCACCATCGATTTTAACTGCACTTTCAACCATTTTTTTCCTGCCCGTCCTACCAATTACACACCGCCTTTGATCGTAATGTCAGTGGTTCTCAACACGTTAATCACACGGGCATTTTCCCGGTTTATCCATGGTAGCAAACATCGATGTAATGTACGAAGCTGAGAAAGTATGAAGATAAGAAGGTGGCTGGTTTACATCAATATCTCACCAGACAATTTACATTATAGTATCTTGAAAGTGAAATATTATGAACGATACGTGAAATCTTACCATGGGCGCTGAAATCTTACAAATGGTCTAAGAAGTCTTATTGTTTAACCCTGTAGTATTACGATTGATCTACCTAACCTAACCAAAAATAATATTTTCCAGGGATTCGGATTGGTACGAATGATTTCTAAAATCTTACCAATTATTTACGAAGTTCTAATAAGAACCTAATATATTTTACCAATAATCCTTGAAATTTTATATAATACATAAATTTGTTAACTAGGACATTGCAAAGACTGAAAAGTTTCCAATGAAACTATTATCTTACCAAATACCCCCTGCAGTGGCGTAGCCAGGATCGTCTCAAGGGGGGGTTCCAATTTTTTCCCGAGGACAAACTTTCCATTTGCACCCCCCCCCCCTCAAACTTTCGATTTGCAACCCCCCTCATTCTTTTTCTATTTACCGAGGGGTCTATGGGGGGTTATGACCCCCCCTAACCCCCCATGCCTACGCCACTGACCCCCTGAAATCTTATCCACAATCATGACATATTACCCATGATTATGAATTAGGATTATAAAAATCTACACAGGATCTTAAATTCATACCACAGAACATCCAATGCCGCTACTGACACTAGTAGGATTAAAATATTTTACCCACAATTATGAAATCTCACCCAGGATTATGAATTCTTACTCAGGGTTAAGAAATCTTACCAATAAACCTTCCACGCCATTACTTACACTTGTTTAATTATATCTTGCAAAAAAAATTATGATACCTTACCAAATGAAATCTTACCCAGGATTATGAATTCTTACTCAGGGTTAAGAAATCTCACCAATGAACCTTCCATGCCGTTACTCAAAGTTGCAGTTTTTATAACGGACAGATTTTGTTCACAATTAACGGGGTCGTTCAACCCCTGAATTAGAACCCTTGTTTGCAATTCATTTTACGCCGTGTCCCCCCCCCCCCCCCCCAGCTAGCCCGTGGGGTTGCTTGCCTGACTTTTACCGCCAGTTTTCAACTTTCGCCTTCATGAAATATGTAGGAGATTTTTCCGTCGTTTTGATGCCGCGCTTTGTTTATTGGGACGGGTCTACTAGAAAGGAAGGGCCGTACCGACAAATTTGACGTCTGAACAAAGTCCCTTCCGTATATTGGGACGGCTCTACTAGAAAGGAAGACTGTGGACCAAAACCATTTTGGTTAGCCGTACCTTCAGATTTGACGTATAAACAAAGTCCCATACGTTTATTGGGACGGCTCTACTAGAAAGGTAGACTGTGGACCAATTCCAATTTGGTTAGCCGTACCTTCAAATTTGACGTCTAAACAAAGTCCCGTACGTTTATTGGGACGGGTCTACTAGAAAGGAAGACTGGGCCAGTACCAATTTGGTTAGCCGTACCTTCAGATTTGACGTCTGAACAAAGTCCTGTCCGTTCTGAAATATTTTCTGCTCCAGGCGAAGATGAAAATGTCTGCTACAAAATTGCCGGCGCTCACAAATGTTTATAATTCATGCCCCTAAGTGTGTGTAGGACGGGGAACTTCTATAGCTGATAGAACGCAATAGTGGGATGAAGAAAAAGTTGGAATTGTGTTTAAGAATAAACCACTTTTAATGTGATTTGTCGTCCGTTTTACTAAATGCCACGCTGGGTAGACCTTTATAGCTTAGGTCGCTACAGAATGCCTTCAAGTGATATCTTACTTTGGTTTTTTTAGCTCAAATCCTGACTGGCGTACATCATTATACTGACATGCATGAATCAAATAATGACAGTTGTAATGATAATAATAACAGACGTAACTCAAATACTGACAGACGTCAATCTAACAACGACAAACTTAAATCAAGAACTTACATGTATGAATCAAATACTGACAGACTTAAAACCAAAACTGAAAAGAATGAATTAAATACTGACATGCGTAAATGAAATGCTGACAGGCACGAATGAAATACTGACTTGCTAAGTCAAAAACTGACAGACTCACTACATAAACAACAGAGAGGTGACCTTGAATTATGGTCATTACTTCCGGGTTGAGAAATCTGGGGCTGGGTTGACTTTATTGGCGTACGTCCTAGAAGTCAGATCGATTTGCAGACGATGGAAATGAGACTAATATACGATAAGCGAGTGAGGATAATGAAATAGAGTCTGTGTTACTACGACGGAGATACATCGTTGTTAGGTGTAGTACTAGTACTTGTAGTGGTTTGTAAACTTACGCCCTATGTTGGGATCTGGGTTAGCATTAGGTCCTATGTTAGGATCAGGGTTAATCTGAAGCATCAGAATCATCGTTAATTTGAAGCCCTGAATTAAGATCATGGTTAATCCGAAGCTCTAAGTTAGGATTTTGGTTAGTTTGAAGCCCTATATTAGGTTCAAGGTTAATCTGAAGCCTGCTATTAGAATCAAGATTAAACTTAAGACTTATATTAGGATTGAAGTTGACCTAAAACCGTATCTTAGAATCGGGGTTAATCTGGAGTCCAGAGTCACCTGACGCCCGAATTTTAACTTCAGCCCAGGATCAGTTCCTTCCAAATATCTTACCGGGGGGGGGGGGAGGGGGGGGAGAAGAACGTCTACCGCCCCGCCCCCTCCCCCAGAACGAAACATAATTTATATAGAGGATATATACTTTTACTAGTGTCCGCACCCGCCCACCCAGGAAAATTCCAAGTGCCCCCCAATCCGGAGAAAAAAGTCTGAAAGAAACACTGCCCAGGGTATGCTTGAAACTCCTTGAACAAGTAAGCCAGGAGTTCAGTTTTAACAAATAGTAATCATGACAACATACATTAAGGTAAGGCCTAAGCCAAGGTTAAACCAGGTTAAACCTCCAGCCCATTTGTAAAACAAGTAGTTAGCCCGGTCTACTCAAAGTGAAGAAAAACCGCGGGCTTTGGACAACCCGGTGCCTCGTTAGTTTTTTCACTTACAAAAAAGATCCCCCTCCACTACTTTCACTCAATTAGTTTACACGAAAGCTTCCGTGCAGCATCGAAGATGCTCATTTGATTAAAGCAATTAGCCGTTTAGACAAAAAAAAAGAAGTCTGTTTTTTTTAATGTCTTGTTTTTTCCCCGTTAATTTTTTTAAGTATATCAACATTAGCTAAATTCCTCACACTTCTATATAAAAAAAAACGATATTTTTCATCTTTTAAATAATTTTGTCTTATTTTTCCCCCCATTAAATTTTTTAACTATATCAACATTAACAAAATTCCTCACACTTTTTTCAAAAAAAAATAAAACGAGATTTTTTCATCTTTTAAATAATTTTGTAAACTGTTTTAATTAAGATCTAAAAATTTTAGATTTAATATAAAAAGAAACCAAGCGTGGCTTTTTTATGGCTTTTGGCGTTCTTGAAGCAGGCAATTAGTTCCACTTAATTAAGGCAATTAATTCCACTTAATTAAGCGCCGGGCGAGAAAAACAAGCCGATGTTATCTTCATCAAAAAATCTGGCCATATGTCTTTTGTCTCCCTGTTTTTTATGACGTTATATCTTCTCTTGTACAAGCTGGCACAATCTGGAGGTAACTTCCGGTTCAGTCTGGGAGATTTAAAGTTTCCTCCGTGTTATAATTAACGTTTCTGTTAAAAAAAAAATTAAAGTCAAAATTTTATTTCGATAAAAATATTTGATTTAAAGTAGACGGCATCAATAATTAACAAAAAAAAATGATGAAATGTGTCGGCGTGGTCGGGTCGGTAAGCTTATGGTTGCTCAACCGAAAAGGCCTGAGTTCAAACCCAAGATAGATAAGGCTCGATAGCTGGGAACAGCAACTCATCTCCAAAATCAAACAACTGCTGCCTTGTAGTTTGTTCTTGGTTGGACAAAAGCTATGGAAGCAAATCCAAACAGAAAAGCAGGCTGAAATCGGAGTCAACGGTCTATAAGGCGCATAAAAGATTTACACTTAATGCTTAATTGAGTTGGAGAAAATATTTTCCAACATTACAATTAAGAACGACGAAGAAGTATGATGAAAACATTAAAAATTGTATTGCGATCTCATATGACATTGTGTGGTAAGAAGCATATCGCCTTTTATTGTTGAAGTATACCAAATTTATATTGTGAAAACATATTCATTTTATTGTCTAAGTATATAAATCCTTGTATTGATGAAGCTCACCAACATTGTGTAGTGAAACTAATATCAAAATTATTTGTTGAGATGCATATCGAAATTGTATAACGAGAAGCATATAAAAATATAAGAAGCAAATCAAAACTTGTCTACCCTTCCGTTTTGTCTAGTCTGCCGTTTGTCTATCGGCCTTTTCTTGTTGTGAACTCAGCAAATACAATAATATAGTGTGTTCATTATTATATTCAGCTGTCTTTTTTACATTATGTAGATCCCTAACAGGACTCGGCGGACTCAGATACATTCTGCTGGGACCTGAACTCGAGACATTTCATTTGTAATCGTGTGCACTATCACTCAAGCTTGTTATCCCAGATTTCAATTTGATGATATTTGTTTTTCAAGAAAACATCAAGCTGTCGTATGGCTTCTATTTGCCCCTGTTATTCCCTTGTTTTCGCGTTGAGCATTGAAGGAACATTTTGTCAACAAACTCCATTATCTGACGACTTGTCACTGAATTTCTTTCAGCAAACTATAATTTTCTGTTTAGCCAAGTCTTAAGCCAAGGGAGCTAAATCTCACTCAAATGAGATATGTTCATCCTGTTGGGTTTTCTCCCCCTGACATAAGAGCAGCAACTCTCAAACTGTGTCAGAGTTCTCCTCTCCTAGGCCAAGAGCTGCAACCATTTGTCAGTTTGTTCCCTGTACTAGGGACAGCAGCTCTCAAAATTTGTCAGTGGGTTCTCTCCCCTAGGCCAAGAGCTGGAACCATTTGTCAGGTTGTTCCCTGTACTAGGGACAGCAGCTCTCAAATTGTGTGTTGTGATTTCTCTCCTAGCCCAAGGGACAACAACTCTCGCCTTTTGTGAGTGTGTTCTCTCCCCTAGAACAAGGGCAGCCACCATTTGTCTCTGTCACAACCTTTTTGTGTGACTGGGTTCACGATATAAACTAAAAGGAAATACCAACCACATTACTGGAGATTTCACAATTTTATTAATACTAGATCTACATATTCAGACTGATATTCAGCAGCTACACTACTCAACAAACACGACTCAGTTTCGTCATCTTTCTTGTTCTGCCGCCTTCTACCTCCCGCTTCCTTTCCTTTCGCGCATGCGCACACCCCCACTGTCTCCCTGAATCCAATTCGCCTTTTTTTTAACACACACACACTCCCAACATTCATTCATAAACATTTAACTGTTATAGTCTCCATATTCTCTCCCCTAGACCAAGGGGCAACAACTCTCGACTCTCGTGTTGTGTTGTCTCCCCTAGGCCAAGGGCAGCAACCATTTGTCTTCATGTTCTCTCCCCTAAATCAAGGGCAGCAAACATGTGTTTCGGTGTTCTCTCCCCTGAGCTAAGGACAGCAACTATTTGTCGCTTAGTTCTCTCCCCTAGACCAAGGGCATGAAAAACATTTGTTTAGTGTTCTGCTCCCTATGCCAAAGGCAACAATCATTTATCTATGTTTTCTATCCCCTAGACCAAAGGACCGCAACTCTCAAGCATTAATTTCTGTGTAAGATTTGCCTCGTCCATCATAACCATCTTACAAAATCAGCTTAGGTGACCTCCCCCTTGTGTGGACTAAGTCAATCCTACAAAGATCCAACTGAACGGAAATAGATCGTTTCCAAAAACATGGCGTCAATAGCAGGCAGCAATTTGCTAACGGGAATACGATCAGAGCCTTAACCTGATTAGCGAAATAACTTGTGTGTTCCTTCTTAACCCCATTCTTGAAATAACAGCTGGAAAATAAACTTAAAAAATATGTACGGCTTCAGTTGTGTAATACAATGTTAGTTTCCGCGGGTGTATGGCTGAGACCAGCTAAGGTCTATTAAAATAAATTTCGCAACGGGCCTAAATGGCGCAGACAAATCAGAGGCGTAACGAGGGGGGGGGGGGGGCGGGGAGGGGGGACATATGTCCCCGGGCGCCGACCTTAAGGGGGGGGGGGCGCGAAAATGGGTTTGAAAAACAAATTGAAAGTTGAGGGGGGGGTGCACATCGAAAGATCGAGGGGGAGTGCAAAACGAAAGTTTGAGGGTGGGGGAGGGGTGCAAATCAAATGTTCGAGGGGGGGGGTGCAAATTGAAAGTTTTTCCCCGGGCGCCGGGAAGGGTCGCTACGCCTCTGACTGACAAATAGCCCATTATACATAAACGACTGCAAAAAGGTCTCGATAAATCATAAAAGGTATCCTTGGCTTAATAGCATTTATTAATATTTACTATATCGTCAATATGGCCGATGACAAAATGGCCCCTGTCAAAAACTCAATCTTTGTTGTTCAATACATATCTACGCCATCGATTTATAACCCTGTTTGTTTGTTCTAAGCCAATCAGTATGGAGTTCAATTAGTGCTAATGAGAGCTGTACACTACATCAAATAGATTTGGTGCTATAAGTTAAGATAATCATTGTTGATTGTCTAAATGGTGTCTATTGTAGTTCGTTGTGCTCATTTAAATCATTGTTTGAATTTCAATTATGGAAATTAAAATTTAAGAACCTACATTTTTAGAGGTCTTAGGTATTTTAAAATGCATTTTTAAGATTAGAATTGGCAGAGTATATAAACATACGGAATGGCGTGGCCTATCGGTAGAGCCCTGGACTGCTACACCAAAAGTCTCGGGTTCGAATCCGGGTTCAAGTAAGTAGAATGTCCCTGAGTCCACCCAGCTCTAATGGGAAAACAGCGGATGAGCATAGTGCTGATCACACTATCCCTTCGTATGCCGAGGTCTCTAAAGCAGATGAACTCTACTTCATCTGCCCCATCATCCTTGGGCACCAACATGAAATATTGATGATATAAACACACAAAACGTTTTGCATCACACGATTGTGATTTTTCCTCTAAACGCCAACTTATATAATTCTATTGTTACATATATCCTTGCCAATTATATATCTTAGAAACTTAAATTGTAAATATTTTAAAATACTTGTCAGATAATCACTTTTAGGCTATATTAGAAATTTAAAAGACGAAGTGTATATATATATATATATATATATATATATATATATATATATATATATATATATATATATATATATATATATATATATATATATATATATATATATATATAGTTATATACCCAGACATACGAATCCCTGCGTACATTAAATAAGTTAATGAAGAAAGAAACAGTAGGATTTGTCAATGCAGGAAGACTTAGTTTATTTATTTTTAAAAACTACATTAACTACAAAAAAGTTGAAGCAGTAACTCGATTAGGTGTCTAAACTTTGGTGCTAGTTCACGTGGGCTTTCTGTCAGGCAAAACTGGGCCATACAGTATCGTATCGAGGTTATACAGTATCATGTCGGGCTAAAGTATCGTAGCGGGACCACACTATAGTATCAGAGCAATACAGTATCGTAGCGTGGCCATAGTATCGTGTCGCGGCCTTACAGTGTCGTATCGGAACCACAGTATCGTATCGAGACCACAGTATCGTATCGGGACCATAAAGTATCGTATCGGGACCATACAGTATCGTATCGGAAACCACAATATCGTATTGGGGCTTTACAGTATCGTATCGGGACGAAAGTATCGTATTGGGGCCATACAGTATAGTATCGGTGCCACTTAATCGTATCGGGACCATACAGTACAACAACACGGCATTACAGTATCGTATCGGGACCTTACAGTATCGTATCGGGCCACAGTATCGTATTGGGACAACAGCATCGTATCGTGGTCACACAGTATCGTATCAGAGCCACACAGTATCGTATCAAACATTTTCCCCTCGGTATTGCTGATACTGATATCGTTAGGCTCTTTTTGTTGTTTTTGTGATTCTTTAAAAACGCTTACATGAAATTTTAGCATATAGATTCTAGCTATTTGTATGCTTTTATCGTTAGGACGGTATGTTGACATTGTTTAGATAATCTTAGATATTACACACTAATGGCCGCGAACAAATCATTTAAGTAAACACAGCAGAGTTTCTTCCAAACACCTCTTCATCATTTCCCCAAACACCCCATCCCCCCCCCCCCACCAAAGCACGTTTACCACCATCCCTCAACCCCCCACCCCCTCGAACAAACAAGGATGTATATACAAAACATATACTACTATACTTCAACCAGTGTCCGCCCACCCCCTCTCCGGAAATGTAAGTCCGCCCCCAACCATCTCTAAAGTTTCAAGTTCCCCTTCCCCCGGAGATACATGTTTGAAAGAAACACTGAAATACAATGTAGGGCGATCCCAACATATGAAGCAAAATGTGGAGGAGGGGGCAGGTCGGTGGTGTGGTAGTTGGGATGGTAGCAGAGGTGGCGTAAGAATGTCTTACGGGAAGGTTGAATTAATGTGTCGAATGATGGTAGTATGTATGTGTTATGAAGTAGTAAGTAAGGTTGAGTTATGGGATGGTAGTATGTGTGTGGGTTGAGTTATGGGATGGTAGTATGTGTGTGGGTTGAGTTATGGGATGGTAGTATGTGTGTGGGTTGAGTTATGGGATGGTAGTATGTGTGTGTGGGTTGAGTTATGGGATGGTAGTATGTGTGTGGGTTGAGTTATGGGATGGTAGTATGTGTGTGTGGGTTGAGTTATGGGATGGTAGTATGTGTGTGGGTTGAGTTATGGGATGGTAGTATGTGTGTGTGGGTTGAGTTATGGGATGGTAGTATGTGTGTGGGTTGAGTTATGGGATGGTAGTATGTGTGTGGGTTGAGTTATGGGATGGTAGTATGTGTGTGTGGGTTGAATTATGGGATGGTAGTATGTGTGTGTGGGTTGAGTTATGGGATGGTAGTATGTGTGTGGGTTGAGTTATGGGATGGTAGTATGTGTGTGTGGGTTGAATTATGGGATGGTAGTATGTGTGTGTGGGTTGAGTTATGGGATGGTAGTATGTGTGTGGGTTGAGTTATGGGATGGTAGTATGTGTGTGTGGGTTGAGTTATGGGATGGTAGTATGTGTGTGTGGGTTGAATTATGGGATGGTAGTATGTGTGTGTGGGTTGAGTTATGGGATGGTAGTATGTGTGTGTGGGTTGAGTTATGGGATGGTAGTATGTGTGTGTGGGTTGAGTTATGGGATGGTAGTATGTGTGTGTGCGGGTTGAGTTATGGGATGGTAGTATGTGTGTGTGCGGGTTGAGTTATGGGATGGTAGTATGTGTGTGTGTGTGTGCGGGTTGAGTTATGGGATGGTAGTATGTGTGTGTGTGGGTTGAGTTATGGGATGGTAGTATGTGTGTGTGGGGGTTGAGTTATGGGATGGTAGTATGTGTTTGTGTGCAGGTTGAGTTATGGGATGGTAGTATGTGTGTGTGTAACGGGATGCTTGTATGGACGTGTTATAGGCAGAGGCGTAGCTAAGGGAGGGCGGGTGGGGCGGCCGCCTCGGGAGCCGACCATAGGGGGCGCCAAACTGGATAGAAAAAAGTAAAAAGTTCATTTTGACCGCATTGTAGTCAAAGTTTTAAAAATAATACACAGCATATGGCTTTAAGAGATTATTTAACCGTTTTCTACATCTATTTTTGTGACAATAAAATAAAAACTGTTGAGTCAGGGCGTTTTTTAGTCAACGAGATTAACTATTTATAAATGGGGGTTGGGGAACAAAAACTGATAGTGCGCCCCGGGCGCCTAAATAGGTCGCTACGCCTCTGGTTATAGGAAAGATGTGTTTACCACGCACCATCCATAACGTTTCTAATCAATGAGTCACAAACACAACAACCGAAGAACTGTTGCAACTACTGCAATGTTTAACTTCAACATACAAGAAACGATCAAGGGACACCACCCTAGTTAAATGTCGTTGACCACTGCGGACGCTTGCACCTTAATCCCGCTAAAAAAAAATATTTAAAAATGCTCGTCTGTGGATATTTGAGAAATAAATTCTCGACACGCAAACATTATTTTTTTTTTCTAATAGAGGTGTCATTAATAAAATTAATTGATATTTCGTATGATTTATAGACTTGAGGGGTGGGTTGGAGGGGGGGGGGGTATGAAAAATACGAGGTGACTGCGAAGAAATAAAATATTTTACAGTAACTTGATTATACTGTAAGAAGTGGGGGCGTTAATTAAGTAGTTTCTTTTTCTTTAAAAATCTCACAACGCTCGGTTTACTAATTGCTTTTATTTGAATAAACTGCAACAAAGAGATCCGATCCGCGTCATCATGACGTAAGAGAGAGATGTTTTGATCTATTGAAGGCTTGGGTGACATGTCATGGAAGGTCAATGAAAATAGGAATGGTGGATGCTGGCTTTCTCAAAGGGTGTTTTTTCTTGCTTAAAAAAATAATTTTTACCCCCTTTGACTAAGTTAAATTAAAGTGCTCTGTCAACCCTTTACGATTATTGGTGCAGGTAGCGGTAAAGAGCTCGACTAAGTTTCGAGTTTGGGTGCAAGTCAGTAGAACGACCCTAAGTCCACCCAGCTCTGATGGGTTCCTAACTCACGTTAAGGAAAGTAAAGGCGGCTGGACAGGGATCCGGACAAAAGGCAGACAAGGCAAAAGGCCGACTTCCAAAAGGCCTTTTGTCCATGTCGGCCTTTTGTCTTGTCGGCCTTTTGGATTTCGGCCTTTTGTCCTACACCCGGCTGGATATAGTGCTAACTATAATATCCCTTCATAAGCCGAGGTCACAGAAACAGGTGAGCTCTACTTCACTTGTCCCATGGACCGTCGGGTTTAGAAGGGGAATTCACTTAAAGTAGAGTTCACCCGTTTCAGTGACTTCAACATGTGAAGGTGTAGTGTGGTCAGCCCTATACAATTCGACCCCCGCCGTTTAACAAAAGTATGTTTTAAAACCTGAAAAACAAAACCTGTTTTCACAACACATTTTGCATGCTAGCAAATGCTGTGTTTATTTAATTTTAAAATTGTGAAATATTTGCACCGTGAAATTATACAGAGCTACAGGAACTTATAATCAAAGGGTGAGTAATCGTTGTTTGGATGAAAGACCAGACACAGTTATCCGTAGACACAGTAGTAGAATCGATTCTTGAAAGTAGTATTGCGATATTTACATTGAACTTAGTGACCTCTAATAATATGTTCACTAGTATCGATTCCTTACACCGGCGCTGCGATATTTTGACGCTATGTGAAACATGACGACTACAGAAACCGCTAGCAGGAATCGATTCTTTGAAACAGGGCTACGATACATACGTGAATCTCGTAGGTGTACAATAATAATTGTAGTATCGATTGTTTAAAGACAGTGGATCAATATTTACGTAAAACAGGCGACGTATAAAAACAAGACAGCCAGTGGTTTGTTACAATACCTGGATTTTAAAAATGCGCAAACGAAAAAATGCGCAAACAGACTAAATGCGCAAATACAATTAAAATTTGTTAACACACTTTAATTTTGTCATATTTCATGTAAAATGTTTTTATCATGCTACAGTGTACATGTGGTCCTTCTTTGTTTATGTCTATCGATGCTTGATTTAAGAAAACAAAAATGCTTCACGCACTTTTTTGTGCGCAGTTTTCCGTTGCGCAGTTTTCCTTTGCGCAGCAAACAAAAAATGTCAGGTGTTCTATATATACCTAGAATATATATCTGGATAAAATATCTGAGACAAAATGTCTTAAAATATACTTGGACAAAATTTTTAAAAATAAATAATATCGCATATGAGTTTTTACACAAAACTGAGACGGCTTTGCGTAGTGCTGACCACAATATCACCTTGTAAGCCGAGGTTATTAAAACAGATGAACTCTACTTCACCTGCTCCATGTGTCTTGGGCGCAAACGGAAAAAAAAGACGATGATGATTTCTAAAAAATCGTGACAAGTTCCCACTCTTGTGTTAAGATCACTATATCACGTGATGGCTGCTACTAAAAATCAACATCTCATGTATGTATGGATCTCAGCCCTGGCAAAAACTGATTAGCACCTAATAGCTGTAAGCTAGAAAAGTGACGTACTCTACCGTGTATATGTATAATATGTATATAGCTGTAAGCTATACGACCACTGAAGCGAGTTTTATTGCTGTAATATCTCCAAAATGTTCGATTATCTCGTCGTAAAATGTTCGTCATCTCGAGAAAGTCTGTCGCGTGATAGAAATTCATCAGCTTCCGGTTTATCTAGCGCCGCCATGTTTGACATATATTAGATCCTAGTACGTCGCGCGAATCGCTGCTGTGTCTGTGGTGGGTGCTCTCACAGAGGTGTAGTGTGCCTTGTGTGTATCTTGTGTGTGTGTGTTGTGTGTATGTCTTGTGTGTGAGTCTTGTGTGTGTCTTGTGTGTGGTTTGTGTTATTGTGTCTTGTGTGTGTCTTGTGTGTGTCTTGTGTGTGTGTGTCTTGTGTATTATTGTGTGTGTCTTGCGTGTGTGTGTGTGTGTGTATGTCTGACAACTCTACTGCATTCGTCTAACACACTCAGTGTTTCTTTTAGACATTAATCATTGGGGCTGGTGAAGGCTTTTGAAACTTTCGGGAGGGGGGCGAGGGGTGGTCCACTTAAGTTGTGGGGGGGGGGGGAGGGGGGGGGGGGTATGCGCAGGCTAAAGTATATATTCTGTACAGAAATTATACACTTTTGAAAAATTCACCCGGGGGTGTCATTTCCTCCCCCCCCCCTACCACGAAATATTTTTTTTCTACTATCCTTCCGATCTAGAATTTAGACCTGATTGTGTCCTTCAAGTTGACAAACAAATATCTGACACGCTTTTCTATAGTCTTACCACTGTTCATTCCCTTCACACCCCCACTTAATGTCCCGCCTACGGCTCCACACTCCCCAACCCAGCTTCTCAATTTTCACCCCCTCCCACCTATTTTCCTCCCTCCCCCTGTATCCCTCTCAAATTCCCTCACGCTTCCTCATCCTCTTCTTCCTACCTCATTTTCCTTCCTCTCACCTCTCTCTCTCTTACCTCACCCAGGCCTGCATTTATTCTTACTCCTACCTCACTTTACACCCCCTACCTCATTTTCCTTCCTCTCACCTCACTCTCCTACCTCACCCATGCCTCCATATATTCATACTCCAACATCATTTTACACCCTCCTACCTCATTTTACAACCTCCTACCTCATTTTACACCCTCCTACCTCATTTTACACCCTCCTACCTCAATCTCATATCTCACTCACTCCCAGTATATTATATTTATCCTCCCCCACACGCACAAATATCAACAAAACAGGAAACCGAATTTATAAAAAATAATAAACGTCATACAACCCCAAAATCTTTAATTATTCAACAGCATGTGAGTATATCGCTGATATTTTGTCGGTTTGTGGACGCGTCCTTCCCCTAGCGTAAAACCCGGATATGGAAACATTGCCTCCGGGCGGTAGTATGAGGAAGTGACGTACATGTTGAATGAAGCTATAAATAAAACACGCGTCATTAAGGGGCGAGTATCGTGTGAAACACCGGGAAGTCCTGTTGATGGAGGGGTGTGAGGGGGGGAAGGGTAGATTGTTGGGGTTTGATGGACGCAGGCTGGTCAATACATTATTAGGTCGATGTGTCTATGTTTTGGTAATAACGCCGAAATGAGTATGGTTGTATTCAGTGGTGCGGTTGAAAGTTGGGTTAAGGTTAGGATTATGGTTTAATTTAGACCAATCCAATAATTCCTTCTTTTTCGCAAATTCAACTCGCAATAGAGTATAGGACCTTTACAATATTATCTATCGCATGTTTTTCTGGCATTGGAGTAATTCATAGTGGTGATCGTTTTTCTAATGGTAGCACAGTTTGGATTAGGATTAGGGTAAAGATTAGTTTTATTGTCTAGTTACGATTCTAGAGCATCCTCATTTTTCTTAAGGCGTTATCAGAGGCGTAGCGACCCTTCCCGGCGCCCGGGGACATACTTTCAATTTGGCGCCCCCCTCGGGAGCAAATTTTCGATTTGCACCCCCCCCCCCTCGAACTTTTCATTTGCACCCCCCCTCGAACTTTTCATTTGCACCCCCCCCCCCTCAAACTTTCGATTTGCACCCCCCCCCCTCGAACTTTTCATTTGCACCCTCCCTCAAACTTTCACTTTGGCGCCCCCCCATATGTCCCCCCCCCCGCCCCCCCTCGCTACGCCTCTGGGCGTTATACAATGTATTCTTCACCTCCCACCTTCATAATCCGCCCCCTCACACACACTTACCCCCATCATTCAAGGGGGCGTTAAAAGGGTTCAAGCTACGCCAGTCTCTCAATGTCTCGGAATGTAACGCGAGTCTAAGGTAACAAATATCGTGACGTTTGAGGCGAAACGTCATTTGTTATCTGAGCTAGTTGTCTCGGGTTTAAAGCGTATCACCCACGTTTCATATTAGAAGATAATAGATTCTTCTTCGTGCTAGATTTACCTCCCTTTGTGTGGATTATCGGTCTTGAGAGACGATAGAAAAATGATAGAAATCAAGATAAAAAATATTTCAATAAAAATATAAAAAGGTAGGCCTATATAAGTGGTTATCCTAATTATCCTATAATGACGTAACAAATATCTAAGTAATGTGAGGTGAAGTTCCCCTTTCAGACCTAACGATTCGTAAGGCCGGTGAAGTAGAGTTCACATGTTTCTGTATCCTCGGAATATGAACGAATAGTGTGGTCAGCACTATGCTAATATACTTTTACTTCATCTAACATGAGCCTGGTACCCGTTAGAGCTGGGTGGGCTCAAGAAAGTTCTACGGATTCGAACACGATACTTTCGGAGTAGCATTCGTACGTTCTACCACCCGACCACGCTGCTCCATAACATTAGGTACGATGGTAGATATGCGGGATGTTATTGTGGTATATTGAAGTGGTTGTGCTGGTAGTTTGGGTGTTGTTGTGGTCTTAATTGGCAGGGTCCAGCGTGCTCATCGATTTGCTATTTGTGAAAGGTCCTGTATTAAATTTTCATGATCTCATCAACACTTTCATATTCACATCCAAAATCCATTCCATATTCACACACAATCACATATTTCATCACATACACAATTACTTATATCATTACATACACAATCACACACACAATCACATACATCATTACATATACAATTAAATGCGTATTAACATACGCAATCACATACACAATCACATACACCATCGCATACATAATCAAGTGCATAATAATATATACAATCACATACGCAATCACATACACAATCACATACACAATCGCTATACAATCTGATGCACAATCACATACAAATCTAATACAAAATCACATACAAAATCACATACACAATCACACACAATCACATACACAATCACATACACAATCACAAACACAATTGCTATACAATCTGATACACAATCACATACAAAACAGCATACACAATCGCATACACAATCACATACACAGGCGAGATTAATACAACAAATAACACTTAAATTATTACTCTTAACTTGAAGCCAACATTGATAAACGAAAGTTTAAATTAAATTTTCTTTCTCCTGCCAACAGGCGCCGTGATGGGTACCATCAAAGACTGCACAGCCTCGCAGAAATGTCCAGAGCAGCTGGTAAACCATCTGACCAGCATCAGTGATAAGCTGTCTTTCTACGGAGACTCGGCTTTAAGTTATATCGAGGTAAAAATCAACCTTTTGTGTTTTGTTAAACTTTTATCAACTTTTTATCAACTTTTTGGTGCGCGGACCTTTGACCACAGGTGCTTTGACCATAGGGGGTTTGACCATAGGGGGTTTGACCACAGCGGAGCTTTGACCATAGGGGCTTTGACCATAGGGGGTTTGACCACAGCGGGCCTTTGACCATAGCGGTGCTTTGACCATAGGTGGTTTGATCATAGGGGGTTTGACCACATGTGTTTTCTCAGCAGAGGGTCTTTGATCACAGGTGGTCTATCAACGGGTGTTTGATCACAAGCGCTGTGTCCGGCTTTGATCATAGGTGTGATACAATTAACACGATTTTATACATGTTTCCTGAGAGTACGTTAATAGAAATTAACATGTATTTAAAAAAGCCAAGAACTATATTTTAGTCTCCACAGACTGGTGCTAGACCTCATAGATTTATTTGAAATATAAATGAAACACAAATAATGCGACATATAACAAGTTTCACAAATAAATAATGTAGAAGTACTTGAAAATATATAGCATGTATAAAGGATAAAAAATGATACAAAACTTGCCAAAAATATAGTCAAAGATGTAATACATAAAATTGTTTACTAAATGACAGATGTGCTATAGCACGCAAATATGTCAGTACATCTGTTTGACCATTATGTCGAAATTTAAAATATAATTTAGCAACTTTTAAAATAAATCCTTACCATATATGGACAGCATTGGACAAAACACCTGAGATCAAAGACCCTATGTGGACAAAACACCTATGATCAAAGCCGGACACAGCGCTTGTGATCAAACACCAGTTGATAGACCACCTGTGATCAAAGACCATCTGTTGAGAAAACACCTGTGGTCAAACCCCCTATGGTCAAACCCCCTATGATCAAACCCCCTATGGTCAAAGCACCGCTATGGTCAAAGCCCCGCTGTGGTCAAACCCCCTATGGTCAAAGCCCCTATGGTCAAAGCTCCGCTGTGGTCAAACCCCCTATGGTCAAACCCCCTATGGTCAAAGCACCTGTGGTCAAAGGTCCTAGGACCAACTTTTTATTAGCTTCTGATCACTCTTTTAGCTACACTTTATTAACTTTTTATCAACTTTTTATCAGTTTTTTATCATTTTATATTAGCCTATAATCACTCTTTTATCAACACTTTATTAACTTTTATCGAACTTTTGTCATTGTTTTTCCTTATTTTATAAACATTTTATCTGCGTTTTTATCATTATCCTCATTTTATAAACATTTTATTAACGTTTTTGTCATTTTTTCCGCATTTTTATAAACATTTTATTAACGTTTTTGTCATTTTTTCCCCTCATTTTATAAACATTTTATCAACGTTTATCAAGCCATTATATCAATATTGTATCACCCTTTGATCAGTATTTGATTATTTTTTTTATCACATTTTACCAACCTTTTATCAAACTGATAAATCTGAATAAACACAAACCATTTATTTCTAACACATCAAGGAAACAATCAACATTTAACAGGTTACACTTATGTAAAACTCATCCTATTCTTTAAGTTAGACGAAAGGCAATGAAAAATTAAATTAACTTACAACACACAATCTTCGTAAAAGAAATTGGATCTTATATTTATGTCAGCCCGAAGTAAAAATGGAACAAAAATCAACATTGAATAACAGCATCATATTTTTTAAAGTGTACGTTTTCAATACCTCCCATCTCCACCGTTAAGAGACCGGGTGAAAGGGGGGTGGGGGGGGGCAGTTGTAACTTACCTATCAACACAATGCAAAGGGTGACACAAAAATAAAAATTACAAATAATCTTACTGAGAAAATTTTGCTTGTGCAGATGGATCAAATAAGTAATTATGATAAGATTGCAAATGTAATACACACACACACACACACATATATACATATTTATAATTATATAATATACATATTTATACGTAAATGATTGTATATATTTTATATAATTACAAAATGTATATATAATATAGGTGTATATACTTTATATATATATATATATATATATATATATATATATATATATATATATATATATATATATATATATATATATATATATATGCCTATATATTTAAACATATTTATATAAACATATATATATATATATATATATATATATATATATATATATATATATATATATATATATATATATATATATATATATATATGTAACGAGCGAACAGTTACCCTGCTCGCAACGCCACATGTTACGAGACTATTTGCCTGTAGTGCCAAATGTAACGAGTTTAACCACTCATGCTACACAACATCGACTACAGTAGAAATACTCGAAGATGCAGGTTCGCTATTGATCCTTTTATTACATGAATCAAGAAATGCTTCAATATAACACCATGAATCAACAGGAATGCTTCACAATAATAGTCTGAATCAACTGACCCCTAACAGTCCTCACTAGGCTTCATATAACTGAATCCACATGTCTATTGTCCTTCTTAACACAATATAACCAACTTGATATGTCACACAGACTGACTGATCTAAAGCGAGCGATGAAGAGAGCGGGCGATCAAAAAGGGAAGAGCAGCGAGTTCAGCCGTCCCCTCCTATTTATCCCTTGTATTCGTACTCGTATTCGTACTTGTATTCCTCCGTAATCGATACTTGTACTCGATGTCTCCGACTACTAGTTGCGCAGTTCTAACGTACAGTCCGTTTAATAAAACATCTGCGTCCTATCAATCAAAGTTGACAGGCCGTCTGAATCCCCTCGTACCGTTTCCCAAAATAGCACGCGTTGGCTTTGAGATTGTTATCATTCCGATCTAATAAGCCACCTGCTATCAGTTGCATCAGACTGTAATACTGCGTCTCGGCTTATCGTTCGTTATCAGTTGCATCAGATTTGTAACTAGTAGCTAGGCCTACCCTAGTTACATCCACCCCTTCCTTTTTTTGTGTGTTTTCAACCACAAACAACGCCTGGCAGGTGCACTCCTCCAAAGTCAATCGCACAATCGTAAAAAAATTTTATTGTTCCACTCACTGTCCACGTCGTCCCATTCGTATACGATTGACAGTTATACCTATTTCACATATCAACTGTGTCTACATCATCTTCCTGAGACACAAAACAGTTCTAGAATTCACATCCACCCTTTTCGTTTGGTGCCTTCACCAGTTCACTTTTATAGCTTTTTGAACCGTCTGTTCTCATACCAGCGCGACCATGAAAGAATTGATGGTTGCTGACAAAAAATTTCGTCTTCCTTCTGTTCCTCAAACTTCTCCGCGGACCACTTATCTGATGGTCTACTGTCTCTCTGCTTCTGGAAGGAACGGGATCCTCTTTGTTGCCGTTATCCTCCACTTGTGTATCGCGGTTGTTCTGTTGATGGTGATATGGTTCCGGGATGGGTATGTGAATTTCCGTTATAGTTTCCGGTTCCCTAATTGTCTTAGGTTTCTCTGTGTGTAACTGCTCTTCCTGCCTATTCCAATATTTCTTTAATTGAGCAATATTCGCCCACCGATCCGGTTTGGCGTGATCGATGGGTCTTATCTTAAAGGGGCCACCTGCTACTTTAGGCATCTCCACGACTTGCCATATCTCCTGTCCCCAGAGATCGTGGATTTTGTTTCTGCCTAACGGGTGGCTACGCAGTAATACCCTGTCGTTCAGTTTGAGTGGCGGGTCCTTTGTCTGTACCGGCGGTTCCCTTCGCCGTGCTTCATGTTCTAGTCTTTCCTGTACTACCCTGTACATTTCTCTAATTCTTTTCATATGTTCATTCACATATTCCAGTGCGGTGTATGAGCCAGTCATACTCTCCCTTTTTCCTAGGAACAAATCAAGAGGGAGTCGAGCCTCCCGTCCGAACAGCAACATGTGTGGCGCAAAGCCGGTTGTGGCATGGGGGGTGCAGTTGTATAGATATACCAACTCTGGGAGAAAATCAGGCCAACGTTTTTTCTGTTCAGGTTCTAGGGTACGCAGCAAATCATGCATGCTACGGTTGAACCGTTCACACTGTCCGTTTCCTTTCGGATTAAATGTGGTTGTTCTAGATTTGTTGATCCCGTAGTGGCTGCACAGTTGGTTAATTACTTCTGACTCGAAAGCCCTTCCTTGGTCAGAGTGTAATTGTCTTGGTATGCCATATTTGATGAACCAATGTTCTATTAAGACCTTTGCCACTGTTTTGGCAGTCTGATCTCGTGTGGGCACCGCCACAGTCCATTTGGTGAAAACATCAGTCATTACCAACACATGTTCCGTCCCATCCGATGATTGCTCCAACGACGTAAAGTCCATAGCCACAATCTCTAGTGGTTTTGTCGCTAATAGGTGTCCCGATGGCTGTCTCATTTTGACAACTGGCATTTTCGCATGCTGACACCTCACACAAGCCTCACAATGGCGTTTGACCTCCATTTCCATATTGGGCCAGTAACACCTTCGTCGTAATATTTTGTGCGTCCTGTCCTGACCCTGGTGTCCTGCCCTGTCATGTGCCAACCTTAGCACTTCTTCTCGTAACTGTCCAGGCACCACCACCTGGTGTATTGTCCCATCAATTTGGTCATGAATTCTCCGCATGAGAACACCATCCTCTATACTGAGACGGTCCCACTGACTCAGTATTTTCTTTGTTTCTCGACCAAATTGTTCTCTTTCCCTTCTTCCTGGGAATTTTTGTTCCTGGACGTATTTCAATAGCGGTTGTAAGCCACTATCCGTTCTCTGGGCATCTCTTATCTTTTTGTGATTAAGGCAATTAAAATCACTACTGTCCATATGTCCGGGCTCTGTGGATATGTGCTCCACCCCGGTCTGCCCGTTTTGCATCACTTGTACCCCATGAGGGATATCTGTTGACGCTCTGACCTCACATATTCCTGTCAGCGTTTCTTCCTCATCACCCGGTCTCTCGTAAGGATTCCTTGATAAAGCGTCCGCATTGCCATTGGACCGCCCCGGGCGAAATTTTATCTCCAGGTCAAAGAGTGCCAATTCTGCTGCCCATCTATGTTCGATGGATCCCAACTTTGCTGTCTTTAGGTGACTCAAGGGGTTATTGTCAGTGTATACCACACATTTAGCACCTAATAGATAGTCCCTGAATTTTTCCGTCACAGCCCATTTTAATGTCAAAAGTTCTAGTTTCATGGCGCTGTAATTTGTCATGTTCTTCTCTGATTCCTTCAGAGCTCGACTGGCATAAGCAATAACCCTGAAGCCTTGCTTTTGTTGTTGTGATAGCACAGCTCCCAGACCTTTAGAGCTGGCGTCAATTTCTAGCCGAAATGGTTTGTCAAAGTCTGCATATCCTAATATCGGCGTCTCTGTCAAAGCCTTTTTCAATAGCTTAAACGAGTTCAGGCATTCATCAGTCCATAATTCACCTATCAGTTGTGTTTTGCCTTTCTTTCTCTCCTTACTGTGTTTCTTTGTCATTTTGTTTACCAAGTCATGCAATGGTGCGGCAATTTTTGCAAAACCAGGCACAAATTTTCTATAATAGGAAGCAAAGCCCAAGAATGATCTGACCTCTACCGTAGTTGTTGGCTGTTTCCATTCTTTAACAGCTGCAATTTTATCTGGGTCAGTGGCGATGCCATCCGACGAAATCACATAACCCAAAAAATGTACCGATTTCAGACCAAAGCAGCATTTGTCTGGGTTCAGCTTTACTCCTATCTCCCTAAGACGGAGAAACACTTGTTCTAATCTTTTTAGATGGTCCTCCCAAGTTTTTGAGTAAACTAGTATATCATCCAAGTACACCAACATTATTTGAAATAGAAAGTCACTCATAGCACTCTGCATTACTCGCTGGAATGTAGCAGGTGCATTAGTTAGACCAAACGGCATACGGGTCCACTCGTACAGTCCCAGTGGAGAAATAAATGCAGTCTTATGTTGATCGTTGGGGTGCATGGCCACTTGGTGGTAGCCACTAGCCAAATCCAAGGTAGAAAAAAATCTTGCTCCCCCCAACGCATCAAGACATTCATCAATACGAGGCAAGGGGAATGCATCCCTTCTTGTGATATTGTTCAATTTCCGGTAATCACAACACAGTCTTATCTCCCCTGACTTCTTTTTTACCACTACTATCGGTGCCGCATACGGGCTTGTACTGGTTGTAATAATTCCCTTTTTTAGTAGATCATTCAGGTGTGCTTTCACCGCCGAGTAGTGACTTGGCGGTAATCTTCGGTAGGGTTGCGCCACCGGCTTGTCTTGTAGTAAGGGTATCTGGTGTTTGATTACTTCCGTGTACCCCAAATCACCCTCATACGAGGCAAATATATCACTGTATTTATTCAGCAATTCATTTAGTTTTGGGTCCTCAGTTTCCGGGAATGTATATGATCGGCCATCCTCTTTCTTCACCTCGGCCGTCACATTGACCGACCTAATTGTTACTTCATTACTGCTGGTATTGCTCAGTTCGATGCACTGTGCCGACCTTAGTACCTCGACGTTCTGTGGTACTCCTACCAGAGTATTAGGCGGTATAAAAATTTCCTCATCCAAAACATTAGCTACCAACCCTTGAACTAGTCCGTTTTCCGCTGATGTGTATGTCCGCAGTAACACGACGCCTGCCCTCAGTGCGGCGCCACATGGTTCTATCATCACATCACCATTCACGCTTCTATCACCAATTTGTAATGTGATTGCCTTGACCGTGTTTGCCGGGACTGATATCCTTCCTCTGGTCTTGGCAAACCTGGCCAACTTGGATCCCCGACCTGGTGTGGTCGATCCGACAATATTTGTAAGAAATTCTGGCAACTGGCCAAGAATATTCATGCCCAACAGGCAAGGTATATTTGACACATTTGTCTCTAGGTTGTGTTTCGTAACGAACACCCCAACCTGCTTCAACCTATGTCCTGCCACCACGACATCCGCCAGAAAATAACCACAGTATGGAATGGTTAGTCCATTAGCTGCCGTCAGGCGCATGCACGTGTCAGACCTCAACCTATGGTCTTTTCCTTTCATCCATTTGGTGTAAAAATTTTCCGTGATTGTCGTCACCTGGGAGCCTGTATCCACAATTGCCTTCACCGCGATGTCCCCAATCGTAATCACCATTTCGGGACAGACTCCCATCATTTTGTTTCTTGGGCCATAACCTCGCCCCTCTGTAGCCTGACCCTGCCTTACAGAGGACGACCGTTTCCCTGGCAGTACCGTGCCATGTGTCCGGGTTGTGAACAGGACAAGCAAATTGGTCGACCGTCGGCCGTCCATTGGAGTGATGGCTTGGCAGGACGCGGCCGTCCAACCCGTCTCTGTATTGTCCCGTTCTTTTCCTGATTCTCAGCTGTTGACCTGCTTTCTAACCTCTCCAAACGTTGGTCAACCTTATCTAGGTGGGCCAACAGTTGAGCCATCATGGTTTCCATCGTGTCGGCCCCTGTGGGTGGGGATTGTCTCTGTTCAGGCACAGAGACTTTGTCCACCGAACAGTTCGATTGGTCCTCATCCTCGGACCTGCGGATCGCTGAGTTCCTGACCTGAAGGAAGGTCAACTGCGGGTCTTTGTGGACCTCCTCTTTCAACTCTCTTCTTAGGATCGGGGTTGCTAGCCCCTCGATGAAATGGTCCCTCAGTAGGCGCACATCAATGTCAGGTGTTTTGACCTTTACCGAATCAAAGGCCCTGTTCATCCGGTGTGAGTACTCCATCACACTCTCCGCCATTCTCTGCCTTAAGCCTACGAACCCTGCCAGCAGTTGCGATCCCGACCGTCTCTCCCCAAAGGTCTCCATAATCAGATCCAGCACCTTATCTGGATCTGATTGGATGGTTTTATCGTGGCATTTGACCTCTGCCCTAACCGTCTCTCCTATACTGCCCATCAGCAGTCTTAATCTTTCCTCTGGTGACATGCCTCTCGAGGCCCAGGCCGCTTTGACCTCTTCACTGAACCTGTTGGTTAAAGTTGGATCACCGTCCCCGTAAAATTTGTTAATGTGGGACTCTCTGGGTAGGACCACTATATGGGTCTGCTTCTCGTCCAGAGTAGACATTTTATTCCGTAAGTAACAAAAAAAGAGTTCTTTCTTACCGTGTGTGTATGAAAAATTTTTCTCGTTCCTCAATTTTCACAGTTCCTGAATGTCCGAATTCACACACACACTAAACACAGTTATGCACAAGGTTGACTATGGGTGCCTAAAGCGGCAAGTCTAGTTGAATTCATCCTGTCCGACGACGCCAATTGTAACGAGCGAACAGTTACCCTGCTCGCAACGCCACATGTTACGAGACTATTTGCCTGTAGTGCCAAATGTAACGAGTTTAACCACTCATGCTACACAACATCGACTACAGTAGAAATACTCGAAGATGCAGGTTCGCTATTGATCCTTTTATTACATGAATCAAGAAATGCTTCAATATAACACCATGAATCAACAGGAATGCTTCACAATAATAGTCTGAATCAACTGACCCCTAACAGTCCTCACTAGGCTTCATATAACTGAATCCACATGTCTATTGTCCTTCTTAACACAATATAACCAACTTGATATGTCACACAGACTGACTGATCTAAAGCGAGCGATGAAGAGAGCGGGCGATCAAAAAGGGAAGAGCAGCGAGTTCAGCCGTCCCCTCCTATTTATCCCTTGTATTCGTACTCGTATTCGTACTTGTATTCCTCCGTAATCGATACTTGTACTCGATGTCTCCGACTACTAGTTGCGCAGTTCTAACGTACAGTCCGTTTAATAAAACATCTGCGTCCTATCAATCAAAGTTGACAGGCCGTCTGAATCCCCTCGTACCGTTTCCCAAAATAGCACGCGTTGGCTTTGAGATTGTTATCATTCCGATCTAATAAGCCACCTGCTATCAGTTGCATCAGACTGTAATACTGCGTCTCGGCTTATCGTTCGTTATCAGTTGCATCAGATTTGTAACTAGTAGCTAGGCCTACCCTAGTTACATATATATATATATATATATATATATATATATATATAGGCTTACATCAATTATCTACATTACATACACGTTGCTATAGTGATATCGTGTATATATAGTTTGTGGATGGCTGAACTACTAAACCCAATCAGCTACCAACAATGTCTGCCTATGCATCACGTTTGACCATACGATCATATTATCTAAAAAAAATGTAACGTTTTTGTTTCGTATTTACCAGGAGCAAGATTCGAACTACTTCGAACGTTTCCAGGGCACCATAAATGCCCCTTACCAGGTGGACTACCAGCTGGAGAGTGTGGGGGAGTCCCCACCCCCCGCCGGGCACGACTCGTCCTACATAGAAACGGATGGTGATGTCTGTTTCTCCTCCATCATGGGCACCTATAAGGTAGACGACAGGTGAGGCTCTACACAAGTATTATAATAACTAAGAAAATGTATTTAAGGGGAGATAATTTACATTTTTTTTTAAAATTGTCGTTTTGAAAATAAATGAAAAATATTTCAGGGGAGACAACGTATTTTAAAATAATAATACTTTTCACGCTAATGTGTTTTAGAAATATAGTGGCGTCCCCTGAATTTTGATTCAGTGAGAATGATTTAATTAATATGAGCAAAACAACATATTATAGAGAAGCAAAATAAAGAATATAATAAATATTGCAGTTAAAATCATGCATAGATGATCGCTAATTATCAGTGCGATATATTAAATGGATTCCCGTAATAAAGTCGGTAAGGTTGTTCAGAAAAAATTACAGCGAGAATCACAGGTACGGTGACCAGAAAGATGCGCAACGGAAAAAAGCGCAACGGAAAAAAGCGCAACGGAAAAAAGCGCAAAAAAAATGCGCCACGGAAAAAAGCGCAAATAGAAAAACGCGCACACAGAAAAAAAAAACGCACACAGAAAAAAGCGCAACCAGAAATATGCGCAGACAGAAATATGCGCAACCAGAAAAATACGCAAACAGAAAAAAGCGCACATAGAAAAATGCGAACACAATAAAAAACTTTTTTCCGTTGAGCATCTTTCTGAGAACCCATAGGTACAGTGAGCACGGACTTTCAGACCCTAACTTTAACCCCCTCCTCCCCAGACTCGCCCCCAAGTGTACAGTCAGCATGGACTGCTACACCATGATGACCAGGAACGGCCTGAAGGGCTACGCCGTCACGCACGAGCTGTTGTACTACATCTTCGTCCAGCAGGTGGGTCACGTGATGGGTGAATGTGAGGGACGGAGGGGGGGGGGGGAGATTCGTGTTTGAGCCGGCTATCTGTGTGATCATTTATTCAGTGTGATCAGCCGGCAGTATGTTGTGATCAGCCGGCAGTATGTTGTGATTAGCCGGTTGTATGCTGTGATTAGCCGGCTGTATTTTGTGATTAGCCGGTCTTATTTTGTTATCAGACGGTCGTATGTAGTCATTAGCCGGCTTCATGTTGTGATTAACCGGCTGTATATTTTGATTAGCCGGCTGTATGTTTTGATTAGCCGGCTGTATATTTTGATTAGCCGGCTGTATGTTTTGATTAGCCGGCCGTATGTTGTGATTAGCCGGCTGTATGTTGTGATTAGCCGGTTGTATGTTGTGATTAGCCGGCAGTATGTTGTGATTAGCCGGCAGTATGTTGTGATTAGCCGGCTGTATGTTGTGATTAGCCGGTTGTATGTTGTGATTAGCCGGCCGTATGTTGTGATTAGCCGGTTTTATGTTGTGATTAGCCGGCCGTATGTTGTGATTAGCCGGCCGTATGTTTTGATTAGCCGGTTATTCTCTAAGATCATTTAGTCGGCTAAGAGATCAAATATTTTAAATGATGACAAGTCTGTGTATTTGTATGTGTGTGTATATATTTGTGTGCTTGTGTTTGTGTATGAGTGGTTAGATAAATGTACAACAATAAACCTAGAGTGCGCATGTGCATGCATACGTATGTTTGCATATGTGTGCGTTTGTGTGTGCGTTTGTGTGCTGTATATTTGTGTCTGTTAGTGTTTGTGTGTATGTATGTGTGTTAGTGTTTGTGTGTGTATGTATGTGTGTTATTGTTAGTGTTAGTGCTTGTGTTTGTATTTGTGTGTGTATCATTGTGGCTAAGCACTTGAGCGTGTGTGTACTTATGTTTCCTTATGTGTTGGTGTACATGATATATGCTTGTGTATGTGTGTTTTATTAGTCATGATGAAAACCTGTTTTTCCTAACCTCTCATCAAATGAAAACCTGTTTTTCAAACCTCTCATCAAATGAAAACCTGTTTTTCAAACCTCTCATCAAATGAAAACCTGTTTTTCAAACCTCTCATCAAATGAAAACCTGTTTTTCAAACCTCTCATCAAATGAAAACCTGTTTTTCAAACCTCTCATTAAATAAAAAAAAATATATTTTCCCAACCTCTCATCAGACGAAACCTGTTTCCCAACTTCTCTACGTGAAAACCTGTTCTCCCAACCTCTCATCACAACTTAGTCCACTCCATTCATCTTCGTCATTCCTGACATTTTCCAGACCATTCATTCATACCGTCTCTCTCTTCTCTATCTCTCTCTCCTACTTTCTCCTATACACTCTCCTCACAAATTAATAATCAAACGTCGCTCGCTAATTTAACCTCCCCTTTCTATACTAACCATCAATTTACAAAATCCAATTACTAATTTAGTAATGACTTTCCACTCCACTCAACCTCGGCCTTTTAATCCAAACACTAGTTGGCCTACAGACTTCATATAAGGGTTCTAATTTTTTTATTTAAATGCAGCTCAAAGAACGGTAATGAACTGTGTACCAAGGGGATACGCATGCTTTTATGCGGAGTGGCCTCCCGTTAAGGGGAATCCCCTAGGATAAACCATAGCAAGGGGAACGCAGAATGGCAAAAATAAATGGGGCGGTGTGGCTAAAAATAGATTAACTAAATTATGACGTTGCGCAATGGAGGCAAAGGTCATGGTTTTATTTGAATTTTTTTTTTAAATACCGTTTTCTATGTTATGGTTAGGAAATTTATAATTATGTTAGGTGTATCAGGAAATAATTGATGCATAAGATTTTTTTTTAATCATCACCAATCTAGTTTATAACAGACTTACTAATGAAAAGAATTAATTAGTAAAAGCCAAAATGTAAATAAAAAAGTAAAGATAAATAGATAAGCAATGTAAAACAGTAAGGTTACCTGACGGTCAATAGGGTAGATGAAGTAGAGTTAACCTGTTACCGGGTTATGTTGTTAGATCTTTGCCCAGCCGCCTTAATCTTTTGTACCAGGTACAATTTAGAGTTGAGTTTTCTCAACGACATCCAACGTCATCAAGCCTATGATCCGAACCCTAGCCTTTGGTGTTACTAATTGAGTGTTCTACCACTCGACCACGCTGACCCATTTAGATGGTGTGGTTTGAAATTTTTTTAAAATATTAATTAATTAAACAACTAATTAGTGCTGGCGTCTGAAGCTATTCATCATTTAACGCACTCTCTGCCCTAAGATTATTATTTTTTCTTAGCGAAGAAATGTTTTTTCTTCCTTAAAGAAAAAAAAATATCTAAGATAAAATCTGATTAGCGTGTTGTGTTAAGATAGGATGGTTTTTGACAAGGACGGTCTAGGGTCGCCAGCTATATGGGACTTGTCGGATCAGTCGGGGGGGGGGGGGGGGGGTCAGCCAGAGGGGTCAATCAGGGGGGTCAGGCAGGGGATCAGATGTGGGTAAAAGCCTGCACTCGATGAACTCTTTTTGTCTCGTGTTTGGTTGTTATGGGATATTAGACACTGGGATAACGGACACTGGGATAACGGACACTGGGATACCGGACTCTGGGATAACGGACACTGGGATAACGGACACTGGGATAACGGACACTGGGATACCGGACACTGGGATATCAGAATCTGGGATATCAGACACTGGGATATCAGACACTGGAATATCAGACACTGGGATATTAGACAATGGGATACCGGACACTGGGATAACGGACACTGGGATAACGGACACTGGGATACCGGACACTGGGATAACGGACACTGGGATAACGGACTTTGGGATACCGGACACTGGGATATCAGACTCTGGGATATCAGAAACTGGGATACCGGACACTGGGATAACGGACACTGGGATAACGGACACTGGGATAACGGACACTGGGATAACGGACACTGGGATAACGGACACTGGGATAACGGACACTGGGATAACGGACACTGGGATAACGGACACTGGGATAACGGACACAGGGATAACGGACACTGGTATAACGGACTCTGGGATACTGGATTAGACACTGAAATAATGGATTTGACATCGGGTTACCTGAGAGCAAGATACCGGACCGGACACCGGGATAGCGGACCGGATACCGGACACCATGACAGTGGATACCCTGATATCGGACCGGACCCGGAATAATGGACTAGACACTAGGATAGTTGTAAAAAATGTTTAAATGTAACCGTCCCATCACGCGAATGCATGCTGTGTAGCCCTTGTTTCGTTTAAAAATTGTAAACATTAGAAGAGTACCGGGACTTTGAGTAGTTGAGATTCATTTTAAATTCAGGAGAAGATAATTCTACTGAACTTTGATCATGGAGTAACTGCTCTTTACAGTTCAAACTTTCTTTTTTTATATATTTGTTCTATTTTAACGATGTGTTTAATGATACTGACGACAAAAAAAATGTAAATTTTTTTTACAAAAAATTTCATCTAAATTATTAAAGCTACAAACGGATAAAATATATTGACGCCGATATCAGATATCTTATTTCATCTTGCCGAAAAGAAAGATCGTGCTTTGTGGGTGGTGTTTTTTAAAGTCTACATCAAGTGTTATTTAATTCCAATGTAAATAGATACATACAAAAATATAATTTTTATTCTGTTTAAAATAAACCTGCATGCTGCACAGTGGGGTTGTTTAAGATTTGACTTAAGTCATCCCGTTTGTTTTTCTTTGACTTCTGACTTTGAGGCTAACCATAATCGAAGCCAGTTTTAGCTAGATTCAGCTTCAAACAAAAATATTTCAATTTTTTTCATTAGCTAACGTAAAGTGAGTGGACTCTAAATTTTAAAAGAAATCGCACCCATTCTTCAATTTAATCATTGATCCGCCTCTGGTTCGTTTTCTTTTTAAAGCACACAAGCTATCTAAGGAAGTAAGACGCCAATATTTATAAATTTAGACTAAAGAAATTATAAACGACGATATTATAATACCCATTGTCCGGTGCGATTCATTCTTATATTATACATTATCAAGTCCTACATTTTCTCGTTCAAAATCTTTCTACCTAATATAACATAATCCATCTATCCAATATCCTTAACCTAAACATTACTCAACTAATTAACATCGTATTTAAACTAATCCACATACCATCTACATTTCACACCTTAAACCTCATCATATTCGAACCACACCTTTTATCATACCTTTCCACCCTTTTTATGACACCCCATTCACCCCTCTGATCAAACCCCATCCACCCATTTTATCACACCCTTTCCACCCCTTTTATCACACCTCTTCCACCCCTTTTATCACACCCCTTCCACCCCTTTTTATAACACCCCTTCCACCCTCTTTATCACACCCTTTCCATCCCCAATAATCACACCTCATTTACCCCTTTTTATCACACCCCATCCACCCCTTTAATAACACCCCATCCACCCCTTTAATAACACCCCATCCACCCCTTTAATAACACCCCATCCACCCCTTTAATAACACCCCATCCACCCCTTTAATAACACCCCATCCACCCCTTTAATAACACCCCATCCACCCATTTAATAACACCCCATCCACCCCTTTAATAACACCCCATCCACCCCTTTAATAACACCCCATCCACCCCTTTAATAACACTCCATCCACCCCTTTAATAACACCACTTCCACCCCTTTGATCACACCCCTTCCACACCTCTCATAAAACTCCACCCCACACCTCTAACCACACCCCTTCCACCCCACAGGCAGGATGCACCTCTGCCTTCAACGAGCTATTGGCGAAAACAAACGGCACAACAGTTCGGGAATTCCAGAAGAAACTTTGTGGATCTATTTATAGCGAAGCTTTAGAGGAAGTCGTCAATGGTTACGTGCCGGAGTTAAAACAAGATCTATTTTTAGAACAGAGTAAGTACAGTTCACTGTGATTGTTGTTAAATCATGTATATAATCCATTATATTAACAAGCGTTGAAATACACTAAATATAAGAATAAAATACTTAAAAAAAACTTTTTAAAAAACCACGTTTTTCTTGTGGACTAAAAAGTAGAAAATAACTATTTACATACATTTGATGACAAAAAAAACGTGGGTACGTTCACCATCAAATTTCCCGACCCATCTGCCCGACCCACGTTTTTTGTCATCAAATGTATGTAAATAGTTATTTTCTACTTTTTAGTCCACAAGAAAAACGTGGTTTTTTAAAAAGTTTTTTTTAAGTATTTTATTTTCTCCTTTTTAGTCCGTTGCTACACATGAAAAACGTGGTTTTTAAAAAAAAATTTATATAGTTTATTTTCTACTTTATCTAATCACTTGATTAAGTATGACTTGACTAAGTGTTTTTAAATACACGGACTAAAAAAATCTTGAGCGACCAATACGCTTTAAACAGAGAAAGGGTGTAATTTACGTTGCTGGCGTGGAGATCTACTCACGAATCACGTGATCAAATCTCCCATAAACAAACAAATAAACGCGAAGCTGAGTTAAGGAAAAACGTGTTTATGTGTATTTTAGCATGCCCAGCGTACCAACCGTGTCACCGTTAACAATGTGTTACCGTGTCCGTTCTCCTTTTTAGTCCGTTGCTACACATAAAAAACGTGTTTTTTTAAAAAGTTTTTTTTAAGTATTTTATTTTCTCCTTTTTAGTCCGTTGCTACACATGAAAAACGTGGTTTTTAAAAAAGTGTTTATAAATACACGGACTAAATATCTTGAGCGACCAGGATTCGAACCTGGGTTGTCGCGGCCACAACGCGAAGTACTAACCACTATACGATCACGGCCAGCGCGCTCACATCGATTGGGGCCGAAGTAACTGTGTCAATAGGCCTCCAGTCTTGTCGGTATCTTTAGAAATCATGTCCTCAATTTTATGGTCCTTGGGGCGTAATTAAATTAAGCTAATTACGGTCACTAATTGCTAGTTTTTATGATTGCATCTGAAATTGTTAGGCGAAAGTAGCATGCATGCCAAATTTCAGGTCTCTAGAGCAATCAGAAGTGGGCTAATTTTCGATGTCAATTTTAACAACAAACATCCAAACAACCAAACAAACAAACAAACGCGAAGCTGAGTTAAGAAAAACGTTTTAATAAAATGAAAAAAATATTTACTACAATAACTAGAATATTTTTTTTACTGTAGAAACCTAATCAATCAAGACGTTTGGGTACTTTAAAAGTTCATAACAGCATTTTTTACCCCTAATTTTTAGCATTTAGATACTGTAAAAATTTAATAGTAAGACACTAATATCTCATTTGATTTAAGCACATTACATCTACTGCTATATTTGGACAGCATAGAATGCATACATCATGTTTACTTAATTTTTAAATCAATGTTTGTATTAGAAAGTTTGCAGATCAGATAGTAAATTGTCTGAAAACTAGACTGCAAATAAGTTAGAAGCATTCCATTATAATACTTTGACACACGTGTTAAAGAACACCCCTCCACTCGTTACAAAAGTAGGCCCTATATATTAGAAGCGACACTTTGGCCTACTAATGTTATAAGTTTATCTTCTCTGAAATATATATATATATATATATATAAATAAACGATCCCGACGGGTCACGGTGGTCGGGTCGTAAGATCATTGTTGCTAAACTTAAAAGTCCCGGGTTTGAACCCCCGGGCAGATGAGGCTCGATAGTTGGGGACATAAACCAATCTTAGACAATCTTAGACAACTCCAAAATCAAACAACTGCTTTCTTGTAGTTTTTTCTTGGTTAAAAAAAGGCTATGGAAGCAAATCCAGAAAGAAAAGTAGGCTGAAATGTTGACACCTATACTTAATTGTGTTGGAGGAAATCCATTCCAACATTGCATTAAGAACAAAGTTCTTTTCATACTTTCTTATTAAATGTTTACATTTTATTTTTGTATCAACAAACTACGCTCATTTAAAAACAATTTCGCATCAGTTACACAAACAAATAGGTAAAAATTAGCTTACTTGTAGAATTATAACAACAAAGACAATGTTATCGCGTGCCAAAACATATTAACTGTAAACCCCAGCTCACGAAACTATAACATGCTTGTAAGGGGAGATAAGTCGCTTGTGTGGCGTGTGATAATGACGACAAAGCTAGGATATTGTCACTTTATCCTGACACGCTATTTACCTGTGTGTTTTGACGACTGAGTAGTTTTTATGGTGTGTACGGTAAATGAATTTCCTTATGATTTTATTAGAGTTTCGCATTTTATGCTAAGATAAAAAAATTACGTTAAATTAAATTCGAAATTCATTTAAGTTATATTCACCCCCCCCCCCTCCCCTTATTCTTAACATAAAATCCAGCTTAGGGGTCGTCCATAAATGACGTCACACTCGTAAGGGGGAGGACGGGGGGGGGGTCGGTAATTTTGTGACGATGTATGATGAGGGGGAGGGGGGTTCAGATGGTGCGACGTCACACTTTTGCTTTATAGATATCTAATGTTAGATAACTAATTTTAGACGTTATTTAGCGTTTTAGAAAACAGTTTTAATAAATTATAATAGGAATTGATTAAAAATACTCAATTTTGACATATGTCAGACAAGATTTTGGAAAAATATCGATGTTTAAAAAAAAAATTCAACTGCAATTTTGAGGGGGGTTGTAGGCTGAGGTGTGACGTCATTTAAGGAGGGGGGGGTCTGGCTTTTTGTGACGACGTGTGACGGAGGGGAGGGGGGAGGTAAAAATCGTCAAAAAAAGCGTGACGTTATTTATGGATGACCCCTTACGCCTCAAGTCACAATACAATAGAGACGACACAAATTGAAATTGAATTTAAATTTTGTGTTTTAAAAATGAATTGAATTTTTTTGGGTTTGGTTTCAGGCGTGCTGTGCGGTGTGCTAGGGTTCAAAGAGTTTTTCAAAACGATATAATTAAAAAAAAATTCATAAAAAACGTTTTAATAACAAGCTTTTATGGGATGATGCACTAAAAAGTAGAAAATAAATTATACACTACTATTTAAATTACTATAAAGAAAAGCGTGGGTCACTTTAGTACTTTAGTACCTATTGGATACCTTTACTAATATTTGAGAAGAGACCCATGCTTTTCTTTATAGTAATTTAAATAGTAGTGTATAATTTATTTTCTACTTTTTAGTGCATCATTACATAAAAGCTTGTAATAAAACGTTTTTTATGAAAAAAAATTTCAGTACTTTACATGTTTTATTTACAATAGTGTTACATGACTAAAAATCATTGCGCGTCTATTGAACGTGATGGTGCAGCTATTAAACCTAATGGCGCAGCTATTGAACGTGATGACGCGTGTGGTGTGGTTGGATAGACATGTCTACTAATTCGGTCCAAATTTTAATTAATTCATAAAAAATTAATTAGGCATCCAATTAAGTCAAATTTAGTTTCAGATTGCATTGTCTTCATGTCTTGACCCACGTGCCAAATGTGAATCGTATCGGTCAAGTAGAAGTTTCCGAATTTTCACTCCGGCGTTTCGATCTAGACTGACGACAGACAGACTGTCGAGGAAGTGAGTTAAATAAAAGCTTGTAAAAATGAATATAAATTTTGTATTTCTTTCAGGCGTGCTGTGCGGTGTGCTAGGGTTCAAAGAGTTTTTCAAACCCGATTGGATCCGCATGACCGTCGGGTGGCAGAACTATCGGGGCTGCTGGGGTCTGCCCGGGCAGATGATGCAGGTCGAGTCGGACCTGACCGAGCTCCAGAACGACGAGAGGAAGCTTCTAGAACTGCTGACGCACGAGGCTGATTATATGTAGGTGGTGGGTGGGGGTGGGGGGGGGGGGTTTATTGGTGTGGTGGTGGGTGGGGTGGGGGGTTTATTGGTGTGATGATGGGTGGGGTGGGGGTTTATTGGTGTGGGGTGGGTGGGGGTTGGTGGGGTGGGAGGTTTATTGGTGTGGTGGTGGATTGGTTTTGGTGGATGCGCGTTGGCGGGGGGGGGGGGGGGGTGACTGGTGGCGTGGTGTTATTGTGGTGGCTGACATTAATCCATGCATTGTAAATGAAAAAAAATTAACGACATAATTAATTTCTAACAGTGACCACTCGACGTCCAGGAAATTAATGAGAGAAAGAATTATGCATGGTGAGTTATCGGTCCTTTTCATTTATTTTATTAGCACAAAAAAATGTTAATTTTAAGTTACTGTTGAATTATGTTTAAAAATCATATACTTTAATTTATCAAAATTTGTTTACCAATAGAAAAAAAAACTAATCGCCGAATTTATTCAATTTTTTAGAATTTGTTCTATTGTTATCATAAAAATATAGTTATCTCCCTTTACATTCTCTCCCATTTCTTTAGGTGATTGTCTATCGCATAAAACGGGTCTTGCCATTGGTACACTAGGAACATATCTACGCTTTCTAGTTTCTCAAGTTAACAGCTAATAAATAATGTTATAGGAATACTCAACACACAAGCAAATATGTTATTAAAATGATATTATTCCACCACAAAGATGTTTATGTTTTATTAATAAATTATGACATGTTTTTTTTTAATGTATTAAGTTTTTTTTATCCTTTTGTTTTATGTTACAAGTGGAATTTGTGATCCTGTTTTTTTTTAAATTTAAAAACATGACGTTTCTGTTTTCATGTGCTGTTTTTAGTGGGGGAGGAGGTGGGATAGAAGAGGGGGAGGGGGGAAAAGGGAGGCATGAAAGGACCTCACCCACTAGGAGGATTTTGGGATAGCAGGTACCCTTGTGGTTTACGAGGCAGAGGAAGTAGAGTCCGCCTGTTTCTTTGACCCCGTCAATATGAAGGGATGTCAGTCTTGCCCTCTACCGTCAGCTAACGGGGTCCAACGGGTGGGGGGGGGGGGGGGGTGGGGGGGGGGGGAGTTTGCGTTTCTGTAGCGATTAATTTGTTTTACGATATAAGGTTGCTGACCTTATGCTCAACCCCCAACCTGGAGGACCAGGGTGCTGGCTTTGGGGGGGGGGGGGGGGGGAAGGGGGAGACTGATTTTTTTTTAACGATCGGTAGAGTATATGGGAGGGTGGAGGGGGGGGGGGTTAAGAAACATGACGAAAGATAATAAACATATGTTGATACCTAATTATTTGTGTGAATTAATGTTATTTTAATTTTTAAAAATTAGGGGGAGAGGACAGGGGTCTAAAAATATGTTGGTATGTGTGTTATGATACAAAAATATTTAAATGGGGTAACGAGTTGATTTGAAAGTGTTATTGTTTGTGTAAAAAAAATGTACACATTTTTTCTACTTGATACATGTGTACAACGTGCGTGTTCCTGCATTGGTTACTGATCAGTACAATTCTTATCAGAAACATAACAAAAACAAAAAGACTCCTCTTTAGACCTAGCGATCTAATGGGCAGATAAAGTAGAGTTCATATGTTTCGTGACCTCGGCGTATGAAAGGAAAAGTGTGGTCAATACTCTACCCAGCCGCCTTTACTTTTGCTAACGTGAGTTAGGTACCCATCAGACCTGGGTGGACTCATGGACGTTTAACTGACGAACCCGGATTCGAACTCGAGACTAGAAACATAATGTTTGTGGTAAAAGAGGGTAAATTTAAAATTTAAAAAATTAAAAATCTTATAAAGTACAGGAAGTTTAATTTTTTAAATTCGTGTATGTGATGAATTGTGGTAAGCTGCGAATTAGATCTAGTAATTTAGATCTAAGCAGTCAGCATAACCGTTTCTATGCGATTACTTCCCATTTGAACAAATTAACAATAAAATTTATTCAAGGGAGATAACGATACATGCAATAGAAAAACCTAAACGAAAGAGAACAAAAGTCAAGGTAAAAATAACATATAAAAATGTTCATTATGATTAGTTTAGTCATAAATTACTTCATTTAGTATTACAATGACTTTGCATTAATGGATTAAATTCTAAAGAGCGTCGGGCTATAACTATACTGTAGACACAAATAACAACATGTCCGCTTTTTTCTATCATTTGACTTACAATTACGTATGATTTTCTGGAAGAAACCACTTGTTAAGTGTAAAATTTTGGATCCCTTGTCTCAAGGGACAACACAATTTAGTTAATTTGATATCGTCTGCGCCGGGGGTCGGCAACCTCTTCAGACGGAATAACCAAAAGTTGCAGTTTACAAAATTTCCCAGTATTTATTTCAATATTGTGATATTTTATTTGGATTATATATATATATATATATATATATATATATATATATATATATATATATATATATATATATATATATATATATATATATATACAATATTTCTACCAGAATTTTTTCTCCGAAGTAGGGGTTGGGGGAGGGGGTGGGTTGGATTGGGTTGGGTTGGGTTGGAAAGGGGGGGGGGGGCACTTATAATTTTCGCGGGGGACGGACTAAAATTTCCGACGGGGCGGACACTGTTAAAAGTATATATTTTCTTTATAAATTCCATTTCGTACAGGGGGGGGGTGAAGGAAGCAGAGCCCTCCCAAGAATTGCAATGAAGAAACACTTGTTGGCTTATTTACTTTTTACTTTATTCATGGAAGAAAACGCTTGCTCGCATGAATATAGTGACCCGAAGATCGTCAGCACTCCTAATGCCAACTCCTTTACCTCACTGTAGTATCCTCAACTCGAGGCATTTATTTTAGTGCTTTCCAGTTGTGCAGCGAAACGTGCATGTTTTTCTGGACCTCCAAATCTCCTAATTTTCTTCTGAGTTCCGTGTACTTACCACTCCACAAATGTTTGGTTTTCAAATCAAGCCATTTCATTTGAAGGGAACCAGCATCAATTCTAAATGGCTCAATGTTGATCTCATTTGTTTTCGTGTTAAGAGGATCTACTATGAACGTCAAAGTGTACATGCATTTGTTTTGTATTGCTAAAATCACTCAGGAATCCATCCTTCATTTTGTTTATTTTAATGCTGAAGTAATTCATGTTAAAAGTAGCATTGGTTTCATTTTTTTTCAAATTTATCGAAATCAAGTAATTATCGCTCTCTGTGTCTTCAACACAATTAAAAGTATTTTTTTTCGAAACAATCAACTTTTTCAAGCAAGGCATGGGCTGGGGTTTCCTTTCCTTGCAGTTTTACATTAAGCTCGTTTAGTTTCATTGTAATATCCACCATGAAGTTGAATTTTTCAATTCAGGATAGACAATTTAATAGAAAGTACATTGAAATGGGGAGTAAATAAATATTTGAATGGAAAAGCGAGTGTTTATTGTTTATATTTATTATTATATTGTTCATCACCGAATGTTGCAGAACAATATTTTTAAAAGTTTCGAAAATAAAACAATCATTAATATGTGTGCATGGAGCTGAAGAGCCGCATCATGACATCAAGAGAGCCGCATGCGGCTCGCGAGCCGCAGGTTGCCGACCCCTGCTCTACGCTATTGATTCAATTAAAAAGATGCAAAATTAATATTTCTATTTCTACAGGAGTAGCCAGGAATTGGTCATGGTGAATGGTCAAAAATGTAATTAATATTAACAGTGAAACTCACCATACTCTCGACATGATCGCTCAGCTCCTATGGGTTGTAACTTCCGAACGGAGGGGGGAAGATAAAGGGTTGATTCGAAATTAATAAGCGCGCTTGAACTGGAAAGAAGGGGGGTGGGGTGTCACCTCGCTGAGAACGTCCACACGTGAAATAAAATAACTCTTTTATGTTATATCATACAAAAATCATGTAATCTGCACACGAAAAAAATGTGCTGGTCTGCATTTAATTGTAGACCTGCAATTTTTTTTTTTTTTTTAGAGTGAAAACAAAGGCCGATTTAATAATGATTTTTAAAAATGCTGCATTTGAATTTCATATCATCGTGTTTACTTAGGCCTGACCTATGTGATGAATGAAAGCAGCAATATTATTATGTCTAGAACCCGACAATGTCTGACGATTTTTTAATCTAGATCTAGTACTCCGTACGACAAAAATAAATTATTTCTACAAGCTTTTACTTAATTCACAACGTCCGTTTGTCGGTTTGTCGCAAATTTTGACCCAGTTCTAATGCAGCAATTTCGTTCAAATTTTCTGATACATTTGTCTTCAATGACAATGCACAAAAATAGAGAAAGTATTGTAAGCGTGCAAAAAATCGAAATCGACGTTTTTAACCTCCTTGTGTTGGAAAAACATAGTTTTGCAATTTTGTCCGTATGTCTGTGTGTGTATCTGTCTGTGCGGATATGTGTCTGTGAACACAATAACTTGAGTACCGTTACCGCTAGGTTGATGAAATTTCACATATACGTATTCTATCAAATTTGTGGTTCTGTAACAACTTATTTCCGGTAACAGGAGGTGGAACTTATTCTACTTATGGTTTTTCAAAAGCCTTTCACTTGAGTGCTGTTTCAGATAGATAGAGGAAGCTTCACAAATAAATAAAAGATCTAACTATCTGCCTCCTGTCAAATTGAGTAATTCCCGTTTACCGAAAGAAGTTCTTTACGCTATTTCTGATTTCTCAAAAAGGCATATGAATTAATAAAGTACTAATATTCCACACTATTACACACACATTGTTTGATGTTCACTTTTTCCCTACGAGATTCTATTCTATATTAAAAAGTTTAAGTAATAAAACATCGATTAAAAATCATGTCTATTTCCCGAGTTGTCATCCCCTGTAGTGTTGTATAAGTATATTCGAGTAAGTTTAGGGGAGATCACTCCCGCTTTATTAAAATTAAGTAGTGTAATATCACATATTAGGTTTGTTTAAAATGGGGAAAAAACAAACGCTCGTCATGTAATTATATTTTTAAAAGACTATGTTTATTTCACTCAGCGTTTTCAGATTTTTCTGAAAAAACATTCTGAAAACGAATAAATCGGTATATTGACCAATATACTACACGAGCTGACCCGCGGCGTATCATATGCCGCTTTTTAGTTGTTTTATTTTCTACTTTTCAGTACTTCATAGTCAGTGAATTGGATACTACCCTCCCTTCCTTATCTCCCCCCCCCCCTGAAACCGTGAAAGCAGCCATCCGTGACGATAGATTACGGACGACAATGAAAAGATCAAGCAGAACTTCTTACCTCGCTTTAGTTTCAAATGGTTAAAATCTAAATTATCTGCCCCTAATTCGACTCGGCTCTACGATTGTAAACATTCGGGCCAAAATTAACCTTAGCACACCAAAATGGTGGGGGTGGAGGTGGTAGCTATATGCCTAGAAAGCGGGGGAGTAACGGTGTGCGGTGACGTGGTGTTTCGCATGGTCCCCATGAAGAGAATAATATATATATAGATAGTACATAGTACGGTCACATCCACTGATGATCATGACTGATAAAAACTCACCCACAAGACACAGTACCAGGTAAAATAAAACAGGCAACAGAAACAGCGGAAGACAAGACACAAAAAAGGAAGAGGACAAATCCTAAATCTGTGAGGACGTTGTAATGGGTGACTGTGAGGGTGGTGAGAAGAAGAGACCAGTGTTTCTTTTTCTAGACTTTTTTCTCGGGGGGCACTTGAAATTTTCGAGGGGGGGAGGGGGGGGCGGTAGACTTTCTTCGGGGGGGGGGGGACACTGTTAAAATTATATATTTTCTATAAAAAATCCATTTCGTTCGGGGGGGGGGGGGCTCCGGAAGAGACCCGATCTGGTATAGTACTATGAAAACACCACACACACAGGTCCAATTCAAGATTTGATGTTCTTTATTTTACATAATCAACTTCCTACTAATATCTTACTAATCTTTTTTTTTTAATACTTTTATTTGCCATAAAACATCTTACTAATCTATACTTCATACTGTCTACTACTACTTCTTCTATCTAACTGTTCACTAGCCCTACATATCTACGTCTGCTCTTTACTGCTACCCAGTGGCGTAGCGAAGACGGGTGATACCCGGTGCGGCACTTAATGTTGTCACCCCCCCCCCCCCCCCAGAGGCGTAGCGACCTTTCCCGGCGCCATGGGACAAACTTTCAATTTTCGATTTGCACCCCCTTCCCTCGGAGTTTATCGTTTTTCTCTATATATTTTGCTATTTTTTGCCTTGGTGTCACCCCCCTAAATGGTGTCACCTGGTGCTGTCCGCACCCCCCTCCCCCTCGTCCCCCACCCTCGCTACGCCACTGCTGCTACCTATCACCGTCTGCTCTCTCCCTGCTGACCGACGCTTCACTGGTGAGCTGACCGTCCCACGTGACCGGTCAGCTCCTGTATTGCCATTGGTCTGTTTAAGTAAGGTATACTTATTCTCTGTTTCTACCATCTACTTGAGCTCTAACCTAGACTAGTTTCATCACCTAAATAAAATTAATATTAAAAATTCATTCAAGGGAGGTAACTATTAATGCAAGAGCAAATTTTTAAGTAACAGAACAAAGTCTGATACTATGCAAAATATGAAATGTTCATTATAATTAGTTTATCATTAAATTGATTTTTATTAAATTGTACTTAGAAATTTCGGCAATTTAGTACATCTTAAACAAGTGTGAACTCAAATTAACTCTACACACAAGTAAGAACACATTAGCTGTAATCAAAGATTAGTTTAGATTTATTATCACTTCCGACACAATGATTGTAATTTGCAATAGCATACATACAAAAATTTTGGTTCCCTTGAAATCAAGGGACAAATTTAAAATTATGTCGTGTAAAACAGGAGTATGTCTGTATGAGTCTCAATGATCAGTCTCTACAACAAGTGTATGTGTTTTGTGTGGTCTAACTATAGGGCTGGTAAGTAGGTCAATAAACAGTTCTACGGCTCAATAAAACCTGCATGGGCCATATAACTGTTTATTGACCTACTTACCAGCCCTATAGGCAAGTCACTTTCTTTAGTCGAAAGAGGTGTATGCCACCCTCAGTGTACAACAGGGGTCTCCAAACTTTTCAGTCCGAGGGCCACATTAACCATTAAATTTCAACTTGGGGGCCAGTTTCTTCCAGGTATGTCTTCGATTTTTCTGGGCAAAGTTCCTCAGCCATCACCAACAAACGTTTTCTCCGTGGACAAAAAGATCTCCGCGGGCCGGATGAGTGGACATCGCGGGCCGCATCTGGCCCGCGGGCCGTAGTTTGGAGACCCCTGGTGTACAACATCAGTCATCTCTCCTTAAAAGAAAATCTCACTGATATTTTTCTGGTTCATCCATCTGTGTACACATCTTAATGTTTACCAATAGTTTACCAAACGTGTCAACATTAGTAAAGTTTTTTTTACTTAGGGGTCATTCATAAATGACATCACGCTTTTTTTGACGATTTTTACCCCTCCCTTTCCTCACACATCGTCACAAAAAAGCAACCCCCTTTCCCCTTATATGAGATCACACCTCAGCTTACAACCCCCCCCCCCCCCCACACACACACACAACTCAACATCGCAGTTGAATTTTCCTTAAAAAATCTATTTTTTTCTAAAATCTTGACGGAATTTGATCAACATTTTAATCAATTTCTAATACAATTTATAAAAACATTTTTCTAAAATGCGAAAAATCCGACTAAAATTAGTTTTCTAACATAACTTTTTATAACGCAAAAAGTGTGACGTCACACAATCTGACCCCCCCCCCCCCCCCCCCGTCACAAAATTACGTATCCTCCCTCCAGCCCCTCCCCCTTCCTACGAGTGTGACGTCATTTATGGATGACCCCTTTATCTGTATTTAGTCTTTGTTTGCCTTCACAGATAGGCTGCTGGAGACTGTATATCGCGCGAGTGTGAGTTGTGAAAAAGACCCTAGTGTCTTCTCGTTTAATAAATCTTAAGGATAATTATCTTAATTAAAACAAGTTATTCGTTTTACTTTAAAAAAATTTATATATATTTATGAAATAACTTACACTTTTTATTATGAATTCACTAGAGTATCGACCCCCACCGCATTCATGAGATTTTAAAAGAATATTAATTAAGTACCTAATTTAACCATCTACACATATAGCTTAACCCAGTGTAAACATCTTTTAAATAATATTTTCTTAATTACATTAATTTGTAATAATAATCATTAAAAAAGTTTTAAAAAACCCACGTTTTCTGATTGAACTAAAAAGTAGAAAATAATTAATACTATACATCACAATAATGCAAGCGATCACTCTACTATAAGCGATGAAAAACGTGGGGCGCCGAAGTAAAAGTTATATTACTATTGATTAGATAATACTATTGACTTTTATTAGGGAGCTTGTAGAGAGTCAACAGTATTAGAAACTGTAAGAAAATCACGGCGCCCCACGTTTTTGATCGCTTATAGTAGAGTGATCGCTTGCATTATTGTGATGTATAGTATTTATTTTCTACTTTTTAGTTCAATCAGAAAACGTGTTTTTTTTGTTTTTTTTTTAATGATTATTATTTTCTACTTTTTAGTCTTTGTCTGTTTGTTTGCATTAAAATCTTGCTATCGATTTTATCTTTTCACTTTTTTTTGGGTAAACGAAGACAACTCGTAAAAAGACAACTCGTAAAAAACACGTTGTGTGAATACGTTACTGACTAGAACACATAGATTTTAACCCGTGTCGAGTGGGATAGCAATCGTGTACCCAACCACTCGACCATATCGTCTCCCCCATACTGGCCACCAGTTGTTACCACCGCATGAACACTACTCAGTAAAAAGAGGGAAAGTACCGAACCTTGTTTTCATCAAATTACAGTTACTGGGTTATGTCCCCTTTTCCCCACGTTTTTACTACAATTATATAGCGGTCTAAAATGCTCAATAAAATGTTTCCATGGATCAATTTAGTAATAATAACAATTGAATATTCTATTGTCATCCAAAACAAAGCTTCCCTGAAAATTTCAGCGCGCTAGCTAACTGGGAAGTGCCAGAAATGTCGATCGCAAGATTTGATTGGAGAACCGGACGCGAAAGCAAGTTAAAGAAAACGTGGGAAAAACACGTTCATGTTGTGCTCTTTTATGATGCTTTGTTAAAATTTGTAAAGAAAACTACGTTCATGCAGGAAAAAAAATAATGTAAAAAAATTCTAATTGGTAAAATTATCCATAACAAGAAACTGTTAAATTTAAATAGAAGTAAATAATGCCAGTTGAAAAGATGGAACGCTGCCCGGTGGCGTAGCGAGGTCCGGTATCACCCGGGGCGGCACTTAATGGTGTCACCCCCCAGACTCTTCCCTGGGACACATTTTCAATTTTCGATTTGCACCTCCCCCCTCCCCCCTCAAACTATTTAACACTCGAATTAATCACTTAATTAAGTGGAATTATCATTTTTCTCTATATATTTTACTATTTTTTGCCTTGGTGTCACCCCCCCTAAATGGTGTCACCTGGTGCGGTCCACACCCCCACCCCCTCGCTACGCCTCTGACGCTGCCTATTTGCTGGGAAAATATTTCAGCTTATTGCTTCTTTACCTATTGGTGATATTGAAATCTTTCCCTGTTAAAAGGGATTGGATTCTATCTAACCAGAGTGAGGTGGATGACTATAATTTCTCTCGTGATGTAGAAAAGCAAATTATGATCAGGTCAGATCAAAAACTGAATATAAAAGATAAGCATTTTGATATAGCCAACAGCTGTTATTGGGGACGGTAGAGCGCTAGACTGCTAACAAATTGTGATAAGTTCAGATCGAAAACTGGATATGAAAGATGGGCATTATGATATAGCCAACAGCTGTTATTGGGGACGGTAGAGCGCTAGACTGCTAACAAATTGGGATAAGTTCAGATCGAAAACTGGATATGAAAGATGGACATTATGATATAGCCAACAGCTGTTATTGGGGACGGTAGAGCGCTAGACTGCTAACAAATTGTGATAAGTTCAGATCGAAAACTGGATATAAAAGATGGGCATTATGATATAGCCAACAGCTGTTATTGGGGACGGTAGAGCGCTAGACTGCTAACACGAAAGTCCCGAGTTCGAATCCCGGGCTCTAGTCTGTCGGTCGTCCCTGAGTCCACCCAGCTCTAATGAGTACCTGACTCATGTTAGGGAAACAAAGGCGGTGGCTGGGCATAGTGTTGAGCACACTATCCTCATGTATGCCGAAAACTGATGAACTCTACTTCATCTGTTCATGTGTCTTGGGCACGTATGGGAAAAGATAATAACGGTTGTTACTTTTACAATGCCGGCGCCAGGTTATTTAGCGCCCTATACAAAACTTATTAAAACGCCCCCTTTCACACAAAGTAATTATTAAAGCAAATGTATAAGAAAACAATTCATTAAAAGTGACATATTAATTTATCATCAATTGCATACACGTTATAAGTAGACATCAAAATCAAGTTTTACTTGCCTCCTTCGTCTCAAAAGTTTGTACTAATTCCTTCAATGCCAGTTTGCCAGCGCAATCACATTTCTTTGAAATTGTTGCTAAGTTCACGAGTCTACTTTACGACATAGTTCCCCCCCCCCCCCTTAGAAAATTTTAAGTGCTGGAAAAAAAACACTGAAAAAAAAGTTCTTGTAGTGTTGGACTCTCTGCAGCCCTCCCAAGGTGACCAAAACGGAACTTACCTGTTTTAAGCTTGACTGTCTTTAGTTATTATTCCAAAAAGTCTATATTGTGTGATTATGTAACGATTTTTTGTTTTTGAAAAATAAAAGGTTATAAATGATATTGATTCCAGCCTAAAATTATTATATATGATGAATCCTTTAGCAGAGGGTGAAAAATTTGAAAAGACAATTAATTAGATGTTTAATTTACGACTAAGACTAACAATACTAACATTAAGTATTGCAATCTACAACGGCTACTGATGTATTTGTTTTTAACTTGATAATGCTAAAAAAAACCTACCAAACTATTTTGTTTAGAACTTAAGCTCTATATATTTTTTACAGTAGCAAATAATAACCTGAAGTTGTATTTATATGTAAGCGGTCAACCTAAGGTGCAGGAATTTGAAATGAATGTAAAGTTAAGCAACGATTTATCTCCCATTTGAAAATCAAAATAACAAAATTGTATTCAAGGGAAATAACTTTCACAAGAATTGCTAAATTAACCAAGTGTAACTAAGACATGTTTGATAAAGACAATAACACTATCTAAATTTCTTTACGTATTAATTATAATCCATGTTTTATATTTGCTATGTAATTTTGTGAAAACAGTATATTTTTTACCTATTGAATACTTAACTGTAGGTTTTATTTGAAAGTCTAAAACTTGTAGCTTTATTATAACTTACTTCTATTCAATTTTCATGAAATTCACTCTATGGTATTCTCACTTTACAAGCAAAATAAAATTTTTGGATCCCTTACTTAAAGGGACGTCTTTCAAAAAATCAAACACATTAACTGTTTTAGACATTGCTAGAATTATTATATATTTAAAAAAGTATAATTTGAAAAACAAAGTTTACGGTTAGCTATAAATTCCATCCTATTTAATGAATATTAATAATTAAAGAGTGGATGTATAGATTCCTAAAAAACTAACGATTTTTTCAACTAGATAACGCCAACCTTTCCTTGTAGTGTGTTCCGTCCTGAATTGAAATAATCTAACTTACGATAAACTCGACTGCTTGATATACTCTACTACATTCACAACACATATCAAACTTCGATACCTATACATAACTAGACTCAATCAATGTCAGCGCGAGGTTATTTAGCGCCTTAGGCAAAACTTATTAACCCCCCCCCCCCCCCCCGCAAATGTTTTTTGAAACCCCATATTATATATGTGGAAATTTATATATATATATATATATATATTTATATATATATATATATATATATATATATATATATATATATATATATATATATATATATATATTTAAATATATATATTTAAATATAAATAAATATATATATATATATATATATATATATATATATATATATATATATATATATATATATATATATATATACATATATATATGTATGTATATAGGCCTATACATAATATATATAAACGTATATATACGTGTGTACATATATATAAATATATATGTGTGTGTGTGTGTGTGTTAGAATATTACTTTAACATTCTGTTTAGGATCTTGCGGTGCCAACAATTAATTTAGTTTAACGATCTAAATCTCTCCCTGGCTAACGAGATGTCTAATTCAAAGTGAGAGAAAATTAGACTCGGCCCTATTTAAAAATTCAAATAGCCTTCTAAAGAAGGCCCCAAACGCCGTAGATAATAATATAAAAAGCTGATTACTCAATTATATACAGTCGAAATAACGAATGTTGACTGCTACTGGGCATTACGGACTTATTTAATTGTTTTCTACATTAATTGTGGGACACAAAAATAAAAAGTCAGTGACTGGTAAAAAGCCCCCCCCCCCCCCCCCAACCTTTCATAGTGAGGGAGGTTGGGGGGGGGGCGAGTATATAAGGCCTAATTTGAAGATGGGGCGCAAAATTGATAGTTCGTCTCGGGCTTCGAAATAGATCGCCACGCCTTTGTATATTACCCTAAAGTTTAAAGTTTGTATTATGTAACCAAAGTTATTAATTATTAGGTTCTCTTTGCTATTGGAAACTACACATTTTGCGCCCCCCCCCCCCCTATGGCTAGCGCCCTAGGCGACCGCCTAGTTCATCTTATAGGTAGCGCCGGCCCTGTAATTATGTATGGCCGAAAGACAATTTTACTGACCAAGTTGCAAAGACATAATATCCCAAATGTAGTTTTGTCATGGAAAGGAATACATTTGGAAGAGCCTATTGCTTAATTAAGCAACATTTAAATGAAAACTAAACCAAGGAATGGTCGTTATTCTTCTAGCATGATGTTATCTAAAGTTATTTTATGTACAAATGTTAACATATAGGCCTACTTTTTTTTTTTTGTTAACAATTTCTCTTTTAATAGTTTTTATAAACACTTCTTGTTTGTGTGTTATCTTCTACATGTTTCAATAAATCTACCAAATTATGAAATTTACATTCTCTTTCATCTGCATACCTCCAAGATGATGTTAATAACCTGCAATAAAACACTTCTCATTATGCAAAAAGTGATCTCAATTGATTCTGCTATTTAGCTATATCTATAAGGAAGACCAGGCACACCAGTATCAGAAAAGTATCTACTTTAAGTTTAAGCCAATGCTCAAAAGGCAATTGAATAAAATACAAACTAATACTAATAGCTACATACATCATCTAAGAAAACAGTGGGATAAAGTTCTGATAAATAGACAAGCAGAGACATTCACTTCAACATTAGAAATTTTAAAAAATTAGTACACACAGTTGATATTCATGTTCAGTTTAAAAAAATGGAAGATTGGTGAAAAATTAAAATGATCTCTGTTTATTTTTTGAATTGAGAAGCGCTTACCAGATTTCCATACATTTGGATCTCACTTCTCACAATAAGTTAAAAAACTCATTTCAATAACATACATCTAAGCCATTCAAAACTCTGTAACTATTCAATAGACCAGAAAACAGTTCAACATACATTTAATGATAAAAACATTAAACAAATTTGCAAAAGTATAACTTTTAGGATTTTCACACTTGAGGAGTTAGTTTGTCATAACTTTATAGGTGAGCCTCAGAACCATCAATAAACTCAATGCACCAACTAAACCAGCTGGCATGAATTTACCACTGTTAGAAAAACGGTATCCCATGACACCAGTTAGAACAGCAGAAGTCACTAAGGATAATGTGACATTTTTGGGTTCTTGGCCCATCTGAAATGCTCCAAACATCATCAGTGTACCGCAAGCAACACCCATGGCTAAAGAGGGAACACTACCAGCCTTTACATATCCAACTATGCCACCAGCAGCTATAGTAGCAGCATAAGCTGCCGTAATTAAATCCAAAGGAAAAGACATTGTAGTCCTAGTTCTAAATACTAAATACAATGAATATATAAAATATAAGTGACTCTGGCCTACGCAGTCGACAGTGTAGCTTTGTCAAATGTTAACATATACTTATTCCAGTGCCTCTTTCAAAGTAACAATTAAAATAAAAATCATTATGTTTTATATTTAATTTAAATTCTAACTCATTTATCTCAAAATGCTGTTTTGGTGACATAAGTATTTTACGTACACACATGTGAAAAAAAAGACGGGGGAGGGGTGGAAAAGGGAGTTCAACTTGAGACGCCGTAAAATTATGGACAAAACCATGCATAGAAGACAGGAACACATTTTAAGAAAAGCAAAGGGAAGCTAGCAGTGTTTGTGTACAAGTATTTCAAATATAGATTATCTCCCTTTGTTTAAATGAAAATCACTGTTGAATTCTCTTCAAATTCCTCTTCTGCGTTCTTAATTTTAGTTTAATTAAGTATTACATGTCAACTGATTATGCGCCATTTAGGAAGTTGACTTAGATTTCAGCCTGCTTTTCTTTTTGGATTTGCTTCCTTTGTCCAACCAAGAAGAAACTACAAGGCAGCAGTTGTTTGATTTCGGATTTGCTTCCATAGCCTTTTCAGTTTAGCAATAAAGGTGAACTTTGCCGACTTGACCATGTCGACTCCCCGACCGTTGAGTTATTAGCTATAAAGTTCTTTAGACAGGTTTTTCTTTTTTTTTTTACATAACTTGTGAACAAAACTAATTCAAAAAAATGTTTAAACGTGCCTAAGTCAAGAATCATGAACTCTACTTCATCTGCACATTGAATAGCTAGGTCTAAAGAGGAATTTTTTCCTTTATTTTACTTTACTCCTGGCCTGTAATATTCTAGTACATACTTTAAACTTTTGTAAACGAAGACAAATCATATTGTATGAACCATGAAATGGTATCATAATGTTTCCTTCGTCACCCTCCCACTTAAGTTCTCAGTTCAATGTGCTTTGAAATAGAATTTAACGGATTGAATTTATTGAATTGAATTGAAATGGAACTTCGTGATTAATTTCTTGTAAAATAATTTAATTAAAAGACCATCCTGCTTTAATAACATAATATCCAAGCAATGTGGGACGGTGTGGTCTAGTGGTAGAGACCTAGACTGCTAACCCGAAAGTCTCGAGAACGTCCCAGAGTCTACGCAGCTCTTATGGGAAAGCAAAGACGGCTGGGTAAAGTGCTGACCACACCATCCTTTCATTTGCCGAAGTCTCAGAAACAGATGAACTCTACTTCATCTGCCCTGTGTAACTTGGGCACGAACGGAGGAAAGATGAAGATGATGACCCGACCGATCTGTTTAAAATAACAGAGATATCTCTTGCAAATATCTCACTGTCGTCCACGTTCCTACCACAAACATGGTCACCCATAAACAATATCAGGCTTTTAAAACAATTTTTACCCCCCCCCCCCCCCTTGTCACACAAAGCTAGACATCACTTCCCTTAAAATGACGTAAAAATCTTAGACCACACCCCCCCCCCCTCCATTCCAATCAAAATTGCAATTTCTAATTTAATTATTGAGCTCAGTCAATAATTCTTAAGCAATATTAACTTATTTTTATTACAATTTACAAACGTCTTTTTTACACTCGGAACAAAAATAAAAACTACGGCTAAAGCACCCGTTTTTAACTCAAAACTGTGGTTAATACTTTCTTAACCCCCGCCCTCCCTTGTCACAAAGTCCGACCCCCTCAAACTTGTCCTCTCTCCCAAGAATGACGTCATTTAATAACGACCCCCTGTATATACAGGAGTTACATCCCCTAATAATTACAAATTCGACACTGAGAACGTTCTAGAGAGTAACACACCTACATGCCGAGTTGCCTGTCCTTTACCCGCTTGAGTCAACAGCACCGCTTCGTGTTTTGTATGTGACGAGGAATGTGGCGAGGCCGCGTCGAGTTACGTGACTGGACTACGGCTTATGACTGAACTAATAGCAGACGTCAACTCAGATTTACTTTAACGCGAAGCCCCGTGTCAGATCCCAAAATATTATAACACCCGAAATTGAAAAATTTGGCTCCAGTTTCGAATTAATAAAACGTTGAATACTACGCCGTTATTCTCTCTTTCTCTTAACCCTTCCACCAATATCTTTCCACTCCCCCCTCCCCCACACACCAAATCACAACCCACCCCTCAAAATTCCTACAGAACGATTACCTAATGAAGAAAGAAATGAGTCGTGAGAAAAGTATTTTTTTTTATAACTGGTGAAAATACCCCGCTACGCCCCGCCGCTAGACCCGTCACCTGTCCACGCTAAGCCGCCCCGCCATACGACAGCAGACATAGCCAGATTTTTTTCTCTCGTTTTTTTTTCCCCCTCGATGTTTTCACCGTGGCCAGGTAGAAGAGTCGGTCGTCTGCGCGAGACGGCGCGAACACACCGCGTAACGGAATTAGGTTGGGGTGTGTTGTCAACTCTCCTGTAGGTAAGGACGACCGAGTTGTGTTGGATTTTTTTTTTTGACGCGACGCCCTGGGGTGTGTTGGATTTAACGCCCTGTGTGTGTCTTCAACCCGTGTGTTGTGTTTCGATGTTGGCTGTTGCGATAGGATTGATCTTTAGTGTGTAGTGTGTAGGCTTGACGAGTTAACATTCAAGTGTGTAGTAGATGTGTTACAGAAGGTATTACTCTACGTTTGGTGTGTTCTGTTGTTCAATTGTTGTAGGCCTATTCTTAGTATTCCGTGCTATTTAAGTTGAAAAGGGACTGACAGATATTAGGCCTACTGTATTCCAGAAGGAATTACTCTTCGTTTGGTGTGTGTTGTTGTTGGCCTATTCTTAGTATTCCGTGTTAAGTTGAAAAGTTGAACCAGAAGTTGTGTGTATTAGATCTACCTGTTTTATTTTTACATGGCTTTAGGGCAATTTTAAGGAAGGTTAATTAATTCTCTGTTCATTCAGTGGTGTCGTCAGTGATTCAGTTCATTCATTGAAGTGGATTTCAGTGGATTTAGAATGTGTTATGTGCAGTGTTCGTTAAGTCATTCTTTGTGTTGTGTGTTTATCTAGAATCTATAGAAGCCGATTGGACTCGACGTTTACAGTGGTATACAATTATTTATACATCCTCAAACCAGGAATAGCTTAGGTTTGTATTCACCATTAGGGCCAGGTTTAATGTAGATAGGTCTAGAGTCTATATATAGATTTATGATTTCTATATTGTTTTGTTAAACATACTAGATCTACTACTAGGCTAGTAGAGACTTAGAGGGGTAGTCTAGATCTAGGCTGTACCTATATGTCATGTGATGAGGGATAATTTAAAAAAAAAAAAAAACACTCAGAGGCCACTGGTATGGTGAGATTAAGCTCCTTTAATTCGGATTTTAATTCGGATTACTCGGTGTTTTGTTTCTCAATTTTAAGTTAATATTAGATCTAATAATAATTTTAATTATCATCGATGTGGGTACTCGTTTTGATTTCTCATTGTTGTGGGTATTTAATTAAATCTCCCATAGGTGTGGGTATCCATTGGCACCCTATTGTTTGAATTTTTTTTAATAAATATAAATATAAACACTGTTATAAATGGGTGTGGGGAAATTGCGAGACGCGAAAAGCGAAATGGCGAGGCGGGAAAATGCGAGAAGGGCGCGAAAACGGTCGGTCACGTGACTTTTTTGTCTCGCATTTTACCACAAGCCGATAATTACGATGGGTGGTGTTGAAATGCGAAGATTTCTGCGAAACATTTACCGCACCCGATTTTCAGTGGTATTTGGTCCAGACGTTTCGTTTACATTGTTAAAACTTCCGATTTTTCCGTCGCTAAACATACTGATGATTTGTCAACTCCCCCCATCTTTTGTGTCGACTTAGAATACCACCTTGTTCGAAACCGACGGAAATACCGCCGACGATAGATCAACTTCTGTCTTTTGTGTGGAACGCCGAGGCCGCCTGATTTACCGTCTTTGAAGATCGCCGTGCCCGGATCCGCTGCCGCCGCAAACATATTTTCTATTGTTGCATAGAAATTGTGTATTATAGCCGCCGCCTACGATTTTTTTCTAGCTTTTTTTACCATATAAATCTAAGCACAAGGAAATGCCTACATCATTTGGATACAACAAAATAAAGTGACGTCACCGATATTATCAGTTGCTCGTGCTATATCGTAAGCTATGGGCCTACTTCAAATATTTTTAAAACCAAGTTGAACTTATCTGAATTTTTTGGTTTTGGTGGTGGTGTTATTTGGGGTCTTCCATAAATGACGTCACACTCGTAGGGGCGGGGGGGGGGGGGTCTGTAATTTTATGACGATGTGTGTTGAGGGGAGGAGGGGGGGGGGGTAGATGTGAAGTCACACTATAATAAAGCAATGTTAGAAAAAGAATTTTAGACGTTTTTTCGCGTTTTAGAAAACTGTTTTAATACATTGTAATAGGAATTGATTAAAATACTCTATTTTGACCGAAATTAGACAAGATTTTGGGAAAATATCGATGTTTTAAAAAAAAACTCAACTGCTGGTGACAACAATGAGCAAGACATTGTGCCAAAATTACAGAAATGATAAAAAATACAAATTATAAAAAACGGAAAACAGATGTTGAGCGTGCGGATGATGATGATGAGAACATGGGTGCCAGTGTTGTTTGTGGGATGAACGAGGAGGTCAACTGTGATGAGAATGTGAAATGTTGTGAATGTGGATTGGAAGAAGTAGCAAAAGAAAAATGTATAAATGGGAGTCTAATGAACTGGGTTGGGTGTACTATGTGTGAAAGATGGTGTCACGAGGTGTGTTTGAGGACTGTTTCAGAAGATTTTGTTTGTAAAGTTTGTTTGTAATTAAAATTACTTAATAAAAGAGTAAATTGCACTTTTTAGAATTGTTTATACTTTTACACTTTTTGCAAGTACAAAAATCCATAAATATATGTTGCAAAATATCTCTCCTGCTGACAAGATTATACCAATTCACAGTGACACAGCTCACGTTTGTATAAACATGAGCGGGCTAGATTTTTAAATTAATGCCGACTGAGACGGGATTTTCCTCTCGCTAACAAGAGTGATAGATATAGATATAGATCTAGATCTATCTTCTTAGTATCTAGATAAAAAATAACAACATACAACACTCGTGTTAAAGGGTATGGCTAAATGCTTGTTTATTTTAAAACAAAAAAAATAATTTAAATAAATAAAGATGGAAAAAAAAAAGAAAAAAACTTTTTTCGCAAAATGTGTCTCGCTATTTACCATTAATTCCGCAGGTATGTCTCGCATTACCTTCTCGCATTTTCCCGCCTCGCCATTTCGCTTTTCGCGTCTCGCAATTTCCCCACACCCGTTATAAATACATTATATTTTTCAATGAGTAAACTAAAAAATTATTAAACTTTGTTCTTAAATTGAGAGTATGTCTAAAACTGATCAGCTATGATAGGGTTTAGAAATGGTAATAAAAATCACGACGCCACTTACGGTACTCGGGTCTGTTTCAAAATAATTAATTTCGCGAATTGACTAGAAAGCTGATTAATTACATGAATCGAAGTAGATAATACTTTTTCCCTGTATTTACTACTCTAATATGTAGGCCTACTCACTTTCTCATGATCAACCTCCTATCAAACAGTGTTTCTTTCAGACCTTTTTTTCTATAGGGGGGGGGGGGAGGCGACGACTAAATTTTCCGAAGGGGTGGAGGGCAGACACAAGTATTTATTTTCGTTCTATATACATTCCTTTTCGTGAAGGTGGGGGGGATAAGGGGAGGGCGGTAAACTTTCTTGCTGTATACAAAGTTGAGTATTGAATAATGATCCATTACAATTTAATTTTTAATGTAGGTCCAATAACAAGCAGTTTGGGTGATGTGTTAAAATACATCAATGTTTAGTCTTTTATACATCAAGCTGTTAGGATTATGATTAGATCCCTAAGGTTACGGGTTTTTATTTAGTCAAGTTTTCAAAAGCTAACTATACAGATTAGTACATAGTGTTCATCAGCTAAGTCGTAAAGTCATAACAGACATTTGGGTGTTGAAAACTCATGGACAATATGAATTATGAATACATTTGTGTTATATAGATGTGAACCATATGTATCAAGCATTGATTTTTTGAAAGGGCTATCTTATGTGATGCATATTATGTATTGCAGGCCAACTTTAATTAATTTAGGGTTATATTAGACAATTAAGCAGAAGAATTCTAAACTCATAACTTTGATTTATCCAATCAGGTATCTTTCTATATAAATGTACGTTTGATTAGTATGAAACATGTTTAAAAAATCACATTTAAATATAACCTTTACAATCCTTCAAGGTAAACGTAAATTTGATTGATATTAAACAAACCAAACATTTACTTTTTAACCTAACCATTACTCGGATAGTTGCTCGTACTTGACCCTCTAGTGTTTACAATAACAGATAAAAATGTGATATACTCCATTATCCTTACCCACACCCAACACACACACACACAACATCCCCCCCCCACACACACACACACACCAACCAGCACCACCCATAGACACATTCCTTTGTGGAATATTTCTAACCTGACCCTCTAGTGTTTACACCAACAGATAATAAACCGGGAGTGATCTCCCCTAAACTTTCTCGAATATTCTAATATAAAATTTATTTTTGTGCACGATTACAATACTTTCTCTATACTTCGTATATCCGAGAAAATAAAAATGGGATATACTCTATTATCCTTACCCACACCCAACACACACATACACAACATCCCCCCCCCCCCCACACACACACACACCAACCAGCACCACCCATAGACACATTCCTTTGTGGAATATTTCTAACCCGATTGGTATGTATGTCGGCGACACGGACATTGGCCTCGCTGGGGCACAATATTTTACTGTCACGTATTCTCTTTAATGTGCCAGACCTAACCTAAGCCTAATCTTAATCCAGTGGTTGGTTATGGGAAATCTAATCCTAACTCCGTGATTGGTTAGGGGAAACCTAATCCTAATTTCATGTTGGGTTAGGGGAAATCTAATCCTAATTTCATTATGGGTTAGGGGAAATCTAATCCTAATTTCTTGGTTGCTTATGGGAAATCTAATCCTAATTTCTTGGTTGGGTTTAAGTTAGGTGTTAATCTGTTAACAATAACGTATGCTTGCTTCTGATTATCTACTGTGCAGTGTTTAAGGACAATACATGCTTGTATATATCATTTTATGTTGTCCATTCCCCACTCGCCTTTTAAAAAGCTTAGGGCACTGATGCGATTGTGCTCAAGACGCTACCCTAACTTCTTCTTCGTTCTTAATTCTAGTGTTGGAAGGGATCCCCTCCAACACAATTAAGTATACGTGTCAACTTGTTAAGCGGCATATAGGCAATTGATTCCGATTTCAGCCTGCTTTTCTTTTTTTGGATTTGCTTCCATAGCCTTTGTCCAACCAAGAACGAACTACAAGGCAGCAGTTGTTTGATTTTGGAGTTGTCTCTCATAGAAGAGTTGCTGTCCCCAGCTGTCGAGGTTTCGATCTCGAGACAATTCGCTTTAGCTACCAAGATCGTTACCTACTCGACCATGCCGACCCCTGTTTTCTGTATAAATTCCATTTCGTTCTTAAGCTGGAAGAAAAATTTCTCGATGTTTTTATTTTTATATCAGCGTTATCTTAAGAGAAAGTGAAAATTTTAGACAAAAATGTGTTGTCCATAATGGCTAAATAAATGTACATAACCGACTGGTTAGGTTAAAAGTGTGTTTCAGAAAAAATTGATACCGAACCATGTTGGTCTAATATGTGTGATGAGAAAACGATGAATCGAGTCTTCTTTCTTCTTCTTCTTCGTTCTTAATAGTAATGTTAGAGGGTGATTTCCTCCAACACAACTAAGTATTACGTGTCAACATATCACAGCAATATAGGTTGTTAACTCCTGTTTTAGCGTGGTTTTTCTTTTAATTCGAGTCTGGCAAAGTAGAAGGTGAACAAATAATAACGAAACACTTCTTTTTCTTGTCTGCAACACTTGGTGTAGGTGAATCACAGCAGGTAGAATATCCCCTTTCTTTCCGTTTGGCTCCATGCCTCTCCTCTTCCCCCCCCCCCCCTCCCAATAAACAAACCAAATTCGAAAAATTCTATGTTCTTCAGTAATGCAGTATAGTGTTGTATCGCATTTTTTTCTGATAAAGTATTCTGTCTTGTTCGTGACGACTACCCCACCCCCCAGGAAATCACCCACCCCTCCCACTATCTCTCGCCACACCGGGCTAACCCCTTTTATGCAGCGTTAATCGAGAACGTTAATTTTAGAATGCACTGTTATAATTTTTTTTCTTAAATTCATTCATGTGTTATGGGTAGTTTGTATGTTCTGTAAACGTTTGTGTATTGTTTCGTATCTTTTTATCTTCGTTTACTAAGAGAATCTACGTTTTTAAAAAGTCCTTGTAGTTCACTGTCTCATAGATAGGCATACTGCAAGATTACCGCGGGTTGCCTCAGGTTACCGTAAGTTGCTAATAATTAACACAGGTTACCGTGTATTACCGTTATTTACCGCAGTTTACCGTAACACGCCATTATGTACCGTAGATTACAGTGTATGACGACTACCTATCCAGAGGCGTAGCGACCCTTCCCGGCGCCCGGGGACAAACTTTTCGATTTGCACCCCACTCAAGATTTTGATTTGCACCCCCTTCAAACTTTCGATTTGCACACATTCCCCCCCCCCTCTAGATTTCGATTTGCACCCCCTCCCCCTCAAACTTTCGATTTGCACCCCCCTCAACCTTTCAATTTATTTTTCCAACCCATTTTGGCGCCCCCTATGGTCGGTGCCCGGGGACATATGTCCGTCCCCCCCACCACCCCCCCCCCTCCCTTGTCGTGTCTTACCGTTAGGCAGACCAGATTGCTGTGGATTACCGCTAAGTAACGCATATTGTCTTGTATTATCGTTAGTTACCGTAAATTGCTGACATCGAGTCCGAAGGAACATGGTAACCCGCTTGGAAAGGTTCAGTATCAGGGTTTAGGCAAGTGTTTGTGTTAACTTTTATGTAAATTACCCGCGATATCATATTGATCACAAGACTAATTAAACAGATGACAAGCGTGGGCGTGGTTAGGTCATTAATTATTTTTAATTGATGTGGGGACTAGGAAGGCTTTATCTGTGTCTAGTTCAGATACAAATAAGTTTCTAAAAAAACAAGTACGTACATAAATCTCTACACGATGGTATATTGGTATCCCTATTCCCGTCAATAGACTTAAACTAACTTTGTTGAGTTAAACATTCATCATCATCGGTACCATTTTATCAATAAGACACATAAGGCCGCTTAGTTAAACATGATTTGATTACAACTAATGGACCAAATTTTTTAATTGATTTGCGTGCTCATTAAGCTCAACGGAACTCTATTCACATGCCTTTCAGTTTGGCAGCCAGTGGCGTAGGCAGGGGGGGGGGGGTTAGGGGGGGTCATAACCCCCCCCCCCATAGACCCCTCGGTATATATATAAAGTATGAGGGGGGTGCAAATCGAAAGTTTGAGGGGGGGTGCAAATCAAAAGTTTGAGGGGGGGGGGGTGCGTGCAGATCAAAAGTCTGAGGGGGGGGGGGGGTGCAAAACGAACGCTTGTCCCCGGGTAAAAATTGGACCCCCCCCCCTCTTTGAGACGATCCTGGCTACGCCACTGTTGGCAGCATTAAGTTATAAGCTTTTACCGAAGAAAGATGCATACAAATTGTATGTGCCTTAGTCCTGATAGTACCGATATAAGTTCATAGTGAGCCAGTGTTGTTATTTAATAATAGAGTTCAGTAGAGTTTGTTTTTTCTGTGTACAGTTGTTGTGGTACCACGCAATGGAACGGCTCAAGAAATCAATAGCAGTAATTTATTTACAAGACAATGCTTCAGTCTATTATTAGATCAGTGTCACGTGGTATGGAAATAAAAATTGACAGTCGTGAGAACTACGGGGCCGTGGGGTTGACAAAATATCCTATGTAATTGTATGTAATGGGTGTGTAATAGACGCAGTAACATCGACACTGGTGTAGTAAGTGTATGGCTTTAAGACGCACAGCATGTAATATAACAGAGATACATACAACACCATATCAAATGTTCTTAAGTTGTTTCAGCTAAATCGCCCTTACTAAAATACGAACACTAAAATTTATGTTACACACGTGCACACACACAAACAGCAGAAAAGATTATATATATATATATATATATATATATATATATATATATATATATATATATATATATATATATATATAATTTATATATTTATTTATACGCATAGATTAGTGGGTTTAGAAGCATAATTTTGTATGAGAGTTCATAAGGAAGTAGGAAAATGTTAGGATATTTAAAATATATATAATATTATATATATATATATATATATATATATATATATATATATATATATATATATATATATATATATATATATATCGAACTGCATAGGGGACAACATGGCCTAACGGTAGAGAGCTAACCCAAAAGTTACCATCGAATCAAAGAAGTACAGCTACACTTCCCTGCTAAAAAAAACACAGGCAGCGCTGATATGCTTTGAATACGAATAGCAGAATTACCTTGCTGCCGTTTAAAAAAAATCCCATAACTTTATCAGCATGTGATGTGTCTATGACCAGACCCGCCCGAAGCAGACGACCAGCCATGCGTAATGAGGCTTAGAATATTGGCAGACGGACGTGACCAGTGTTTGCCGCCTACCTCGTTATTTGTTTCGTTCGTTTGATCGAAATGTTTATTTTTAGACGAGTTGTTTTATATGAAGCGATTAGAGGGTGGATTATGCGGGATAATGGGAGTCACGTGGGGTTTAGTTTGTTGGTGTAACGTGGGATATGTTTAAATGTAACTTAAGGCACATTTGTAAGTGATGTGACAAGTTGTAAGGGTACCTGTGATAAATTTGTAAGGAACTTGGGACAAGTTGTAAATATTACTGGTGACAAGTTTGTAAATAGAACTTGGGACAAGTTGTAAATGTTTCGTGTGACAAGTTTATAAGTAGAACTTTGGACAAGTTGGAAGTGTTTAGACAAGTTTTAAATTTTACCTGTGTCAAGTTTTAAGTAGAACTTGGGACAAGTTGTAAATGTTACCTGTGACAAGTTTGTAAGTAGAACTTGGCACAAGTTGTAATTGTTTGGATTAGTAAATGTTACTAGTGACAGGTTTGTAAGTAGAACTTGAAACAAGTTGTAAATGGAATAAGCAACGAGTTGTATAGGGAACTTGGGACAAGTTTTTAAGTTTAACTTGGGATAAGTTTGCAAATAGATCTTGTGACAAGTTATAGTGGACATTGGGAAAAGTTGTCAGGGAAACTTGCGACAAGTTTTGTCTATTCATAGTGATCTGTTACCATACACCTGTTAATAGTCGGTTACCATCTGATCATAACCGCATGTTACCATCTTATTTTAGTCACCTGTTACCTTCTGATGAAGGCGGTCAGTTAACATATGATATCGTGTTACTACCTAATCACAGTGGTCAGTTTTCATTTGATATAACAACCTTAAGAGCTAACCACTAGATCTGATCACTTACGTGTATTTTATGAACTATTTCTTATGTCTATTTCACAGAACCTCTAAAGTACGTATCTCTGCCAACACTTGTCTGTAAAACACTCCAACAAATTATGGTCCAATCCTTCATCATGAGGATTAAATTAGAATTTCAGCTGACTGGAGGATAAGTGATATTTTTTCTTGGATTATTTTGTGATTTTTCGATTTTTGTGGATATACGAACAAAAATGGATTTAATGGATTACAAACTAAGAGTGAACCTTGGTCAAGGTGTGTGGTATTTGTGATATGGCGGGGAAAGGATTTAAAGGAAAGGTGAGTACTTAGGGGATGTTGGTGTCGTTGTGTGTACAGGTGTTGGTGTTGTGTACATTATGTCGGTGTGTTAGAACATAATGTTGGTGTGTACATGTTATGGTGTGTTAGTGTGTGTAGGCCTATACATTGGTGTGTTTGTGTTTTCATATGTTGGTGTGTTTGTGTGTACGTGTGTTAGTGCACTGGTGTGTACATTTGTTAGTGTGTTCATATGTTGGTGTGCGTACATGAGTTTGTGTGTATGTATGTTGGTTCGTTTGTTGGTGTGTTTGTGTACATGTGTCATTGTGTTAGTGTATAGCCTACATATGTTGATGTCTTGGTGTGTTCATATGTTGAAGTTTCGGTGTATTTTTGTATTGGTGTGTTGTTATGTTTGTGATGTGGTGTCTGTTTTGTGTACACGTTTGTGTTTTGGTGTATGAGTTTGTCTCGGTGTTGATGTGTTTTGTGTGTAGGCTACACATGATTCATCGTATTTGTCTCACGTAATAAGGTCGGGTAATTTCTAAACCACTGATACACAAATACCACTATCTACCAACATTAATCTACTCTTATATGTTTTGTCAGTATAAGTATGATCTAATTAACTTAATAAATAACTATCTAATATACATTTAGTTGTCAGGAAAAAATGTATAAATGTATGTATAAATGTATGTCCACCCCTGCTCTAGTTTGTACCTGACTCATCAGTAATAGAAATGTTAGGTATGATAAAATGGTATCGACCATTCCAATTTCAAATAAACAGATAAACTCTTCTTCACCTGCACTTTAGAAGAATAGGTCCGAAGAGTACTTTAGTATATCCCCCGCAATGTTTTGAACTCTACAGCAGCTAGCTTGATTTACCTGTTTATTGCAGGTAAACTAACATGTCGGATGGTTGTTGTTCTAGTGTAATAATCAATTAGCGTTCAGGTGTGTTGTATTATCGATCTCCCATATCTTCATCAATACTAGAGATATCGATTTTATTCTGGTACCTGGATTGTTTCCTCTTTGATCATACAAAGCTGGAACAGTAATGATCTATTTTTGTTGCTTCGTTGAGTCCAATCCTAGTACTTTAGAAACCGCTTTCATAGGTATATAAGTTAAAAGAAAACTCAATTTCTTGTTTAGATTTGTTGTTTATTTGTTATTTATCTTTTATTTATATGTTGTTTATTTGTTATTTATTTGTTGTTAATTTGTTGATTTTTTTGTATTTTTTTTGTTATTTATATGTTGTTTATTTGTTATTTATTTTTTATTTAATTGTTATTTTTGTGTTGTTTTTTGTGTTGTTTATTTGTCTTTTATTTGTTGTTTATTTGTTATTTATTTGTTGTTAATTTGTTGATTTTTTAATTTATTTGTTATTTATATGTTGTGTATTGTTTAATTTTAATTTTATTATTTTTATGTTGTTTTTTTTGTTGTTGTTTATTTGTTGTTTATTTGTTGTTTTAGCGTGGAAATAAATTGTCATCAATGTAAAAACCAAATTTACTTAGAGTTTATACTACCCCCACCCCCAATAAACCTTCCCCTCTCCCTACTCACCCACCCAGATTGTCGCCCCCTCCCACCCGTCTTCACTCAATGTTACAAAACTCCGCCTCATCATCTCTCTCCCCCCCCCCCCCCCCCCCTTGGTGTTTGACGTGATTTTTGGGTTACCACTTATAACAAAGAGTTCTATTCTTGTTATGAATTTTGTTTATCTACGTGTAAGACTATGGGTATGGTCCAGGCTAGCGTACTGTATACTGACCAACAATCCGACCAGACAATGTCTGCTTCACAAAACTAACTCCTACTAAACGTGTCTCAAATTACAGTTCAAATAAAATTAATAAAATTAAAATTAACCGGTAGGCCTAAATCTTATAGTTTTTTTTTCGAATTTAAATTGTTTCGGCTACAGACTAAACCACCCGACTTTTGGATTCCTCGCCCCGCCCCCTTCTGACCAGTCACGTGACCAGATCCAATATTTGATTATTAAAAAAAAAAGTTTGAAATGTCACACAGCGCTGCGTGTCCACAGGGAAATATTGTTTTGCCGACTCGGGGCATTCCTGAGAGTGATCTCGTGTGAACCTCGGTTCTTGTGGCCGTCATTAGCACTAATCGCTCGTCGCGACTCTTCATATTGCGGCTTTTGAAGAATTTCCAGCGGTTCTCAAAAAAAAATTATTGCGTAGGGTTGTATTTTAAACGAATTTTGAACGGCTGGGTGTTATTTTAGTACAGTACTGCCTCTGTGATGTTTGTATAGCTTGTTGTAGCTAGGCTTGTGTATATTACATGTTTATTTTCTAGCGTTTGTTTAATACTTTTGGTACTGATTCCTCATCATCATCCTTTTCTCGTTCGTGCCCATGACACATAGGAAGCAGAGTTCATCTGTTTCAGAGACCTCGGCATATGAAGGGATAGTGCGGTCAGAACTATGACCAGCCGCCTTTGCTTTCCCTAACCTAGCGCTGGACTACTAATCCAAAAATCTCGAGTTCGAATCCCGGTTTAAGTCAATAGAAGTCTCTGAGTCCACTCAGCTCTGATGAATACCTAGCTCACGTTAGGGAAAGTAAAAGCTGCTTGGCATAATGCTGACCACACTGTCCCTCCATATGCCGAAGTCTACTTCACTTTCCCCATGTACCGTGATGTTCGAAAAGTGAACTTTACTTACTTTACTTTAAGAGCGCGGTCTACCACTATACCACATCATCCACCCCCCCCCCCCCCCCGACGTGCATGACAAGCCAACCGGATCCCGGAGTAAATCTGCAGTACGCCGTGCCGTCGGGTGGAACGACTACCGCAGCGTCACCATGTCTGCCGTGGACAATTCCTTACCAGTTCCAGTTAATAAATTTTCTATCGGCACAGGATCCACGCAGTCAGCTGATGTCGTATGGTATCTGTTGAAGGGATGGCGTTGTGAATCCGAGCACGAAGCTACAGGTGGTAATGATAGGCCTACACCGAAAGACCTAGGGCCTTCAGGCAGTTAGACGTATGTACGGGCATAATGGGGGTGGGGGGGGGGGGGCTTTTTTATTGCCTTGATTAAAGCGGTGTGCATTTTAAGTATAAATTTAGCGAGGTTTAGCGCTAAAAGAGATAATGCGAATCAAGCTGAAAACCAACCCACTGTAAAAAAAATCTGTATTTCGTGTGTTGACATTAACTAATTAACGGTTGGGCATAAACTTGACCCCACTGAAGTAGGAACCTAGTTTACCTTAATTAAGTGTGGTACCATTCATTTACTATAATTAAAAGTGGGACCTTACATGTTCCCATGAGTAATATAGTCATCTAATACTCCTATTTCTGGAGACATTTTTCTATGTCAAACTTCGTTAAATTTTATTTGAAATTCGTACCTAATCCAGTATGCCATACTTAAATAAATATTACTTATTACTCTTTAATTAACGTCAACCAATTTACGAGTTTTAATAGTTTCATTCATTATTTTTACAAATCAAACAATTTCATTAAATTCATATATTTCGCAAACTATATTGGGTAAACAGGTTTTATATTTTTGATAACTTGAGAACCGCTTGTCGTAAATAAAGTCTGTTTAATTGGTTTGACTAATTACCAATAAATGCACGACATACTCGCGTCGCGCCGGTATGGGAAAATGTGGATTTGTAGCTATGAGACGAAAACATTTAGTCTGTGTCTCCAATGTCGGGGTATTACGGTAAAAGTAGTTTGTTTTTATGTATTTTACTCCTGCCAAAATATTGATCTGTGCCGTAAACATTTACTTATTTATGCATGCTAAAATATTAAACTTTACCGTAGACATTGTCTTTTTATACCTGACAAAATATAAATATTTATAGAAAAAAAATAGTGCGTTATTTTTTTACATTATTAGTAATAAAAAATGTTACCATTTAAAATATTTTTTATACCTGCCAAAAATATAACTTTACTGTAAACGTATAATTTTAACTGTATCAAAATACAATTACGTCTCAAAGATAGCCTTGTTGCATATAACGCATATAATTGTACTTTAAAACTGCCGTCTTTTAATCTAATAACCACCAACACAATTGTAACTAACTGAAAAGTAGTCTTTAGCTATGCCTACTTCTATTTAATTAATTGTTAATTAATTGTTCCTACCACGAAATATAAAAATATCTAATTACATTTTTCTCCATATCTCAAACGTGGTTCAAGTAATTAATTGATTAATCTTCCTCTTGTTTTTATACGAAAATGACAAACTTGCTCAGAGTACTTTCCCTTTAGCTGAGCCAACTGTATGAGGTTTTGAGAAATGGATTACTTCCCATGTTGATATCTCACATAGGACCTTACCCAGTTAACACTGTTCTGTGTCACAGCCAAGGGCCATAACCAGCGCCACTTGCCCTGCAATATGGGCGTTAAATCATCATTTTCAGCCTGGTTGCTCTCCATATAAGTACCAGCTCCCCCCCCCCCCCACACCCCATCCCCACACCACCCCGCCCAGTACACACATCGCTGAGTACAGTCCCGTGACTATCATTGACCATCTTGTATTAGATCGAATCTTGCAACTGTGAGAAGATCGAAGGTTACTTAATTAACACACATACACACGCACACACACAAACACACACACATACACACACACATACACCCACACTACGCCACGACCGACAGTGGTAACCACACATTGACCATTCTAGTTAACCCAACCTATATTTCTAACAACCATAATTAGATTCCGATTTAACAACCATAACAACCTTGCCCGAAAACCTCATCAACCATGTTCCCTTAAAACTTTACCAACCATATATACATAACCCTTACCCATTCCGACTTAACAACTTTACGAACCATGTTCCCTTAAAACTTTACCAACCATGTTCCCTTAAAACTTTACCAACACATGTTCCCTTTAAACTTTACCAACCATGTTCCCTTAAAACTTTACCAACCATGTTCCCTTAAAACTTTACCAACCATGTTCCCTTAAAACTTTACCAACCATGTTCCCTTAAAATTTTACCAATTATGTTTCCTTAAAACTTTACCATGTTCCCTTAAAACTTTACCAACCATATTCCCTTAAAACTTTACCAACCATGTTCCCTTAAAACTTTACCAACCATGTTCCCTTAAAATTTTACCAATTATGTTTCCTTAAAACTTTACCATGTTCCCTTAAAACTTTACCAACCATATTCCCTTAAAACTTTACCAACCATGTTCCCTTAAAACTTTACCAACCATGTTCCCTTAAAACTTTACCAACCATGTTCCCTTAAAATTTTACCAATTATGTTTCCTTAAAACTTTACCAACCATGTTCCCTTAACACTTTACCAACCATGTTCCCTTAAAACTTTACCAACCATGTTCCCTTAAAACTTTACCAACCTAGCCCCAAAACTTTATCAACCATGTTACCTTAAATTTTTACCAACCATGTTCCCTTAAAACTTAACCAACCTAGCCCCCAAAATTTATCAACCTAGCCCCAAAACTTTACCAACCTTGTTCCCTCAAAACTTTACCAACCTAGCCCCAAAACATTACCAACCATGTTCCCTTAAAACTTTACCAACCATGTTCCCTTAAAACTTTACCAACCATGTTCCCTTAAAACTACCAACCATGTTCCCTTAAAACTTTACCAACCATATTCCCTTAAAACTTTACCAACCATGTTCCCCTAAAACTTGACCAACCATGTTCCCTTAAATCATTACTAACCATGTTCCCTTTAAACTTTACCAACGATGTTCACTGATAACTTTACCAACCATGTTCCCTTAAAACTTTACCAACCATGTTCCCTTAAATCATTACTAACCATGTTTCCTTTATACTTTACCAACCATGTTCACTGAAAACTTTACTAACCATGTTCCCTTAAAACTTTACCAACCATATAAACACAACCCCTCTATTCTAACTAATCAACTACCCCCCCCCCCCCCAGAGGCGTAGCGACCCCTCCCCATATATTTCTATATTTATAATTCAAAATAGCAGCTAAAATGAGCTTATTTTGGCGCCCCTAGGGTCGGCGCCCGGGGACATATGTAACCCCCCCCCCCCCCCGTCGCTACGCCTCTGCACCTCCCCCCCCCCCCCCCACACACACACTCACAAACACACATACATACATAAACCAACCGCACCTCTAGACTTAGGAACTGATCCAATAGCCCTTATCTACAACGATCTACCACGGGAACCGACCCATTAAAAATCTTCAAATGTTGCGCGGCGTTGTGCGCAAGTCCTTATCGTGTTTTTTATTAGTCATTTAAAGAGCAAAAAATGGAATTTTATGGAAGAGAACAAAACGATTAGCATCTAGCGTACATTAGGCGAGGGTATTCGGTATGTTAAAAGTATCGCTCTGCGCATGCGCTGTATAGTTTAGTATTAATCACGAACAAATATGGGTCTAAGATTAAAGGTATTAAGCGTGTGGAAGAGATTTTGAGAGTATGATAAAAATCCTACCAAAATTTTGGGGAGTCGTTTGAGGAATTTCTAGCCCCAGGTAGGCCTGTGCATTCCTAGCGTGAGATTTCATCGTAAACAAAGTGTGTAGTGATTTCTGATTAGTATTCTTTTTGTTTTTTTTTATATAGCGTAGGGACGAGATTTTAACTCCACACTGAAATCGATGATTTCTGTCTTCAGCAAAGGCCATGCCATTCCAGCATCTTCTATTCGTCGTTCAAGTGATCATCTCCGTGTTAATTGTTGCTATTTGAAATGTTGTGGGTCATCTGCTTGTAGTTATTGTCTCTGTTATCTATAGTCTTCTTTGTGTTATTTGTGGTCTTTTTGTTTTTCTACTCCAGTCGACTTGATACTAGTGTGATATTTCTTCTGTGTGTACTTGTATTCTATACGGTAGTCAACGGTTATTTAATAAGACTGTAATTTATCGGTGTTGGTATACAAATGTATATCACGTTTGTTGAACACCTTATTGTATTACATATTGGTGTGTTTAGATATTCTAGAATCTTGAGCTACCTCTTAAAAAATCGTATGCTAAATGTAAATTATATGCAGTAATATAACAACAAGTCTTTGGTTTATTTATCTGAACATCATAACAAGGCCAGTAATGGATGTGGTAAAATGGCGTCACACTAAAATACCTCTCATTGTCCACAAGTGATCGAACTATACTAATCAGTCATAACAACAAAGGTCACTTGCTGTTTGTCTTTCTCTGAGCACCTGATGTCAGGTACTTGCACGTGTTGGAGGCCGTATGCGACACGGGGGATGAAAACAACTCAACTTTTATTCTAGTTTTTAATCCGTTCAAGCTAGCTACTGGTCATTATCGGTTGATGGTCCACCTGCACGCGACAAAAGGTCCACCTGCACGTGCTAGAAGAGCGAGTGTCACGTGATTTGGTCCGACATGCGCCGTGAGACCGGTCTGTTGGGGTCCGTGCCGTTATTAGTACATTATTCATTTCGTCCTGTCTCTTTACAATGGCACACTAAGGACACTCTCCTCTGTAGGAGTCCATTTTATTGTGCTGGGGTAATCTAAGGTCACTGACCCCTGTATCTGTCCAGTTTTTCAAAAAATGGTTATCCAATGTCATTGACCCCTGTATCTGTCCAGATTTTTAACAACGGTCATCTAAGGTCACTGACACCTGTATCTGTCCAGTTTTTCAACAGCGGTTTGTTAAGGTCACTGACCCCTGTGTTTGTCCAGTTTTTTGAACTGCGGTTATCTTAGGTCACTGACCTCTTTAATGTCCAGTTTTTTAACCGGTTTTCTTAGGTCACTGACCTCTTTAATGTCCAGTTTTTCAACCGGTTATCTTAGGTCACTGACCTCTTTAATGTCCAGTTTTTCAACCGGTTATCTTAGGTCACTGACCTCTTTAATGTCCAGTTTTTCAACCGGTTATCATAGGTCACTGACCTCTTTAATGTCCAGTTTTTCAACCGGTTATCTTAGGTCACTGACACCTTTAATGTCCAGTTTTTCAACCGGTTATCATAGGTCACTGACCTCTTTAATGTCCAGTTTTTCAACCGGTTATCATAGGTCACTGACCTCTTTAATGTCCAGTTTTTCAACCGGTTATCTTAGGTCACTGACACCTTTAATGTCCAGTTTTTCAACCGGTTATCTTAGGTCACTGACACCTTTAATGTCCAGTTTTTCAACCGGTTATCATAGGTCACTGACCTCTTTAATGTCCAGTTTTTCAACCGGTTATCATAGGTCACTGACCTCTTTAATGTCCAGTTTTTCAACCGGTTATCTTAGGTCACTGACACCTTTAATGTCCAGTTTTTCAACCGGTTATCTTAGGTCACTGACACCTTTAATGTCCAGTTTTTCAACCGGTTATCATAGGTCACTGACCTCTTTAATGTCCAGTTTTTCAACCGGTTATCTTAGGTCACTGACACCTTTAATGTCCAGTTTTTCAACCGGTTATCTTAGTTCACTGACCTCTTTAATGTCCAGTTTTTCAACCGGTTATCTTAGGTCACTGACACCTTTAATGTCCAGTTTTTCAACCGGTTATCTTAGGTCACTGACACCTTTAATGTCCAGTTTTTCAACAACTATTCTGCAACGTATTCGACCCCTGTATCTTTCCAGTTTTCTACAAGGGTTATCCAAGGACGCTGAATATAAATCTTTTCATAACCGCTTCTTTATTTTTGTCATGGTTTCATTATCTAGCGCAACATTTACTGTTATTGGCTAAAGTAAAATGACGGACTGCCCATCACAATTCCAGTTTTTCGTTTGTTGGCGCATCAAATCTCTAGCGTAAGGTTCTACACGTTTTTAAATAGATCTCAGTGTCTCTGCCTTTCGATGAGTTTGTGGTCAAATCTTCTAACTCCTTTTCAACCCAATTATTATGCTGCAGCAATTTCTTTTAAACTTTACAAATTAATTTCTGATGACAACGCAAGAATATCTCATTTTATATATATATATATATATATATATATATATATATATATATATATATATATATAATTTCCAAGTAACAGCTCCAAATGCTTACTGAAAAGAGCCGTACTTAATCATACAAAAAGGCACAAGCGCTCCGTAGCTGATAAGCCGCGTACCTTAGGCCGTTAACCATTGGCCTAGAAAGTGTATCGACAGCTACCTGTCTTGTATCGATTACCTATCGAACCTTGATACTCTTTGAACTGTAGCAAGACGTCGGTAGGTGTGTGTGTGTGTGTGCGGAAAGGAGGTCACCCTAAAATAATACCCTGACGTCGATAGTATCTCTCTATCTGGTGGAGGGGGCGCTTGATTGCAATTTATTTTTGAAGATCGATAGACTACAACGTCATGGGATCACACATCGTCCGTCTCTGTCCGTCGATGGTGTTTGTGTGTGAGATTTTTCGTCAAGGGGTGTGTGTGTGTGTGTGAGGAGGGGGTCTGTCGCTAAGGCAGGTTCAATAGTCGTAACTGTTTAGACAACGTGGTCGAGCAGTAGAGCGTACGATTACTGTCATGAGAATCTAGGGATCTATTCTCGTTTATTAATACGTCGCTCGAGTCAACTCAGCTCAGATAGATACCTGGCTTGAATTTAGGAAAGTTTAGGAAAGTTAATTGTTGATAACACAATCTCAGAGAGACAGATGAACTCTACTTCATCTGTCCCACGGACCGTCTGATCTGAAGTAGTATTGGCTATTTTGAAATCATCATCATCATGATCTTTTCCTGTTCGTGCATGAGCCACACGGGGCATATGAAGTAGAGTTCATCTGTTTCAATGACCTCGGGATGTGAGGGATAGTGTAGTCAGCACTATGTCCAACCATCTTTGTATCTCCAGCATGAGTCAGGTACCAAATTAGAGCTGGGTGGACTCAGAGACGTCCTACAGACTTGAGCCTGGCATCCGAACCCGAGACTTTCGGGTTAGCATATTTTAAAATATAAATTAAATAATATCTTTGTTTGAGCTAATGGGGTTTGAAGTACGTAAAGTATATATCTACGGTTGTTGTTTTAGAATAACTACTTTGTATTTATTTTATGTAAACAAAGTAGTACATGTTTTTTCTTAACCTTAAGTATATTGTTTGATCGTTCGTGGCGTTTAGATGTTTCACTTTTCGATGCATATTTCGAACATTAAGTCTTGGTAAGTGGTACAACGTTGTGACAAAAGACCGGTGTTTCGACTTAAGGTCTTCATCAGAATAAATAATAACTAATAAAACAAACAACAACAACACCTTTATAAAGTCGGTGATGTGGGCAGTAGATGTTAACTTAGATGTTGAGTGGTTCTTAAAGATTATTTCTAGACTGCCGTGTCCATGATTGAAGTTTTGTAGCGAGCCGTTGGTCATAGTTGAGGTCCAGTGTTTCTTTCAGGCTTCCGCCCCGAAGAGCATCAACACCCCCCCTCCCCGAACGAATTATAATTTATATAGAAAATATATACTTTTACCAATGTCCGACACCCCCCCCCCCCTCCCTCGGAAAATTAAGTCCCGACCCGAAAATTTCAAGTGCCCCCTCCCCCGGAGAGAAAAGTCTAAAAGAAACACTGTTGAGGTCGCAGGCTGTTTCGTTTAAGTCGATAGCTCGACCCTGATAATGAACAGACGGAAGCTAAGAACGGACAGATCAAGGCTGAGAAAGAACAGAACGAGGCTGAGACTTGCTAGAACGAGGTTGAAAATGAACAGAACAGGCTGAGAATGAACAGATCGAGGCTGAAAAAGGACAGTCAGATATCCACTTATTTCTCCAGAAAATTGCGAAACCACGTCAACAAGACTTGGATGTCGTGCACGAGACCACTCCACCGCCGTCTGAATAGCCCCACGCCCTCGATCAAAATCCGTAACGAGTTGCGCCCCACCCCCCTCCTTCCTCCTACGACGCAGGAGTTCTTGATTCGAAATCTTATTTTACGGCTACATTCGGATCTGTACGGCTACATTCGGTGAATTGACACGGTAACTTGTGCTTGACATATTCGTATAAAACTACTCAGGTACTTGACGACACTTAACATAGAGCTCTTCAACAATAAAATGGGCTCTCTCTTAGTTGTCTGAGATGGTAGATCAAAAGTTTAGTACCACTTCTGCTTAATGCCATTCTGGGTTATCAGTACTCAAAAAAAAGATTAACTTTAGATCTCTTGTGTTTTTCGTTGACTAATGTAGGGTATATTGTAAACGCAATACACATTACTGAAGTGAGTTCATAAAAAAAATAAAAGTAGATTTGTTTCGTATAATTGGGTGCTTCTTTCTTTACGTTCACGATCCCATAAAACCACATACTTCGTTATTCTTGCAGGCGCCATTGTTTATTTGTGAGACAGATGCATGGCAAAGTGGTTTAGGTTCGGATATTAGGAGACCATTTAGCCAAACCCACGATCAAACCTCGGTCAGATTGAGAACCTAGAAATTCTTGACCAGTAGACTAAGGCCCCACGAGACCCCGTCTGACCCCATTACCGATTCGGACCCCGATACCTTCTCTGCCCGGGGACCTCTCAAAACATAAGCCCAGCTAATCGACGCCGAGTCTACGCTCATCGGCTTCTTCCATGACTCCGATTCCACACCTTTTAGCTTCTTCCATGACTCCAATTCATCTTTTAGCTTCTTCCATGACTCCAATTCATCTTTTAGCTTCTTCCATGACTCCAATTCATCTTTTAGCTTCTTCCATGACTCCAATTCCACACCTTTTAGCTTCTTCCATGACTCCAATTCATCTTTTAGCTTCTTCCATGACTACAATTCATCTTTTAGCTTCTTCCATGACTCCAATTCATCTTTTAGCTTCTTCCATGACTCCAATTCATCTTTTAGCTTCTTCCATGACTCCAATTCCACACCTTTTAGCTTCTTCCATGACTCCAATTCATCTTTTAGCTTCTTCCATGACTCCAATTCATCTTTTAGCTTCTTCCATGACTCCAATTCATCTTTTAGCTTCTTCCATGACTCCAATTCATCTTTTAGCTTCTTCCATGACTCCAATTCATCTTTTAGCTTCTTCCATGACTCCAATTCATCTTTTAGCTTCTTCCATGACTCCAATTCATCTTTTAGCTTCTTCCATGACTCCATTTCCACACCTTTTAGCTTCTTCCATGACTCCAATTCCACACCTTTTAGCGTCTTCCACGACTCCATCTCTCTATTTCACTATTGTAATCTCTCTCTCTTTCTCCCTCTCTCTCTCTCTCTCTCTCTCTCTCTCTCTCTCTCTCTCTCTCTCTCGCCCTCTATCTATCCTTATCTCTTTCGTTATAAGAACAAACTCAAGCAATCACAGTAGCTAATGACGTCATATTTTTGTCGCCACAGACGATACCCATCTTAGAACAAAGCCTACAATTTACATAGAAAATGAGACAATTGCCTCCGGTTGGTGTCGCTATTTCCATTTAATGGAACCAAAGTGAGATACTAAACGATGTAATCTGAACTCTTCTTTACCCTATGTGGCATAATGTAGTTTTCCAAAACTACAGAACATAAAACGCTAAAAATGTCTGAAAATAAAAGCTGCAATAGTAAACTTATGAAGGCGATAGCTGGGGTTTTTTTTTTTTTTAGATAAAAATTCTATTTTGACATATGGGCCAAATCTACTACCGATAGTCTGACGCCGTTTTAAAATGTTGGGGAATTTCATCAAAAGTATGGGATTTTTTATGGGCTCATGGCCGTAAGCCAAAGTAATGAGTGTCGATTGCCCCAGTGAGATCAATACAATGGCGAGTTCAAAGGTGAGGCCTTTCCGTGAGTTTCTTGTGATGAACTTTGTGTCTTGGCCAATACCTGTGATTAAAAAAAAAGGAAATTTCCTCTTTAGACCTAGCGATCCATTGGGTATGTTAAGTAGAGTTCATATGTTTTTTGATCTCGTCATATGAAGGGATGATGTGTGTCAGAAGTATGTCCAGCCATTTTAACTTTCCCCAACGTAAGTCAGGTACCCATCAGAGCTGGGTAGACTCACAGACGCCCCACAGTCACAAATCCAAACCAATTAGGTGTCTTGTCATTTCCTATTAACTGCTAGAGCTTAAAAATGTGAATATTAACCCAAACCTTAACTCATATCCTACCATAGCTGTAAACCTAATTTTTAGCCATTTAATTTAAATACATTGTCTAAACCTGATATTATATAACTTCGAACAACATCACACACCTATTTTTGGAAGAGCCCACTGTCAAACACCGGTAATACTTTATTCCGCCTTTCCCTCATTTCTCCTTGGTCTTTACTATTCACTTTGGTGTCGGGCACCATTATCGCTACTTGACAAGCACAATTAGACTGGAAACATATCATCGAAGATAAAAAATAAAAAATGAAGACTAAAAATAACTTGATGAAGTTAAGTCTCGAATGAAATGGTGCAGATCATTCACACCACCCCCCCCCCCCCACACACACACACACACCGCACCCTCTTGCCTAACTTAACACGTTACTCCTGCCTTTAGAATTAAAATTTTTATCATCTATCTCGATCTTATCGTTCTGCTGTAAATTTCGTACCGCGCTACCCATCGTTACGTTTGTTTCGCAGCTGATGACAAACTTTTCAAATCTCAGATAAAGTTGAGGTAGAAATGTGCACAGATATGTATACAAGCTAGTCATTGTAGCGCCTTATGAAATGCCCCTAGCAGGTGCCCCGCCTGTTCTTCCGTCAGATCTAGCGAGTGTGTAACCGTGGTTTGAGAAAGGCGTACCTTTGTTGCGAGATGAACCTTAGGGAATCAATCAACCGTGGGAAGCGTTAAAAAAACGTTAACATTTCGAATACCTCCGAGTCCCGGAGGTTTTTTTTTCGTACTGTACCTTTCACCTAGGTCAACGATCCGTGTCGATTCGTGTCCGGTGTAGTTTGCAAGACGAGTTCGGGAACGGTGGGGTTCTGACATAACTGACAGGTATAATGTTACCTTTGTGGTACAGGTATGTCTGTGTTACCGTTGTGTCACGGGTACATCTGTCTTACCGTTGTGTTAAAGGTATGTGTCTTACCGTTGTATCACAGGTATATCTGTCTGGTCGTTGTGTACCTTTTACCACTGTTATACCTTTAGTATACTTTTGTGTGCAGGTACATCTTTGCTACCTTTGTACTACGCTTAGAGCTGTGTTACCATTGTGCTACACGTTACACATTAGGGGCAGTGATCAAGCCAGAATGTATAACGTGTTTAGAGATGCGGTATCTATGAGAATTGCATCGAGATGTAGCCATTTGGTAATCAATTGATGTAGTCTAGTAATGAGTTGAGGTTGCCTTCTTTAGATTACTTTTATTTAGAACATACGCTTTGAGACGGTGTGGTCGAATGGTAGAGCATCCGACTGCTAACCCGAAAGTCTCGTGTTCAAATCACTGTTCAAGTCCGCAGAACGTCACTGAGTTCACCCAGCTACGATGGGAACATGACTCACGTTAGGGAAACAGAAGGTGGCTGGGCATAGTGCTGAACGTTATAATCCGAGATCGCATAAACAGATGAACTCTACTTCACTTGCCCCCAGACCGTAAGAAAGGGAACACTTTTATGTTAGGTTAGCCGGTCTTCCTTCTGTGACAAAAGCTTTCCAGGTATCTCTGTCCTGTGCTAGTCTCTCCAACTGTCCCCAGGTGTATCCTGTCCTGTGCTAGTCTCTCCAACTGTCCCTAGGTGTATCCTGTCCTGGGTTAGTCTCTCCAACTGTCCCTAGGTGTATCCTGTCCTGTGCTAGTCTCTCCAACTGCCCCCAGGTGTATCCTGTCCTGGGCTAGTCTCTCCAACTGTCCCTAGGTGTATCCTGTCCTGGGTTAGTCTCTCCAACTGTCCCTAGGTGTATCCTGTCCTGGGCTAGTCTCTCCAACTGTCCCCAGGTGTATCCTGTCCTGTGCTAGTCTCTCCAACTGTCCCCAGGTGTATCCTGTCCTGGGCTAGTCTCTCCAACTGTCCCCAGGTGTCCCGGGCTAGTCTCTCCAACTGTCCCTAGGTGTATCCTGTCCTGGGCTAGTCTCTCCAACTGTCCCCAGGTGTCCCGGGCTAGTCTCTCCAACTGTCCCCAGGTGTATCCTGTCCCGGGCTAGTCTCTCCAACTGTCCCCAGGTGTATCCAGGCTAGTCTCTCCAACTGTCCCCAGGTGTATCCTGTCCTGGGCTAGTCTCTCCAACTGTCCCCAGGTGTATCCTGTCCTGTGCTAGTCTCTCCAACTGTCCCCAGGTGTATCCTGTCCTGGGCTAGTCTCTCCAACTGTCCCCAGGTGTCCCGGGCTAGTCTCTCCAACTGTCCCTAGGTGTATCCTGTCCTGGGCTAGTCTCTCCAACTGTCCCCAGGTGTCCCGGGCTAGTCTCTCCAACTGTCCCCAGGTGTCCCGGGCTAGTCTCTCCAACTGTCCCCAGGTGTATCCTGTCCTGGGCTAGTCTCTCCAACTGTCCCCAGGTGTATCCTGTCCTGGGCTAGTCTCTCCAACTGTCCCCAGGTGTATCCTGTCCTGGGCTAGTCTCTCCAACTGTCCCCAGGTGTATCCTGTCCCGGGCTAGTCTCTCCAACTGTCCCCAGGTGTATCCTGTCCTGGGCTAGTCTCTCCAACTGTCCCCAGGTGTATCCAATCTTCTTGGTGTCAGGCATCTATGTCCTTGGCTAGTCTCTCCAAATAGCTTTA